>NW_020664725.1:18252271-18419491 GCF_002925995.2 Terrapene triunguis | reverse complement strand
GAGAATGGAAACACTGCAGGTTAGGGTGCTGAGGGGAGGGCAAGGGACCTAGCAATTGCCTTTGGGTGCACAGCAAGGGTCCAGAGCCCATGTTCATGGGAGCTGGAGGCTACTGGTTCAAACAGCGCCAGCAGCCCCAGATCTCACCCCCCCACCCCCCCCCCCCCCCCCCCCCGCGACTCTCCAAAGTGATGGCGGAATTAAGCCCGAGTTTTATTTAATTCTCTGGCTGAGGATTTAGAGGTAAACATAATTAACCTAATTTCCATATCTGGGACAGCTGGACTTAAAAACCTACCAACCCTGGCATAAATCATCGGGACAGGCGGGGAGAGGATTTTTCTCTCCAGTTCATTCCACTGTTCCCCTCTTTATCCCTTCTAGGAAAGACCAGATTCCTTAACCCTTGTCTGACCAGGGAGAGGCACCACTTCTCCTCCTGCCAAATGGGCACATGCCAACCGTTGCAGGGTCAAAGCCTCCACGGGCCCCCTTGTCCATTACTTTGCTCATGCAAGAACGTTCCCTGCTCTTCAGTGCGCTGTCCAGTTTTCAAATATCCCAAACAATGCTGCTTCCCCCGCTTCTCTTGGGACAGGACAATTCCCTTCCCACTGTCGAATACCCCTCACTGAGAAGGAAGTCAAGTATCAGAGGGGTAGCCGTGTTAGTCTGAATCTGTAAAAAACAACAGAGGGTCCTGTGGCACCTTTAAGACTAACAGAAGTATTGGGAGCATAAGCTTTCGTGGGTAAGAACCTCACTTCTTCAGATCTGAAGAAGTGAGGTTCTTACCCACGAAAGCTTATGCTCCCAATACTTCTGTTAGTCTTAAAAGGTGCCACAGGACCCTCTGTTGCTTTTTACAGATTCAGACTAACACGGCTACCCCCCTGATACTTGACATTTTTTGTTGTTAGCTTTTGTGTCTTTTGCTAGTTGCTCTTCAAATTCTTTTTAGGCCTGCCTAATTACACTTTTACACTTGATTAACCAGAGTTTATGATCCTTTCTATTTTCCTCAATAGGATTTGACTTCCAGTTTTGAAAGGGTATCATTTTGCCTCTAACTGCTTCTTTTACTCTATTTAGCCATTGTGGCATTTTGGGACCGCTTACTATTCTTTTGAATTTGAGGTATACATTTAGTTTGAGCCTCTATTGTGGTGTTTTTTTAAAAAGTTTCCATGCAGCTTGCAGGCATCTCACTCTTGTGACTGTTCCTTTTAACTTCTGTTTAACTAGCTTCCTAATTTTTGTGTAGTTCCTCTTTCTGAAGTTAAATGCTACTGCAGTGGGCTTCTTTGGTATTTCCCCTCCTATAACGATGTTAAATGTAATTAGATAATGGTCTAGTCAGCTATATTCACCTCTTGGACCAGATCCTGTGCTCCCCTTAGGACTAAATCTATAATTACCTCTCTCCTTGTGGATGCCAGGACTAGCTGCTCCAAGAAGCAGTCATTAATGGTGTCTAGAAACTTTATTTCTGAATCCCTTCTGGGGTGACATGAACCCAGTCAATATGGGGATAGTTGAAATCCCCCATTATTATTGAGTTTTGTACTTTTATAGCCTCTCTAATCTCCTTGAGCATTTTACAATTACCATCCTGGTGAAGTTGTCAGTAGTATATTCCTACTGCTATACTCTTATTATTCAAACACGGAATTTCTATCCAAAGAGATTCTATGGTACAGTTTGCTTCATTTAAGATTTTTACTATATTTGACTCTATGGTTTCTTTCACATATAGTGCCACTCCCTCACCAGTATGACCTATTCTGTCATTCCTATGTATTTTGTATCCTGATATTGCAGTGTCTCATTGATTGTCATTATTCCACCAAGTTTCTGTGATGCATATGATATCAATATCCCCATTTAATACCAGGCACTCAAGTTCACCCATTTTAGTATTTAGACTTCTAGCATTTGTATGCAAGCACTTATAAAATCTCTCACTTTTTAGTTGCCTACCTTCATGTGATATAATTGAATGGGACTTTTTTTCATTTGACTGTTTCTCTTGAGTTCCTACCAGTACTTTATCAACTTCTATCCTCTCCTCTTTACTAGGATATAGAAAATTCTTGTTAACTTATCCTACTCTACGGGATGTCTCTGTCCGAACCATATGCCCCTCCACACCTGTCTTCTTTCCCTCAGCCCTTGGTTTAAAAACTCCTCTCTGACCTTTTTAATTTTACATGCCACCAATCTGGTTCTGTTTTGGTTTGGGTGGAGCACATCATTCCTGCATAGGCTCCTCCTTTCCCAAAAGGTTCCCCACTTCCTAATAGGGTAGGTAGGAGGGCATTAGGTTTATCATCTCATCCATGCATTGAGACCCTGCAGTTCTGCCTATATAACTGGCCCTGCACATGGATCTCTCTCCTATCTTTTCCTATGTCACTGGTACCGACATGTACCGTGATCACTGGCTCCTCCCCATCATTGTACATAAGTTTATCTAGCTGTCTCAAGAGATCTGTAACCTTTGAACTTGGCAGGCAATTCACTATGCTGTTCTCCCTGTCATCACAAATCCAGCTATCTATATTTCTAATGATCAAATCCCCCATTACTATTACCTTCCTAATAACTGGGATTCTTTCCCCCAGAGAGGTATCCTCAGTGCGAGAGGATACCACAACATCATCTGGAAGGAGGGTCCCAACTATGGGATTGTTTCTCTCTGCTCCAGTTTGATGTTCTCTTTCCCTGAGACTTTCAGCCTCCTCAACAACACATAGTCTGTCAGACTGGGGTGGTACCACTCTACTGTGTCCCGGAAAGTCTCATCTATGTACCCTTTTCTCTCCCTTAGCTCCTCCAGTTCAGCCACTCAGGTCTCCAGAGATTGAGTAGCCACAAATTCCCACTTAGGAGATGCATCCAAATCATGACTGTCATTCCAGTCCAGATACTGAGAGGTGGTAAGACTGCCTTTCACCCAGCCCATAGTTGGGGGGGGAGGGGTTGGGTGGAAAGGGGTAAGCCTATAAAATGCCCAAACCTAAATCTCTGGATTGGTGCAGTGTGTCAATATCAAATTCAGCCTCTATTACACTTTACTACACAGAACATTGCCTTGCACCTGCTGCAGCAGAGTTCAGTGATTCTGACAATTGCTAGAATCACAAACAGAATCACAGAGTATCGTCACATTGGTTGTTTTATTATTTATCATAGCACCTAGCAGGCCTAGTCATGAACCAGGACCCCACTGTGCTAGGTACTGTACCAATAAAGAAGATGCTATACTCTTTTATACACTGTCCTATAGTAAGAGAAAAAGGGTCATTCAATGACAAGAATAGTAGGTAAATTTTAAACCAATGAAGGACATACTTAATCACAAAGCACGTAGTGATCCTGCTCCATTTCCCTGTAATAGGGAGTTTAACAGTACCAGGACAATCCCATGTCCCAGTTGCAGGAATTTCTTGGTCCTGAAGTCATTTCTGAGACTAAATGCATGATGCACTGTCAGGGTATCTTGAAGTTTTAATACAAAGTCATCACACAGTGCTGATGTAATTGTGATGCATCATGGTCTCTTAAGGGAATGGCTTATTGTGGTGGAATGAACTCAAAGGTGGCAACTCATAACCAGGAGTTGAAAGAATTAGCAGAGAACCGAAAATAAGTACAATATGCAATAATTTTTACTAGGATTTTCAAAGGAGGAAGCTTTAACTCAGTGTTGTCAGTAGCTACCGGTGTGGTGCTCTGCTCTTGTTCGATGATGATAACAGTCGGCTGCGTGCGTGTTCCCTCTGTGTGCTGCACCGGCTCTGTGCAGATAGCTGACACAGCAAACCCCGAGAGACCCCCAATGACCACAGACTCTAGTAAGGTACGAAGGAACCCGAGCCAGGTTTATTGTCAAATGAAGCACAGTAATAGTTTCCCGTAGACTCTACAAGACATAATACGAATTTGTGCCCCTTGGCAATGGACCAGCTCAATCAGTGGTGGGACTTTCCACTGCCCCCTAGGCCAGACAAAGATGTGCACTCCGGGACCTACTTTTATACAGTTACAGGACAGATTACTCATCCCTACTGACATATTGAAGTACAGCCCCTTGACTCATTGGGGGCTGTCTCCTCCTTTGATCATGTTGTTTCAAACAGATCTATCCATCATGCTGTCCTTTTGACCCTGCCTTTAAGATGCACCTGCTTCTAGCAGCCCTCTTCTTGCCAACTTCTGTGAGTGGGGCCTGCCTCTGGCTCACAGTCCAGTTTTTGCTTAGCAATTCCTGGAAGTACTTTGGTTCAGGCTTCAGGCCTCAGACTGGGCCTCTGACACAAGAGTTTATGTTTCAGGGCCTCATCTTACTACACTTAGTATAGTTGAAAATATCATTTTTAGTTGTCAGCATATTTATGGATTTAAAAGCTTCATGATAAAAGCATAGTGTAGTTTATATAAAACACACTCCACTACAGAACAAATTAGAAAGAGAGGAAAAAGGAATATATTAATGGGTCTTAAAGATAATACCCCCAAAGTTCCTAATCCTAAACAACGTTACCCATGCAACCCTCATTTGACATATTTCCCCTATCAATCACCATCTCTCTTCTCAGGAAAGGACGTATCTTGCAGAGAAACAGGTGAGTCTAGGCAAAGCCCTCCAGTTAGGCAGACAATAGGTAATATTGACTGGCAGCATGACAATAATTAAACACAAATACATTGCTGATCGCTTGAAAAAAAAAACCATAATTAAATATTTCTACAGTAGCAATAATCATTATATTAGTTACCCTCTGCAGCACTACAGGATTACCCTGGCTGTTGCAATAAGAGGAAGCAAATCATCATAATGCTACAGTGCAGCAAAGAGTCACTTCATTGACTCCCACAGAGTGATCCTAAAAGTCTCTTAAACACAAACCACTTTGGAGAAAACTAGGGACGGCTCATAACAATAGGATTGAGGATCAACCCCTGTAATACTGCACCTAAGGGACCAGAACCCTCCTCTGTATTTCATCAGCACGTCACTGACACTTTGAATTGCCATTGGGGTCGGTGCACTTAGACTGGGTCCAATCAGAAGAAGATGACGCGTAGTTAAAAGCAGGAGCATTGCCAACCAGGCACCATATGACGCTTGCAGGTAGCCATCTTTGATGTGGGTAATGGGAGTCCAGGCATCCATTAGAATGCAATTAATTTACATTAACCCCCAAATTTGGCACTTACCTCGTACAGCTCTTCTCACTGTAAACCTCAACCCAGCTGCATCTGGAGAGGCACTGATGAACTAATTCCCAGAGCCAAGTGGGGACTTTCGGATTCACCCCTTGCCCTAGATTAGGCCGATCCAGTCCCAGCCCCTGAACGTCTATGACGGATGAGGCAGTGCGGGCGCAGATCCACAGCTGCACTAGTCAGAATCCTAAAGTGGTGTTTAGCCTCCCTTGCCAGTATCAAAGATGGCGGTCAGGTACTCGGTCGGCTCTCTGCGGGAGCGCGTAGTGAAAGGGCAGAGGTTGGTGCCATGTTATATAGAGTCCGACTGGAAACATCTTTGGGGAAGTGAAGACCTTGAGAGAAAAAAGCTTCCGGATTTGTTGTTTTTTTTAAAGCCAACCGGGTAAGGGAAGAAGCTCAGTATTTTAATGTGATTTTATTTTGTGGTTTATTATTATTTGTATATTTTATCAGAAAGCAAAGAGCTTGGGTTGGCCCAACCTGAAGGAGAAGATTCACCCACGCCCTCCTCTAGGTAGCACCGCACTCCTGAAGCAGGGGAGGCATTTTTTTTTACATTTTTTTTAAGCTATGAGGCTCAGTAGTCAAATTCAGAATCAGACTTGAATGCAGCTGATCCTGGAGCTGTACATCCACATTCAAACAGTGGAACGTATATCTAGACACACATACTGTAACCAGTATATAAACACATGTATACAGAGTGAGTACATTGACTTTAGCAACTGAGTGACTCTTGTGATCGGTTTTGCTGCTGCTTTCCCCCCCCCCCCTAAAAATCCTCTTGTTCCTCGAGGGTGTCTCTGATATGTGGGGTTTACCTGTGATCCCCTTGCTGATTAATTTTTGTGGTGCTCTCCTGGGGTTCGTGGCTACCCTGACGCTGATCCCAGCCTTCAAGGATCATTTCATTGCTGCCAAGCTCTTCGGGATAGACTTGAACAAAACTTCTAAACAGCCCATGTGAGTAACAGCTACTGATTCGTTAAGTTTTATTGTGTGGTAATAATCATGGTAGTTACAAATTGCTTGACATTTAAAAATGACTAAAATAAAGAGAAAGCATAATCTACTGATTAAAGCATGAAAAGGGAATTGATTTTGATGTATGATCTTATGCACATCTCTGCCTCTGTCTCTCCTTCCATTTAATTAGGATATTTCTGTACCTCATAGGGCTGTTGTGAGACTTAACTAATTCAGTTTTAAACAATAAAGTACCTTGAAATTATTTGCTGGAAGGTGCCAGAGCAGTCCAAACTACTGTACACATATTATTTATTAAGTGGTATTTGGGTCCCTCTGTTTTCTAGTAACAACATTCAGACCTGTCAGAAGTAGGTCCTGCTTTATAAAGGATACTTCTTTCAAATCCAGCAACTGATCTCATACCACTGTGTGAAATCCTGTGCTTTATATTCAGTAGCCAGTGTGATTGTCTTATGTTCCTGTGTTGATTAATCACTTCTATCTTCCCTTTAATTGTTCTGTAAACATAAACCAATCCAGGCACCACATTGGGCTTGTATACTCATAAACCACTACAGCGGCACAGCTGCTGCTGCACTGCTGTAGTGCTTCAGTGAAGATGCTACCTATGCCAATAGATTCTCTTGCTCTGGACCTCTGACTTTCCTCATATTTTGTGAGAGTTAGGATCTGAAATTCTGGTTCAACCCAATCTCTGTTTATAATCTTATTTATTGTACAGTCACTTACAGGCTGCTTGGCTAAGCAGCAGCATGGGCACTGGCATTTATCAAGAGAATTTATATTCTAATCAATAGGAAAGATTTAGTGAATGCAGAAATACGGTAAAGGGAAATTGCTAGGTCAGTACCTGAATGCTATCTTGTTGGGGATGGGCTTATCTTCATTCTTGGCTACTATACAATGAATGTTAAGAGGCTAAAAATTTGTTGTGAGGTTTAATAGCTTTGTTGCTGTTGGATATCAGGAGTATTGGGCTAAAAACATTGCACTGTTACAGCTAGATATTCCCTGTATTATGACATTCCAGTGGAGAAGCAGTGAGAATGCAGGACTAGCTGCAAAGTTCTCAATACTGTACTTGGGTATAAAGTGATAATCTTTTTAAACCTCCCCACCCCCTTCTGTGTTTCAGTCCTGAATCCCAAGGTGTGATCAGTGGGGCTGTGTTCTTGATCATCCTTTTCTGCTTTATTCCCGTGCCCTTTCTGAGCTGTTTTGTAGAGGAGCAGTGCAAGGCATTTCCACACCATGAGGTAAGTGTCTTCCTCCATGATGCTCTTTAAAGCCTGTATTGCTCTCCACCATGGGATGAGGACCTGCAAGTCTCAGTGAGGATCGCTTGCGTGTAGTTAAGACTTGGCGTGAAATACACTCGTATTTTGTTGGGGGTCTTCAAATGTATCATATCTCAAAGCCAAATGTGATTTCCTTGGCATGTGAAAGGGAGGACTGGTGACTATGTATCTAATAACCATGGTCCTGTCATCTCGCTGTCTTGCAGTTTGTGGAGTTCATTGGCTCCCTTCTTGCCATCTGCTGCATGATCTTCCTGGGCTTTGCAGATGATGTTCTGAACCTGCGCTGGCGACACAAGCTGCTACTTCCTACCATGGCCTCCCTTCCTCTGCTTATGGTCTACTTCACTAACTTTGGGAACACAACTATTGTGGTGCCCAAGCCCTTCCGGGTGTTGTTGGGGATGCACTTGGACCTGGGTGAGTGACGGAGCACAAGATTATCAGCTTAACACTAGCCACAAGGGTAAACAGGCGACCCAAAGCCACAGTTCCTGAGGGTGGCAGGTGGCAATTTGTGCACAGTTGTAGGTTTCCTCCCAATGCAGATCATTATTTGGAACATAGATTGTGGTACCAGAGAACTGGGTTAATAGCCTTATCAAGTTATTAGTTCAGCAATTTATCATTTTCTCAGCTTTGCCCAGAGAAGCACTCAATACTTTTACAGGATCAGGCTCTAAGTTCATAGAGTGCCAAATGCTGTTGGTGCTTAAATGTGGATGGCAAATTGACCAAAGCGCAGAACTAGGAATCTGAAGGCCTGGATTCTGTTCTCAGTGTTGTCACTGACTTGTTTTTGTGACCTCTGCACCATCATCTGTCTTTGCCTCTGTTTCCATATCTGTGTGTGTGTGTGTGTGTGTGTGTGTGTGTGTATGGAATACCAACTTCTTGTGAGCAAGAGATGTTTATTATTAAACTGTTGTGAAATGTGCAGTGATCATTAATTAAGGCAAAGTGGTACATATTACTAAACTGAATCTAGACCCCCTTTAAAACTGGATGTGAAGGCCCTTCTCTTTGTCTGATCTGCAGGTATCCTGTACTATGTGTACATGGGCATGTTAGCAGTGTTTTGCACCAACGCCATCAACATTCTTGCTGGAATTAATGGGCTTGAGGCAGGACAGTCTCTGGTGATAGCTGCTTCCATCATCACATTCAATGTTGTTGAATTAAATGGTAAGGAAAATGTGTGTGTCTTTTTGGGGTTCTGAATCAGTGCAAAGATCCAAGGGAGCTAGGTGCCTGTACTTGGAAATGTTTGATGTCTAGAAAGATGAACAGATCTTCAGATGAGGATAATGCTTATGTACCAAGTGGGGCCATGACACCCATTTGTATCTGGTCCAGTGTATTAGTGTAAGGTTACGGAGATACCTTCTTGACAGACACTGTATACAAACCTAAGATGGACAGATCCACACCCTGACTCCAGGACATACTTCTGGACCACTGTGGCTGATGTTGAGTTGTCAGTAATTTGTTCTCTCTCTTTTCTACAGGAGACTATAGAGATGATCACATTTTTTCTCTCTACTTCATGATTCCCTTTTTCTTTACTACTCTGGGGCTGCTTTACCACAACTGGTAAGAGACTGCATGGAATAAACAAGCGTTCATAGTATCATAAGGCTCCCTCCTCCCCCTTATACTTAGAGAGGAGACAAGTAATGAGACATTCACAAGCTCTCAGAAATAGAACAATGGATGGCTGATCAAAGTATTCTATATATTCTGGCTGGAGCACAAAGATTCTGGCGCATTGATCCATTGGAAGCCTTTGACTGCACCAGAAAACTGCACAATAACAGGGACTTCTGACTCCAGGTTCTGTGGTTTGATCACAAGACAATCTGTCCTCCCATCCCCTACTCACTAATAATCTCTCCAACAAATAGCTCAGGCACTAGATTTAAAATCTTGCAGTAAGATTGTGAATGCCATGCTTTCCCATACGTGATCTTCAACACTAATACCATGCCCCATCCCCATTCTTTCTATCTGGGTTGCAGGTATCCATCCAGCGTGTTTGTAGGTGACACCTTCTGCTATTTTGCTGGTATGACGTTTGCTGTGGTGGGGATCCTTGGGCACTTCAGTAAGACAATGCTGCTTTTCTTCATCCCTCAAGTGCTCAACTTCCTTTACTCATTGCCTCAGCTCTTCCACATCATCCCTTGTCCTCGTCATCGGCTTCCCAGGTAACAAGTGTGTAAGTCATTGTGAGATGCAATGTATTTGGAACAAGGAGCTGCCTTTGGATCTGGCTTTGTTTTGGGTCTGAAATGGGGTGAGGGTGTCTGCAGATTTCCCTAAAGGATAAAATACATGCCTCATCTGCTGTGGCTGGAGGAGGGAATGAGAAGTGAAATGTAGACCGTAGTCATCAGCTAGGGACAAAGGCTTTACCAGAACTGTGTGGGGAATTTCACTTGGCAACAACTGCCATCTTCTTGCCCAAGGACAGGAGAAAACTGTGGACGCCATGATTTTATGGTTTCCAGTGTTTTCCACAACATTTAAACTTAACAAAAAAATCTAAACTTTCCTGTTGCAAACAGCAGGGTGTAAAGAGAGGAGCTGCTGTCCTGTAAATTCAGCCCAGCAGAAAAGTGTCTCCCACCAAACGGCTACCCCTCTGATACTCAATAGTAATGTCCTTCCTACTGGTTCCCAGAAGGTAGAAACTGCAGAGTCCTGATGTGGCCATATTTTATTACTAGCATGGCTTAATGCACACCAAGTTTGTCTGTGATGTAAAATCAACCATGCTGGGGGATCTAGTTACAAAGCACCTGTCCCTAATATGCTTGGGTAATGGTTTGTAGTCTGAGTTATAACCATGTTAACAAATAATGTTATAGCCTTGTAAAGACCAGAAGCTGTAACACTGTTCCTTAACAATGTTATAAAATGGTTGTTCCTAACCGCACAGATTGAACCGTGAGATTGAAGTGTTTATACCATCCCTGAGGTGCTGTTATCAGAAGATCCTGACAGTTCTTGCAGTATAGCAGTGACTGTGTGTGTGTGTGGTTTTTCTACTTTGCAGAATGTTGTGGCAATTTAAATACAACCAACTAACGCCCCCCCAAAATTCTCCTGCCCCTGCCTTATTTGAGTGGCTACATACCTGAGACTCCCAACGTTACTGGGACTATTACGTGCATACAATTACTCCAGCTTTTTCCACCATCCACTTTTTAAACAACCCCATCTCTTTTATAGAGAGATTAAGCTGCCTCTTTGCTGCAATTGGACTAATATTTCAATGTTCTTTTCAGGTTCAATCCTGTTACAGGGAAGCTGGAGATGAGCTACTCTAAATTCAGAACCAAAAGTCTTTCAGCACTGGGAAAGTATATTCTAAAGGTAACCTGAGAAAGACAAGTAAAATTTGCCTTCCAATAGCAACCGTACACTCGGGAATTGGTGGCAGTGCATAACCTCCTCTCCACCCCATGCCTCTGGGCACCTGGGGTCAAGTCCTGAGTAAAAAGAAACAAGTTCAGTATAGTCTCATCCCAATCTCTGGTGGACATTTGTCCACATTACTAAAACCTTGCAAAATGAAGCATGACTAGCAGTGATTGCCAGGGGCCTGATCTGTCTTTCCATTGATTTCACTGAGTTTTGGATCAGAACATAGGAGTGGAACAACAGAAGGCATTGTTGGCAGGGTTTTGTGGAAGAAGCTTTCAGTACATCTGCCTACACCATATTAGGCTCTAAGTAGTAAACAACTAATGCATCTAATTAAATGGTGCTTAACACACTTCTCTTCCCCAGGTATCAGAGACCTTACGTATAGTGGATGTGAGACAGAAATTGGATGAAGATGAAGAATACACAGAGTGCAATAACATGACACTCATTAACTTTGTTATAAAGCTTATTGGACCAGCTCCAGAGCAAACCCTCACTGTCCTGCTGCTGCTCATCCAGGTCAGGCAAACGCTCCCTCAGGGAGGAGGACCATCCGCAGTGGATGTGGATCCACACTAAAATTCTCAGGGGTTGGGAACATTTGATTCTACCCCTGTACTTATCTTTACTTCTTCCTTTCTATCACACCAACTAGCTTGCTATTGCCTGGGTTGATTCTCACCTCCCCGGGGTAGCTATGCTCTGCTATAAAGAAGCATGCTGCTAGGGAGGTGGTGGAATCTCCCTCCTTAGAGGTTTTTAAGGCCCGGCTTGACAAAACCCTGGCTGGGATGATTTAGTTGGGGTTGGCCCTGCTTTGACCAGGGGGTTGGACTAGATGACCTCCTGAGGTCTTTTCCAACCCTAATCTTCTATGATTTTATGCTCCTCAGAGAGAATAATCTTGCCCAGTCTTCTCATTTCCACCCCACCTCCCATGTAAGTAAAGACATGGAAATATTTTAAATTAACTCCTGTGTTACTTACAGAGGTTGGTCATATGCAGAAGTACCAGTAAGCTGTTTGATACAGGGATTTTGTCTTCATACCACTCTGTAAAGCATTTAGCACAGCTGGATTCCAATTCTCTTCCTTGTTTTTCCCTCTGTAGGTAGTGGGCAGCACCACTGCATTTTTGATCCGGTACCAGCTAGTACGTTTGTTCTATGATGTTTGACTGAGCTGCCAGGGGTGAGGGAAATGCCAGCACCTCGTGATCCACCTTTTACTTTCTTTGGTTCCCCTCCAAATGGCTGCAATTATCCTG
Source organism: Terrapene triunguis (assembly GCF_002925995.2). Classification (NCBI taxonomy): domain Eukaryota; kingdom Metazoa; phylum Chordata; order Testudines; family Emydidae; genus Terrapene; species Terrapene triunguis. The sequence goes on along the minus strand of NW_020664725.1, from coordinate 18,407,269 downwards.
CTTTCTCTGTGAATCACAAGACCCCTTTTCAGATGTGAGTAAAGACTCTTACAGTGGTCTCTCTCTGCTGAATTTTTTTTTCTATGCTTTGGTTGGGCACAGAGGTAATTTGTCTGATAATGGTGTTAATGTTCCATGAGCATCACAGACCTGTAGACATTAGCATTACTGGGAATAATCTGCACAAGGAAGATACGCAAATATGACTTGAATCTTTTGTCCATGGGGCTGGGAAAGAGGCCAGGGGAGGAAGAGGACCCAGGCACCCCTGCCATCCCTTGCCCCTAATATATTTTTGTTTTCTCATTCAAATGATTTATTATTGGGATATAGCCTGTTTCCCCCAGCATCCTACTTCACATAATTATTGTCTATCCATTGCCATCACTTTGCTCAGGGGGCAAGTACACCACCAGTTCCAGGCAATGACCCCTGTGCTGGGGCTGAGGGGGGAATGGAGTTACTCGCTGGCGTTCAGTGGCCCTGCTGGCTCTCACCCAAGCACAGAGTTTAGGGAGGAGCAGTGGCAATAGGCGGGGCTGTTCATGGGGCAGATAAATGGCGTGGGGTCTCCGCCCCGAGGGAAGGGGGGGCTTTGTGCCGGCCCCTTCAGCAGCGAAGGCCTAAGGCCGTCACTACCCAGCCTAGGGGAAAGAGGCTGGGGAAGCAGCGAGAACGAGGCTCCTCCGTTCCGTTAGTGGTGCCTTCGTCTCTGTGGCCCCTTTGAATTTGGCGCCCTGCCTTCCGATTGGCTTATTTTAGCAGCCAATACACGCATAAAACTTCGCTGGGTCGTGAGGCTAACCAATCCCGGAGAGATATTCGTCTGGGCGGCCAACCAATGGCAGAGCGCAGCGTCACTGTCCAGGGGGCTGGGTCTAGGTCTCAGCCGGAGACTATAAAAAAACCCAAAACGTGCGGGGTGTAGGGTCGGTTCAAGCCAAGCGGGCTTCACTTCGCCCTCGGACAGCGGTGTCGGCGCTGCCGCGAGAGCCTCCCCCAGTGCCGTTGGAGCGGGTCACCGAGCCGTGTGCGTCGCTCCCCTTCCCGCCATGTCCGGCCGCGGTAAGAGCGGCGGCAAGGCCCGCGCCAAGGCTAAATCTCGCTCGTCCCGCGCTGGGCTGCAGTTCCCGGTGGGGCGCGTGCACCGGCTGCTGCGGCGCGGTCACTACGCGGAGCGCGTTGGCGCGGGCGCCCCGGTGTACCTGGCCGCCGTGCTCGAGTACCTGACGGCGGAGATCCTGGAGCTGGCGGGGAACGCGGCGCGGGATAACAAGAAGACGCGCATTATCCCGCGGCACCTGCAGCTCGCCGTGCGCAACGACGAAGAGCTCAACAAGCTGCTGGGCGGCGTCACCATCGCGCAGGGCGGTGTCCTGCCCAACATCCAGGCCGTGCTGCTGCCCAAGAAGGCGGGCGGCGGCGGAGCCGGGCCGGCCAGGAGCGGCAAGAAGGGCAGCAGCCAGCAATCGCAGGAATACTAGGGCCGGCCCCGCGCCGCCGGCGGAGACTCACCCCCCCCCCCGGCCCTTTCCAGGGCCGCCCGAAGGAGCTGCGGGTCCGTGGCCCGCTTGAGACAAAAGCGGGCTCCTGGGCGGGGAGAGCGCGAGGCCCCCGGCGCCTTAAGCTGGGTTGAGGGAGTCGGGCTTTCCCGCTCCCACAGTCACTGCCTGGTGGGGGGCGGAAGATTTCCTTGGGCTCGAGTGGGGAAGCTGCCTGGGGTCCTCCCGCCCGGCTGCCCGTTGTACGAATCGGGGGGAGCCCAGCCTCACGCTGCGCACGTGCCTTGATAGTAAACTCAGCTGCTACCTCGAACCCTAGTGTTGTGCCCTTCGGGTGAAGCTGCTGTGTGCAAAGCCCTAGTGGCAGAGGAAGCTGCTGCGGGGTCCTTTTTGCTCTGCAATTTCCTGGCCCTCCCGATACCCACTTGACTCCTGCTTACCTGAGATGCTTCAACATCAGCAGTGCAAACTGACCCGTAACAAAGATTCGTACGGGGGACCAGCGGTGTCCACCTTTTTATAGCTTCAAAAGTCGCCCCCTGAGCTTCGCTGCGGAAGCTTAAAAAAACTGCCCCTGGATCCTTTTAAGTAACTGTTCATGTGGTACCGACAGAGGACTGAAAAGAAACACATCAGAATGCAATTGTGGAGCTGCCTCACTGTATACTTGCCCGATTTTTTTTTTAAAGGAGCCCATGCTTGCTGTTTGTTTACCTGTTTCAAAGTGCCACTGTTTTGAAAGATGTAGATCTACATATCTTGTTTGTAAACTAATAAGCCCTCACCCTCTTGAGTAGAAGGCGGCTTTCACTTCTCAGCAGTGGTGTGACTCTTTACTGATGTGCTGTAAAATTCTTTGTCTAAAAATGTTAACTATTTATTAGTTTGATTCTGCAGTGAAGCCATACTTTGTTTGACCTGTTTCAACAGACAGTATCTGCAGCCAGAAGCTCAGTACCGCCACTGCAGGATCAAACCAGAGAAAATTCTAGGGTTAGTATAAACTTTTAGTTAACAAAACAGCAACCATTTCTCTTTCAGCTATGTTCTTTCACTTGGACACTGCTAAATCTGCTGTGGTAGCCTCTAACTTCCTCTCATCCCAGAAAATGTAGATATTGTGGAATAAAATATGGGGTGACCTATTTCTGTAGCATTATATTCATTGCACTGCTAGTTCAGTGGCCAGAAATTGTTAATATGTATATGCCTAAAGAAGAACAAGGATTTAAATGGGCATGGAAACAATTCCTTTCATAAGAAAAGAATAGTCAAGGGGTGTTGTATAAACATTGAAACAACCCATTGTTTCATTTACAAAACACCCCCTTGCATTTTACAATTTAAAGGGACACTAGTATTGGCTTGAAAGATGAAGGGGATGAATCACTAGTTCAAATGAATATTCTACTACTGTAAAAGGAATGGACTATTGAGCTTAAAAGGATTAGAGTGTAAGGTGGAGTGGGCAAACTTTTTGGCCCGAGTGCCACCTCTGGGTATAGAAGTTCTATGGCAGGCCACGACTGCTCATGAAATTGGGGGTGGGTGGGAACAGAAGTGAGGGGCTCTAGGCTGGGGAAGGGGGGAGGTGAGGGCTCTGGGTTGAGAGGGGGATCAGGCCTGGTGCAGGAGGTGGTTCCTAGCCAATGGGAGTTGTGGGGGTAGCACTTGGGGCAGGGGCAGCAGCAGCATGTGGAGCCCCCTGGCTGTCCCCATGCAGAAGGGGGGCATGCCACACACAGAGTTGAGTACACCCACTCCCCTGCTGGAGCTTGAGGACCGGATATGGCCCCCCGGGCTGCAGTTTGCCCCTCCCTGGTGTAAGGCAAGGGTAGGTAAACAAGCTGCATCAATTCAGCCCTCAAGCTCCTGCTAGGGAGCAGAAGCTGGGGTTTGCCTTGCTCTGGCTCTCCCACCAGCAAGCAGGGTCAGGAGCAAAGGGGGCTCTGCAGCTCCTAGTGGCTGGGAACCATGGCCAATGGGAGCTGCAGGGGTGGTGCCTGTGGACAGGGCAGTGCACAGCAGAGCCCCCAGGCCACACCTCTACATTGGAGCTGGAGTGGGGACATGCCACTTCTCCAGGGAGCTGCTTGATCTAAGCACCGCCTGAAGCCTGCACACCTGAACCAACCTCCTGCCCCAACCCTGAGCCCCCTCCCACCCTGCAAACCCCTCCGGCCCAGCCCAGAGCACCCTCTTACACCCCAAACTCCCCTCCTGCACCCTTAACTCATTTTTGTTTGCACCCCAACCAGAGCCCTTACATCCCCATTCCAATTTTGTGAGCATTTATGGCCTGCCATACAATTTCCATACCCATATGTGGCCCTCAGGCCAAAAAGTTTGCCCACACTGGTGTAAGGGAACATGTCTTATTTCAAACCTATTTTAAAAAGTCACAGTTGATATTTATAAGGAAAGTTCATGCTATGTTGCACTTATAGACATCAGTGCTTGGTTATGGTCAATTGAGTCTGGCAATGAATATACTAATGAGTTTTTTAATAAATTCAATTAGTGTTGATTTATATGGCAGTGAATAAACACTTGTCCAAGCATCATCCAGAAGATTCCTTACTTGCGGAAATGTTTGTTCTTTTGTTTAAATATAAATACAATGGAAGTTACTAAGGGCCTTATTTGGCACCTATTAATCAATTGCCAGGTATTGAAGGGCTCACGATTAAGCCCAAAGGAGGTATGTATAGGCTAGACTAAACTCAGGCCTTGTCTACACTATACGGGGGGGGGAGGGGCAGAATCAATCTAAGTTACGCAACTTCAGCTACATGAATAATGTAGCAGCTGTTAACATGCTTAGATCTACTTACCAGGGGGTCCACACTACATTATGTCTCCCATCCACTCCCCTTGTGCTTCTTGGCCAGGTGGAGTACAGGAGTTGAGCAATCTGCAGTCGATTTAGTGGGGCTTAACTAGACCTGCTAAATTGACCGCCGATGCATCAATTACCACACATTGATCCTCAGTAAGTGTAGACAAGGGCACCTTATATCCCTTACCATTTTAGCATTATTTCTTGTATTGAGTTATTCTTGTTACTGTATTCAAAAGAGCTTGCTTATACCCTTTGGGTAAACAAGTTGCTGAAACAAACCACCCAAAAAGATAGCTCACAGGAGAAACTCCAAATAGGATTGCATCCTCTGAACAGGCATAACTACTCAAATTACAGAGTTTAATATTTTAAGTTTTGTTTTCAGATCCACAAGGAAAATGGGATGCGAGTGTAAATTAAGAGACTCCACCTAAGGAAGGATAACAGTGCAGCAGCCAAGTCCATGTTTTTTCTGTCAAACTTCTGACCGTACAGGAATCATGCCAACTGCAAGAGCTGCTGGTGGGTGGGAATGATGTGTCTATCGGGCATCATTGAGCTGCCTTGCAACACTGAGGATACGCTTAGCACCCTTGCTCAGCAGTAAGCTGGCTAGTTCAACACCCAGGTTCTCTGCGGCCTCTTGAGCATGACGAGGAATGTTCTTGGCTGTGATGCCAACATACTGTGTATCATCATTGGGTCCCTCTTCATTCTAAAAAAAAAAAAAAAAAAAAAAAAAAAGATACTGACTGCAAAACAGCAGGGAAACCTGGGGTTAAACAGTAGGTTGCCATATACAGTTTTATAAGCCTTATCAGAGAATATTGTAAAGACGACTAAAGATTAAGGACTGGACTGAAAGAAATATAGTAAAAAGGCCTGTTTTTGTCTTTTTCATTTGACTTGAAGTTTGAAGGTTAAAACCAACTGAAATTAAGAGGCATTTATTTATTTACCTGCTGTGGGTAGTTAACACCAGTCTGCATAGTGTCCTTCAGGCTATCTGATCCATCCAAGCTGTAGACAGCTCCTGTCAAATACAACTGGGCAAAACACAATAAAGGTATGTGGCATCTGTGATGACCAACCCAAGCATCCCCTTTTTAAAAATTAAGATTTCTGATCTGAGGCGGAAACTAGTAAGAGTTGGGGAAACCATTCTGCCATTAACTCCCATGTGCCGTTGGAAAAATTGCTTCCTTTCTGGCTCAGTTTAGGCCTACAGGTGTATTTTGGGGCTTACCAAGATCCTATGCTTAAAGGGGCTAGTCATCACATTATTGATCATCATGGCAGAGCAATCCATGTAACCCAATTGTTGTCATTCCTTAATGGGCCGAAGAGGGTTGCTGTTCTGGCATGGGAAGCTTGCAAGCATGTTGCCTCCGCAACCCTCCTTGCCCAAGAGATAGGAGACAAGTACCATTTGTTTGAAACCATGATTTCTTCTTCGAGTGCTTGTACATGTTGATTCCAATCAGGTGTGTGCGTGCGTACGTGCACAGTAGCCAGAAGATTTTTCCCTAGCAGCAACCATAGGGTTAGCCTGGGAGCCCCCTGGAGTCGCACCCTCATATCGCCCAATATAGAGCCCTGCCGACCTGCCACCCCCTCAATTCCTTCTTACTGCCAGTGACGGTAGCTGTAACTTGCCTTGCTCTGGCAAGTGACCTAGCAGTTTGATTCCTGTTGTACTCACCTTGTTTATTCAGATAGTGTAGTGTAATTTAGTATAGTTAGTTGTTGTGACGATGTGGGACTGTTCTTAATGTTTCCTCTGAATACTGTGTGGGTGCCTCAGTTTCCCCTATGCATTTCTTAAGTCTCCAGTGTGCATAAATGGCCGACACTGTATCCTGGCAACAAATGGTTACTCACCTTCTCGTAACTGTTGTTCTTCAAGATGTGTTCATGTCCGTTCCAATACCCACACTCCTCCTTCTCTGTCGGAGTAGCCGACAAGAAGGAACTGAGGGGGTGGCGGTTCGGTAGGGCTCTATATTGGGCGCCATGAAGGCGTGACTCTAGGGGGTGCCCATGCTGACCCTACGATTGCTGCTACGGGAAAATCTTCCAGCTACCGTGCACGCACACACCTGATTGGAATGGACACGAACAATATATCTCAAAGAACAACAGTTATGAGAAGGTGAGTAACTTTTTTCCTGCATGACAGCACCCTCTATTTAAGTCAGGCTTCCTTTCTGTAGGGTAGTGTTTATATTTAATCTTGGGGAAGTTTTATCTATTATTTATCAAAGGAATAGGCTTTCTAGCCCCAGAAAAAGTTTTATCTACAGAGGGGATGAGAATCACCACTCGTAATTATTGAGAGGGTAAATTAGAAGATTGCTAAGCCTTATCCACAAAGTTCCCTCATGTTTTCCCTGACACAGGGATTTTTTTTTTTTTCTTAGCTGTGTTATTGCTACACTTGTGTTGGCCTTGGTTGTTTGACCCTGCCCTACACAATGTTGTTCTGGTGGATTCAGCGTGGAGATAGCAAGGCTATCCTCAGCTGCCAAGTATGCTTGCTGGAACTATTTTCATGTGGCAGGGAAAAAGTGCATGTTGGAAAAATGCTCAGTGATGAACCCAAATAAAATACATTAAGTTCTGCTCACCTGGGAGTCTTTCAGCATGGAACTGACTGCTACGGGAACACTACATCCACCCTCCTGAAACAAAAAGCACAGCAAACAGGTAAAAGTTGATGTCAAGGTTCCTATGTGACACACCATATCAGGACCCTTTGAAAAGCCTGTAGAACACAGAGTCAGCCATGTACAGAAGAATATCCGTACACACACAATCAGTTAACAGACACTTGAATCTAGTCTGTATTTAGCAGTTGAGGTAACGAAATCTAGCAGGTTTCTGATACCATGGTGTTTAACAATACTACGTAATCATTTACTTCTTCTCCCAGGAAAGAAGTAGACAGAAAAGTGATGGTACCAAACCTACCAGGTGTCTCATAAAGGCTCTCTCAGCAATGCAGCACAGCACCGTTTCCCCATCATGCAAGGCAGATACCATATCCAGTATCTCTTCGTCTCTAGCTCGGACCTCTACTGCTAAGGCACCCTGAAGGAAGAGAGAAACACTGTCCTCAGTCTTCATGCATCTCTAGTCTGCAGTCTGTTAGTCCCAAACCAGTAAACCTGCACTGTAGTGCTCTACCCTCTATACACACGCAAATCCCATTGCTATAACACACATGGCAACAAGATGAAAGCAGAAAGAAAAAGTTGCACATTACTAAACAAGTGAGCTGCAGGATCACAGCTTCAGACTGATTCTTATCAGCTTGTTCTATATAGATGCTGACTCCTACTTTCATTAGTATGCTCTTGAAAGGCCACATCTCAGGAGTAGAATGATCACTTATAACAGTGATGACGTGCTAGCCTTTAATTAACCACAGTACGCTTCCCAAATGCGGCATGCCTACAGAACAGCAGCCAGAAAAGGTGCAGAGTTGAAAACACAGTTGAAATGTTTGGTTGTAACACAGCAACTGGCTACTCCGCTGGCTTTTCATTGCATACCTGCCCAACAGCATAAAGGCAATCTTCAGGGTTTAGGATCTGGAGAAAAAGCAAAGATTAGTTAATATGTTGCAGTGCTAAATCCAAGATTATGTACAAATTTTATTTAAAATGCTCCAAAGAGCAGCAATTCAGGATGAAACGGAAATGATTTCCATAAAGGAAGTGCAGTACAATGGTTATAGCAAGGAAGTGGGAAGTAACAACTCCTGGGTTCTATACCCAACTCTGCTATTGTATGTACTATCTGGGGATGGTCATGCCCCAGCCCTGTGCCTCAATTTTCCTATCCATAAAATGGGTATAATGGTACTTATTTCATTGGAGATTGTAATGTTTTATCAAAATTATCAGATGTTTCTAAAGTGCCTGTTCATGAAGGATTTGGGCACTATAAAGGGCTCTGAAGTTTTCAGATGGACAAATGTTATTGACACATGGAAAGAGTTGTGCTGAATGCATCTTTGGAAGGGAAATGCAGTGAGTGGAACCCTCACTCCAATGCAGCCTAATCTCAAGATAATGCATATATGGATTCAGAGCAGATGTTATGCTCATCCATGATGGGGCAGCTAAGGTTTCTGAAAGGGAATGGGTTAAGAATCTGGAAGTGAGTCGAATTTCCCACTGTGCTTCTCCTCACCTGACCAATACGATTCTCCCAACCCATCCTCCTCAGTCCAGCAGCAGCCAGAATTATGGCACTGAAGTCCTCCTTTTCATCCAGCTTTTTCAAGCGGGTGTTTAAATTTCCTCTCTGCATAAAGGGTTAAGTGAGAAGCACAGAAACAGCAATCTCCAAATTGGGACACTTTGCTTGCAGATCCTAACTCAGCCACTAGAGGCTGCTACTGCTGCAATCACCAAAGGCTGTCACTCCTACAGCTAATCAGCCTGCTCTCTTCCTCTCTGCTTGGGCCTTTCCTCCCTTACCTCTCGTCCCCCAGCAGCAGCAGTTACTCCCCACAGGGGATGGGGCATGCAGTGTCATATACAAGTAGGTCAGGCTTCTGGATCAAACATAGATCAACTACAGAGCTTCCTTCTCTGAGGCTCTCTACACTACCGCGTAAGTCGACCTATGCTAACGTAGCTGGAGTTGACATACCTTAGGTTGAGTTACCGCGGGTGGTCGACGGGAGAAAATCTCCCGTCTACTTACCTTACTCTTCTCGTTGGGGGTAGAGTACAAGGATCGACTAGAGAGCGATCTGCAGTCGATTTGGCAGGTCTTTACTAGACCTGCTAAATCGACCGCCGGTGGATCAATCTCAGAGTGTGGATCCCTGCTGTACTGTAGACCTGCCTTGAGAGAGACACCACAGATGTGTCTTCCAAAAAGATCCTTTAAATACACTGCCAGGTATGGCTGGGTTAGCTTAAACAAGGTATGTTATGCACGGGGCCACCTACTGGCTGAGAAGTATAACACAGTGTTCCAAACATGCAGCAAAGCACTACGGAAAAGGGGAAGATTCCCCCACAGAATGAAAGGAAAGGGGGAACTTTAGTAAGAATGAGAACTCAAGAGAGGTGGGGCTGGGGGAAGCAGGCCTGCCATCTGCTCCTGGAGCAAGACTGCTGCAGTACACTGCAAAAGTACTGATACACAGTATACTGCATAAGTACTGATCACTTGAAGAGAAGGAAGCCACCAAGATTTCCTCCGGACCTAAAGAAGCCACCAACAGATTGGGGGGAGTTTGAGGTGTGTGGGGGGGGGGGGGGGGAAGGAGAGTAAGCAGTGGACTCCACAGGTTCAGAGAGACGCCACACTAACTTGCTTTTCAAGAACATTTGGGTCTCTCCCAGCATTGCTGTAAGATGGATTTTCCCAAGGTTGATGCATATTTGTGCTCTCCTAGGGTTTTTCAGTTTGGGTCAAAAGCATCACCAGGTACTGATACGACACCATGATGCAACCAGATGGGACGAGGAAGGCAGGAGCCAAAGGAGAGTGGACTTCTAAGAACAGCCTGAAAATAGTACCATTCACCAGAACGTGCCAACAGGCCTTGTGGGGCCCTAGCTGTCTCCAGTCACTTGCATAATTGAGTTGAGGAACTATCCTGGAAAACTTGTTCAGATGGTGGCAGATGGAATTTTGCTGTGAGCTGTGAAGTAATCATTTGGACACTGGCTCTTTGGGGCTGGGACTGTGGACATGTCTCATGCAGCACTGAACATGTCAGCAGCTGACAAATAAAAATTGTGCAGAATTAAAAAATAAGTTAAAGGGACAGAGACTGGGACAACAGAGCCTTTCACTGCTGGTCTGAATCCCACCCAAGCCATTAGTGCCTGAATTGGAATGAGTTGTGTCTCTTATGCCAGTTCCTCCTGTGAAGTGTATCTGCCTCTGAGAAGCTAGACTAATATTGGGCCCTTTCTCAGCGGAAAATACAGGGATTGAATGGGCCTGGGAGAGTAAACTCCACTCTCATAGTAGTTTAGGAAGGCAGCATGAAGTTAGTTTGAGCAGAGGACTGGAAGTCAGGAAGCCTGGGTTCTAATCATAGCACCAAAGTGCTAGAGAAAAGCCAACTGTTATTTATTGAGATACCACGCCCGCACTCTGCCAGGAAAGGATACAATATCCTTGAATTCCAGCTGAGGGAACCGCCTTTTGAGCTGAGCTGCTCGCCGAAGTGAACTGGTTCCAATCACGCTTCAGAGGAAACAAAACAAAAAAAAACCCAGTGAAACAGAATTGGATTCATTCACTCACCTTTAGCTGGGGACAGGTTAGGAGCTTCCAGGGAAACACACACTACCTTTTTAAACTAGTCACAGAGCATTTGGGGATCTATCCATCATTCATATTGGCAGAAGGAAAAATGGAGAGATTTAACATGAGGCCTAACTAAATCTAGATATAACCAGACTACCTAGTGGGTGAAACAGTCTCTGTGGTAGGTTGTTAGGCCTTTGCAAAGCAGTCATTAATCCTTGTTACGGATCTCTGACTCCTCAGTGGGTCACCATCTACAGAATGTAGCAATCCCCAAGCCCTATTTTCTATTTTGATAACTGGAATAAACTGGTTTGGAAAGCAGGGATAGCAGTCCTGGATCACGGAACACATGTCTGGGTGTGCAAGGTGAGGTCTGATAAATAGGTCCTGGAAAGTGCAGAGGGAGAGCTCTCTTGACAGCACCATGTATATCTGGACATCAAGGGGGGCTGCCAGTCTGACCAGAGAGAGGACTACTTTCAAGGGATGTATGCTACTCACTTTTCTTTTTATCCCATAAAAAAAGATGACAAGTCATCTCTAGTTTAGCCTGTGTGAAGTGTAAATCTACATCTGTGTAAATCTAAATCTGAAGCAAACAATTTATTTTCTTTTATTTCTATTTTCTGTGTTTTAATTAAGATTACGGACATCTGGGTAATTTCAACACAGACATCCCCAAAGAGAAAGGAACCCTGTAACCTCTAAGGAGAGGGACTTAAAGAGTAAATAATTTCTGGAACTAGCCCCCCATCTCAGGGCTTGTACACACTAGTGCTTGTAGTGGTATAACTTAAGTCACTCAGGGTGTGAAAAAGCCACCCCACTGAGCGATGTGAGTTAGCACTGTCCACACTGGTGCTTAGGTCAGTGTATGTTAGTGGGAGACACTCTCCTACCGACACAGCTACTGCCGCTTGGGAAGGTGGAGTAATTATGCCGACGGGAGAGCTCTCTCCCGTCGGCATAGACTGTCTGCACTAGCAGCGCTACAGCAGTGCAGCTACATCAGTAGACCTGCACTGCTGTAGTGATTCTAGTGTAGACTAGTCCTTAGTCTGAGTCAAGAAGCATGGACAGAAAAGTCTGCTCCCACTGAGTCGTGTTACCATCAGAGTGGAGTAGGTGAATGCAACCGGAGAAGCCAAAAGACCGAGGAGAGGGAGTTGGCTGTGGTGTGGGTCACAAAAACACTGGGCCAAGTTCACCCTGCTTTAAGTCCCTTGACTTCAATGGAGATCCAACAAAGCTGAATGTCCTCTGTGTCAGTCAGGAGAGGGAGGAGGATTTTAGTGTGCAGAGTGCTTTGAAGATATGAAGTACTAAGAATTCATTCTGGGGGTTGTGGAGGATTTAGAAAATGTCAGACCTCAAAGCATGACTGGAGAGATGAGAGGTCAGCTCTCGCTCATTTATTCAACAGCAGCAATTCTTTCCCATAGCGATAATTATGGTTCCTGGGATTCTTATTAAGTTTTTATTCCTTTATTGCTAATTCCTACAAATGGTTCACTTTAACTTTAAAAAAAAAAAAAAAAGACGACACACACTGAAAACACCTCTTAATCTGTGCAAAGGACAGATGAAAGTCTGGATGTTAACTGTATTAACACAGGGAGTTCACAAAGAATAGTGAAGAGCAGGCAGTTTTGGTATTGAGAAGTCTAAGCCTATCCCTTTTCACCACCCCATTTCTTCAATAACAACTCTCCCATCCCCTCACCTCTTTTCAGGAAGGCTGTTGAGGGTTTTCCCATAGTTCTTGGGATGAAAAACGACAGCATCATGGGGGTTTTCCCTTCTACAAAGAAATACAGTGTAGACAAGACATCATTCCATAGGATGTGGTTAAATGGAAACAGTTCTGCTCATGGTCCTTAGTGGAGGTGCCTCTAACTTCCTTATTCTTAGTCCAATACAGGGAGCCTCTTTTTTCCTTTTCCATTTTTCCTTCTAATTAATCTAGAGCTGGTGAAGGTGCTGGTTTGACAATTCTAGACAGTCGATTCTCTACTCATCTACAGAGCAGGCACAGCACAAGCCGCGGAAGGGCAAGCTTCCCAAAGGCACCACCCTCTGTCAACATGCTTAATCCTGACCTGGAGCCCACCCAACCCCTCTTTAAGAAAAAGAGAGGGGGGGGGTTCAGTCTTCACAGCCCATGGTATTTGGGCTCTCGCTCTCTCCTGAGACAGGCAACAAGATGACAAGCACAGTGGCAAGTTGTGCAATACAGTTACCTACACAAAGGGAAATAGATTGAGACCGACCAAACTCATCACACAGGATGCCAACAGTAAAGAAATGGTCCTTCTGGGGATTTTAAAACCGCTCAGGAAGTCAGGCCTCTCAATGCACACTTACTTGCAGATGGCCCCAATGGTGAAGCCAGGCGGGAGCGAAGTTGGCAGGTCCTTCAAGGAGTGAACAACCAGGTCAACTCTACAAGTCAGAGGAGAGAAAAGTCAGAGCATGGTGTGGGTGAAGGAGCCCATGGGGCACCTGCAAGATGCCTGCAAATGATCTGAGAAATAAAAATTCCACACTGGACTTTAGTCTAGAAAGGGGGGCTGGAAATTAGGAATCCTGGGTTCTATTCCCAGTTCTACTAATTCACTGTGCAACTTTAGACAGGTCACTTCATCTCTCTGTGCCTCAGTTTTTCCATCTGTAACATTATGATGTCTATCTCCCGGGGGTGCTACATCATAAATATTTGCAAAGTGATTTGAAGAGCCTGGTGTGGGTGCTGAAGACCCCTGGGCACATTGCACAGACACCCATCACCCTTGCAGGACACAGAGCTCAGTGGATCCGACAGCCCAGTCAGATTTAAATAACTACTTTTCAGTTAGCAGCAGCCCAGAGCTCGAGCTGCCTGCATCACTTCATACCACTGACATGGCCATCAAAAAAGGGCTTGAATCCTTAGAGCCTGAACTCACTGGGAGTATTTCCACTGACTTCAGTGGGAATTAGATCAGCCCTTAGATGATGAGGACCCAAAGGGGAATCTTTAATTTTAATCCAAATTGAGACAAGTCCCTTGATCCATGTGCATCCCATACCCTCGCTGGAACATGAGGTAAAAAACAGCAGTCTCCCTCAGTCACAACTGACATCTGAACCCAGGTTTCCCACAGAAATAAGTTACCCCAAAAGAGGCTTAACCCTAATGCTTCCAGTTCTCCTGCACTGTTGGTAGTGAGTACAATTAACAGGCAGGAGGCTTTGGAGACTGTTTAATGCTAACCGTGAATCTGAGGCATCTACTGAAATGTCTGAATTCAAAGTGTATGTGGCCACTCAGTGGTGTGTATGTAACAAATAATACTGTTGCTCTAAAAATACCACAGGTTGCAGGGAATTGGTTCAACCAACACAAACATTACTGATTGACATGACACATTTTTCCTTCAGCCATGTAAGCCCAACTAAAACAGTCAGGGGAAGGAGACAGAGACTATGGATAGCACATTTCACAAGCCTATCATTCTCTAAAATGTTCTAAAAGAAATTTGAATTACAAACAAGCCACTAGAGCAGGCCTGCACAACATGTGGCCCAGGGGCCACGTGCGGCCCACGTGGGCTCACTGTGTGGCCCGCGGGGGGTGAGTAGGCAAGCGGCGGGTGAGGGAGGGGGGCTGAGGAGGCGAGCGGGCGGGTAGCGGCGGGGGGGCAGGTGAGCAGGGGGCTGAGGAGGCGAGCGGGCAGGCAGTGGCAGAGGTGCAGGTGAGCCGGTGGTGGGGGAGGGGGGCTGAGGAGGCAAGCGGTGAGTTGGTGGCTGAGCTGGTCTACTGATCTGGTCTGGCTCCCATCCCCTCTCCAAGGGTTGCAGCTGTCTGGAGGTGCCTGCCTTCCATGCCTTCCTCATTCACACCTCATTCATTCAACAGGGCAATTGATTACAAAGTGGGGGGGAAGATCTTATTCTACTTCTAGCAAAAAGACATTTTTCTTTTACCTTAATTATACTACCTTAGGAGCCCGCTATAACATATTACAAAGATTCAATACTGCTGTTTTGGTGGGGTGGCGCTGGGGAAGGAGGGTTTGTTTCCGTGGGGCGGGCAGCGCTGGGGGTGTGTGTTGTGTGTTTCAGGGGGGTTCGGCGGGGCCGGGGGGTTCGGCCCTCAGCTGTTTTCTTTGGAGTAATATGGCCCTCGCCGCTTTACGAGTTGTGCAGGCCTGCACTAGAGTGTGAATGCTTGTCTTGATTTCAGATGCAGACAGAATCTGCAGCACTGCCCGGGCCATTCCATGGCTTTCAGTAAGCAAGAGAAAGGTTCAGAGCTCTTACTCATTTCTTTCCAGTGCATTTTCCAGCTCCTTGGTAAAGAGGCTCTTCTCTCCAATCTAAACAGGGAGGGAGGAACATGAAGCATATTACCAACGTAGTCACATATAGCCTCACTCAATTCAAAGGAGGAAGAGGTCATTTACCTTGGAAAGAGCAGTGTCCAGGATCTTGTCTCCAGTTGTTGACATGGCAACTGTTCAAAGAGAGAGCTTTTTAAGAGCAGCGATACAGAGAGATCGGATAGGCCCAGACTCTGTAAGTCTCTGTGCGGTATGCAGCAAAGGGGTACATGGCTGCTGCATTCTAGTGCCGGTGTGAATGCAAGCTCCATGTAGCAGGAATATTCTAGCAGTACTCTGCACTAAGCAGGAGTAAAGATTAGGTCTTCTGGAAGTGTGCTGCCTTATTCCCAAGAGCACAGAGTAAGGAAAGGGAAGGCCATGAGTGTGTGTGTGTGTCTGAGGACAGTAGTTTTAAGCAGGATCCTCATCACACTAACAAGACACTTTGCTTTGAGCACCATCTCTGGCCTCACTCCTGCTACTGGGCAGGTGCTCAGCAGCCATCCAATCAATGCAGCATTGGGCTCCTGACTGCTCCCGGTCTGGTTTATATAATTTTTTACTTTGCATTTGAACATGAATATATGGTGCATCTAGCTTGGAGCCAGACTAATGCATGGTTACTCTATGGAGTGACAGTATCATAATCTGTATAGAAACTTGGGAACTCAATGCTCAGCAGTACATGGAATCCATCCTCTCCTTGCTCTGCAGACATTAGCATCTCTTGTCCAGTCACATTCGGATTCTCCACTTATGCAAACGCCACAATCTCTCTTCCTTGGGCCAAGGGCTTCTTGCATAACAGATAATTACACATCAAACCATCCCACTCCAGCTGCTCCCTGCCTCTGAGCAACATTTGAACACCTACCAATCTCAAAATGAAGGTTGAGGTATCGCTTGCGGAGCATTTCCACTACACTGTCTGTCTGAATCCGGGCCAGCTGCAGTTTAAAAACAGAAGGCAAAGTCCCATGTGAGATGGCATGTGTTCAATACATCAGCCAAAGGAAGCTTTTCTATTCTTAGACATAGTCAAATGCACTCACCAAAGCCTCCAAAACACAAGCATTAATGCAAATAAATAGAAGTCCTAGCACAGTGCTACACAAACCCTACCCCTGCATAATGATCACAACACCCAACAGAAGACAGTATTACCATCCCTGCTTTACAGATGGAGAAACAGAATTGGAGTGACCTGCCCCATGGTAAGACTGTGAGTCAGTGGTAGGGTCAGACCAAATTTCTTCAGTTAGAAGTAGTGGTTCAAACAGGGGACTGGAAGTCAGAATTCCTGGGTTCTATTTTCAGCTCTGCCACTGACTTGCTATGTTCTGTGGCCAGCCATTTCAGCTCTTTGTGCCTCAGCGACATTATGTTTAAAGTGGAGATGGTATTTACCCACCTAATTGGAAGGGCTGTGGCTTACTATCTGTGAAGTGCCATCACTGGGTGAATGGAACTATAGCAGTGGCTCTCAAACTTTTTTTACTGGTGACCCCTTTCACATAGCAAACCTCTGAGTGCAACCCCCTTTATAAATTAAAAACACTTTTTAATATATTTAACACCATTATAAATGCTGGAGGTAAAGCGGGGTTTGGGGTGGAGGTTGACAGCTCACAACCCCCCCATGTAATAACCTCGTGACCCCCTGAGGGGTCCCGATCCCCAGTTTGAGACCCCCTGAACAAGAGAAACACTATGATGTGCTTTTGTAATTTTTAAAGTGAGTCAGACTAAGCATTGTGCACAGTACTAGAGAATAGGTCTTGCAGTAAGGGGCACCCATTGTTATAACAAAGGCAGACTAAATAGCCTGGCGATTCCCACCTCAATCAGCGATGAGCTAAAATGCATCATATCTGCTCTGTGCTTTTTATGAATGCTAAACTTTACCATTGCAGTGTGATCCTGCAAGGAGCCAGAATTACGATTTGTCTGCAGGAATTGTGTTCTATATGAGCAGAGGTATGTCAGAAAGTTGTGCAGAAGGAGAACAGCAGCAGCTCAATACAACAGACAGAGCAAGCCGCAGGGTTTGGAGGCTGCAAAGGCCCAGGTACCTGTAGATGGGACACATTTAATTTACACTCTGGAAGGGGAAGAACAACATAAAATAGTCCACCACCACTATCCTACTCAAGCAGAAGGCAGAGGATCCCTCCATAGATCCTGACCCTGTGAGGGGCAATGTAGTCTAGTAGTCACAGCTGAAGATGAACCAGGAAGCCTAGTTTCTAATCTTTCTCTGCTACTGATGCTCTGAGTGGCCCTGGGCAAGTCATGGGTTTCCACATGTGTAAAATGAGTCCAACGAACTTCCCTTTTGTAAGGTGCTGTGAGACGCTGGGTGAAAGGCACAGGTGCTATAAGTGCAAAGTGTTGATAATAATTGTTAATAGATTAGGAGATCGCACACGGTGGAGAAAAGCAACGTCCCACCCTTCAATGCCCATCTGTCTCATCTTCTAGCCTCCTGCAAAGTACAGAGCCATGCCTGCCCCTGACTTCCAGAGTAGGCAAGATTATCTCAAAACAAAGGCCCAAGGCACATTTATCTCTCTTTGCAAACATGCTCCTCCCAGCTGCAGCTAGATAGCAAGAAAGACCCAATGTATTTCCTATATCCTCCCTCCCAGGCTTTTGTGAGTGTCAACGCAGCCGAAGTTTTGTCTCCATATAAGATATTTGGTTGTTGGATATAGCAAAATGAAGACACAAAGGGAGTCTACTGAAAGAGGCGTGCAATCACTTCCCTGTTTCTTGAGCTACTCCATGAGCTTGGTGCTGATGGAATGTGCCAACTGACAGCCATTGGGACTAAAGTTCTGTTTATTCAGAATGGATACAGTCCAGGTGGCATCAAGGAAAGCTTCTCCCACATAGCTGTAACAACATGCCTCAGTCCCGACATGGAGGATCCCCTGCAGGAGAGCTCAGTCTCATGGCCCATTGAACCTTGGGCCTTCCTACGGGGACTGCCAACAAGGATGCCTATTATAGTGCAACTCTGATGACAGAATACAGTTATTTCTAATTCACAGAGGTCACTCTTTGGCAAAGATATCATTACTCCAGTCTAGGGTCACTTTCTGAGGAGGACTTGGGCTTTTTGGTTTGAGAAAGATAGCTCATCTGCATAAACAAATATAAGTACATTTATTTCCATCTAATAATACTTTGTGCTTAATCCAAGGATCTTAAGGTGCTTTACTAATATGAATGAATGAAACCTCACGCCCCAGACCTTCTGTGAAGTATCCACAAATTGTCCCCATTTTACAGATGAGAAAATAGCAGCACAGATAAATAAAGAGCATAATTTTCAAGAGTGTTCACTACTTTGGGTGCTTAAACTTGAAACATCTGGATCCCAATTTGCATCCGCACCTTCTAGTGACTTGAGAGAACTCAGGACCTCTGAAAGTCAGGTGCTAGGTACTTAAGGTTGGGCACCCAAAGCTAGAGGCCACTTTTGAAGATTGGCCCTAAGAGACTTGCCATAAATCACACAGTGAGTCAGTGGTAGAGATGGGAACAGAACAAGGGAATACGGATTCCTAGTCTTTCACTCTGACCACTAGACAACACTTCTCTATTGAACAGGAAGCCTGATAGATGCTGTACTTCATTTGGGTTTATATATAAATTATGTAAAGCCTCCGCTCAAATGCGATTGTAAGATCTGTAACTTGTATCATTAAGTTCTGCAACCTTTTTGCAGACTTTGTAACTTCAGTTATTGTTAGCATAGCATTTTAAGTTTTGTAACCTTTGCAAGCTCTGTAACCTTTTCAAGTTACCACTTGTATGAACTTCCAAGTAATATCCCATCCCTCAGAGTGTGTGTGAACGAGGGAGTGTGAACAAGGGAGTGTATGTGAGACTGGGCGGAGAGGAACTGCAAGGAGAAAGGAGCCCAGAGACAGAAGCCAGGTGTGTCTGATATAATCTGCCCTGAGAAGGCAATCACGTAGTGCTGTAAAGAGAAGAACCTGGGATGCATGAAAGGAGCTGGTCTGGGAATGCTTCTCGGTGATGGACACAAAAGGAAAACTCAGTGTACGTGACAGGAGCCGCCCAATTCCAGAAAAATGAAGCAGCCATGCACACCAGCAGCTGCTGCTCCTTGACCTGCTCAGCAGCCTGGATTCGTGACCGCAGGCGGACACACCAGATCCACCACGCTTCGGCTTCCCGGTCTCCATGCTGTCTCCGGTAACTCTCCGCCTGTGTAAGTGTGTGGGTGCATGAGGGTATGAATGCGGTGAACATGTGCATGTACGAATAAGCTCCATCTCTTTTCTATCTGACCCAACAGCAGCATTGTAATAAAACTAATACAAGTGTGACCCTGGGTTGGTTTTTAGGGGAACAGAGGTAACAAATAATCGAGATACACACTTATTTACAGAGGGTAACTGCTGTACATCATATTTTTAAAGTTGAAATTAGACACCCAGATTTTCTACTTTTAGGAGATGCAGCTACAGGGTCTCAAGACACAATTGTCCCCGTTGAATAGAGACTCAGCAATATGGCCACACCAGAACAGAGGCTCATGCAATAAGCAGAAACTCACCTGACTCTTCCTGGTGCCCACTCGGATAACTCTGTTTTTCAGGCCATTTTCATCCTATGGACAATATGTTTCATGTATTTTAAAAATTAAAGCAAATCCCCCAAATCCATAATTGTGGAGGTTTTCTTTCCAGTGCTCTCTGCCAACTCAGAGCTCATTCCACCGTAGCTAAACGTGTTCCCCAAGTGGCAACCACATCTTCCTAAACTGAGCAAAATATCAAATATTTAAACTAACACAAGAGTAGGTTTGCAAAGACTGTAAACTCCTGTTGGGAAATGTGCAGCACCTCCCAGAAGGCACTCACTGTCTTCCAGTATTGGGCCCTAGAGCTCAATTCTGTAGACACTACTAGACATAGCACACACACTACTGGGAACAATCCTATTGACTTTTGTAGTAAGCGTTTGCAGGGTTGGAAATCATGTGTGTTGTATTATTAAGTCTTTAAATGTTCAGCTATTCACAAAAAGTAATTAAGAAGAGCACTTAGTCCTTATATAGAACTTTTCACTTTCAAAATGCTGTGTAAATGTTAACTAACAGCTGCATATTTATGGACGTCTTTAAAAAATGATCAAACTTATCTTAATTAATACCCAGCTAGGACTGATCTATTCAGTAAATGGCAGAATTAGAGGGGAAAGTGGTATAATCCCTTTACTCTCTCACCCTCTCCTTTTGATTTAAGCACTATATTTTAACTAAGACAACCAGTGCAGAGACCACAACCTTAGGAACATTTTACTTGTAATTGTTTTCTAAAAATGGGAAAGTAATATTGTTTGATTTTTGTTTTCTCCCACCCCCTTAAAACTGTAAAGGGCAGGTGAGTAGATTTTAAACCTGGCCTATTAAATTATCCCGACAGATTTGCAGAGCTGAGATATACACACTATTTTATTATGAGATATATAATTACCATGAACAATCTAAGCCCTGAAGAATGCAAAGTCCGTTCCTTTACCTGAGTGTTCCTCAGTGTCTTGTTCTCCATCGCTATGGACTTTTCCAACCCCAATGCCTGTTATGTGAAAGAGAAGAAGACGCTCCTTGAACTGGGAAAGAGGAGAGGAGGGAAGTTATTGCCTCTGCTGCCTAGCACAGTGTGTGCCAGACCATGTGCTAGAGAGAAGGGCTGTTCCATTTGTAACCCAGACCCTTCTGGTGGAGCATGGACACACAGATAAGAGGTGACAGGCATGCTACAGTATGTGCTGCACTAGGAGATTGGGAGGGAAAGGCCTTCAGAAAGCAGGGATGGGTGTGACCAGCATTTAGGAATGGAGGTTACCAGTTCTGCAGAGAAGGAAATTCAGCTGCAGGAGCTGCCTCAGCAGAGCTGTCCAGCTTCTGTACGGAAAAAAAATTGTGCTGAATCACTAGGAAGAAGGCCTTCTCTCCCTCAATGACACCAGCCCAAGCCCTTTGCTGCCTGCTATACCCCCAGATCTGTGTACAGCATCTAATGCATTACCCAACAGAACAGTCACAAGGTGGGTATTTTCATAAGTGAACCATGATCATTTTCACCAAGATATTATTTCGTGGGAGAGGGACACAACATGTGGCTTCATACAAAGCAGAGACTCCAGCTCTATCACCCATCCTCAAGGCAACGGAGCACAATTTCCTTGAAACTATCACAAGCTATGTGGATTGACAAAGGGCAGTGAGCCAAGAGACCTGGGCTTTATCCAGAACTCGGCCATCAATTCGCCTTGTAACTTTGAGCAATAATTTAACTACTCTTCCTCAATTTCCCTTTCTATAAAATAGCTCCTTGTAAAGTGCATTTGATTTTTTTAATTGGACTGGTATTATAAAGGCCTCATGTACTAATGGGCAGGGTTAAAAACTCATTCTTATCTCTAAGCTCAGAAGCGGTCTCAGCCCAGTGGAAAACCACTTGTGTTGAAACCTTTAACGGACAGCAGGGTTAATAAAAATACTCAACCCTTACACAAAACTGTGCCTTCAGTGTATTAACTAATTTGGTTTCAACATCAATAATTTGGGACCTATTGCTTCCTTAATCTAGGATTCTAAATACAGACATATATTCGTAGATTACAATTATTAAAATATGTACAATCTTTAGTTTTCATAGTTGGCTCAGTCTACTCGCAGGTACCATGAACAGTGTTCATTTTAGCAGGTGTATGGTTATACATCCAAAGAGAAACAGTCAATAGAAAAAGATTCTCATTTGATCACATCACATGAAGGCAGACAACTAAATACTGACAAATTTTATAGGTGCTTGCATACAAATGCAAGAAGTCTAAATGTTAAGATCGGTGAACTTGAGTGCCTGATGTTAAACGAGAATATTGATGTAACAGGAATCACAGAAACTTGGTGGAATGATGACAAATCAGTGGGACATTGTAACACCAGGATACAAAATATACAGGAATGACAGAGTAGGTTGTGCTGGTGGGGGAATGCCACTATATGTAAAAGAAAGCACAGAATCAAATATAGTAAAAACCTTAAATGAACCAAACTGTACCATAGAATCTCTATGGATAGAAATTCCATGTTTGAATAATAAGAGTATAGCAGTAGGAATGTACTACCGACCACCTGACCAGAATGTTGATGACGGTAATTGTGAAATGCTCAGGGAGATTAGAGAGGCTATAAAAATAGAAAACTCAATAATAATGGGGGATTTCAAATATCCCCGTATTGATTGGGTTCATGTCACCCCAGAAGGGATGCTGAAATAAAGTTTCTAGACACCATTAGCGACTGCTTCTTGAGGCACCTAGTCCTAGCACCACAAGGTTAAGAGGTAATTCTTGGTTTAGTCCTAAGCGGAGCACAGGATCTGGTCCAAAAGGTGAATACAGCTGAACCACTCAGAAATAGTGACCATAGTGTAAATAAATTTAACATCCTTGTAGGGAGGAAATACAAAAGAAGCCCACCATAGTAGCATTTAACTTCAAAAAGGGGAACTACACAAAAATGAGGAAGCTAGTTAAATGGCAGTTAAAAGGAGTGCATGGAAACTTTTTAAAAACCACCATAATAGAGGTTCAAACTAAATGTATATCCCAAAGGAAAAAATAAACCAGTAACAGGAGCAAAAAAATGCCACCATGGCTAAACAAAGTGAAAGAGGCAGTTAGAGACAAAAAGGCATCCTTCAAAAACTGGAAGTGAAATCCTACTGAGGAAAACAGAAAACAACAAACTCTGGCAAGTCCAGTATAAAAGTATAATTTGACAGGACTAATTAGCAACTAGCAAGACACACAAGACTAACAGTCAGTTTTTTTAAGTACATCAGAAGCGGGAAGCCTGCCAAACCACCAGTGAGGCCCCTGAACGAATAAGATGCTAAAGGAAGACAAGGCCATTGAGGAGAAAATCAATGAATTCTTTGCATCCCTCTTCACTGCAGAGGGCCTGAGGAAAATTCCCACACATGAGCCATAAAAATCTGAGGAACTGGCCCAGATTGTGGTGTCAGTGGACAAGGGTTTGGAGCAAACTGATACATTAAACAGAATTAAATTGCCAGGGCCAGATGGCATTCACCCAAGAGTTCGAAAGACATTCAAATATGAAATTTCAGAACCACTAAGTGTAGTATGTAACCTATTGCTTAAATCAGCCTCTATATCAGATGACTGGAAGATTGCTAATATAATGCCAATTTTTTAAAAAAGGCTCTAGAGGTGATTAGGGATGTAAAAGGTTAAATGGTTAACCAGTAAGTGGCAGCCACCCTGGAGGAGCCCCAGCCCCAGCTACCCAAGCCCTCTCCCTTTCATCGGTTAACTGATGAAACGATATAATTTTAATAGTTTAGATGGTAAATTTTTTAAATGGTATTTACATCCCTAGAGGTGATCCTGGCAATTACAGGCCGGTAAGTCTACCTTCAATACCAGGTAAATTGGGTGAAACTATAGTAAACAAAATGATTATTTGACACACAGATGAACACAATTTGTTGGAAGAGTTAACATGCTTTTGTAAAGAGAAATCACATCTGACCAATCTATTAGAATTCTTTGTAGGGGTCGACAAATATTTGGACAAGGGTGATTGAGTGGATACAGTGTACTTGGACTTTGAGAAAGCCTTTGACAATGTTCCTCACCAAGGCTTTTAAGCAATGTAAGCAGTCATGGGATAAGAGGGAAGGTCCTCTCATGGATCAGTAACTGATGAAAGAACAGGAAACAAAGGTTAGGAATAAATGGTTCGTTTTCACAGCAGAAAAAGGTAAATAGTGGGTTACACCAAGGATCTGTATTGGGACCTATGCGGTTCCACATATTCATAAGGCCATGAACAGTGAGGTGTCAAAGTTTGCTGATGATATAAAGTTACTCAAGATAGTTAAGTCCAAAGCTGACATTGAACATTTACAAAGGGATCTCTCAAAACTGGGTTACCGGGCAACAAAATGGCAAATGAAATTCAATGCTGATAAATGCAAAATAATGCACATTGGAAAACATATCTCAACTACATGTACAAAATGATGGGTCTAAATTAGCTGTTACCACTCAAGATAGATCTTGGGATCTTCGTGGAAAGTTTTCTGAAAACATCCATATGCAGCGGTCGTCAAAATAGCTAACAGCCTGTTAGGAACCATTTGGAAAGGGATAGATAAGAGAAAATATCATAATGTTACTATAAATCCATGGTACGCCGACATCTTGAAAACTGCATGCAGTTCTGGTTGCCACATCTCAAAAAAGACATATTAGAACTTGAAAAAGTACAGAGAAGGGCAACAATGATTAGGGGAATGCAACAGCTTTAATATGAATAGAGATTAAAAAGACTGGGACTGTCATACAATTTAGAAAGTAAGTGACGAAGTGGAGATACGATGATGTCTATAAAATCATGAATGGTGTAGAGAGAGTAAATAAGGAAGTGTTATTTACCACTTCACATAACACAAGAACCAGGCGTCACCCGATGAAATTAACAGGCAGCAGATTTAAAAGAAACATAAGTACTTCTTCAAAAATTGCATAGTTTACCAGTGGAACTCGTTGTCAGGGGATGTAGCCAAGGCCAAAACAACAAATGGTTTTAAATAGGAATTAGATAAGTTCATGGACAATAGGTCCATCAATGGCTATTAGCCAAGATGGTCAGGAACGCAACACTGGGTGTCCCTAAACCTCTGACTGCCAGAAGCTGGGACTGGTTGACAGAGGATGAATCACTCAGTAATTGCCCTATTCTGTTCATTCCCTCTGAAGCATCTACCACTGGCCAATGTCAGAAGACAGGATAATGCACCTGATGAACCATTGGTCTCACCCAGTATGGCCACTCTTACGTTTAACCACAATAACCATCTCTGTCCCTACACCACAAATGGGCCTCTCCTCAGCCCTGCAAGCCTCACAAAGCGGAAAGGTTAAATCTCTGGAAGGAGATGTCAAATCATTCTGTGGCAAGGGCCAAATTTAATTTTTAATTACAGTCCACAGGTCAAATAACATGTTCAGGACAACACGCTCCCCTCGATGCACAGACCTTCCACTGAGATCAATGGCAGGTTACCACAGAGATCAGTAGTAGAATCTGGCTTTTACATAACACAACTGTCAGTAATTATTTGTTCAGTCCCTTATTGTCACATTCAGCCTCACGCAACAGGGAAATCTGCTCCCCTTCAGCTACACCGTTATTTCCGCCCTTTGTTTCCCTTCCCGCCTTATCCTCCTTTCTCTGTTTCCATCCCTCAACCCGGTCTTCAGGTATTTCCTCCTCTCTTCCCTCTGCATTTCTTTTTTTAGCAGCAATTCCCACCTCCTTGGGTTTCATTCTCACCTCCTTCCCCATACCACTCACTAACTGGTCATCAATTACATAATTAATGCTTACATTCAAGTGTCATAACAAGGCTTAAAAATTAATACTCCAATGAGATTAATGGGAGAGTTCACAACTCTCAAAGCTATTGTGTCTCAGACTGTCTGCAGATTCAGGAAGATTATAAACTGATGCATTCTTTTTGGTTCATATTTGAGAAGTTTACTTCACAGCCACAAGGACTAGAAACTTTTTTTTTTTTTTTTTTTTTTTACATAAAATCTTAGATTCTGCCACATCTGAAAATAAATCCAACACAAGGAAGAAGGTTTTTGACCCCTCTGCTCTAGACAGTGGCATATTTCACCTGCTATGCTCCTCACCAGGTAAATGTCATAAGTGCCTGCAAGGCTAGTTGTTCCTTCCACTCCATGCTGTCCAAAGCCCTATACAGGTTTGCATAAGATACTAAG
Organism: Terrapene triunguis; assembly: GCF_002925995.2. Lineage (NCBI taxonomy): Eukaryota > Metazoa > Chordata > Testudines > Emydidae > Terrapene > Terrapene triunguis. The sequence continues at coordinate 18,381,404 of NW_020664725.1, read as the reverse complement.
TTGTCTGCAATGCCTGGGCTGTTCAGAGAAGCTGTTAGCTCATCTGCTATATAACTCACTTACAGACAAGGTCAGGGAAGTCACATCTTCTATTGGTCCCTCACCCACCTTGTCTCTCCAATATCCTGGGAGCAACAACGCAATGACGTACTGCCAACATATAACTCACTTGTCCAAAGTTCTGGCTTCTCAACCTCTAATCTGTGGAGCTTTTACAAATCTGAAGCCATAAAACAGATTAAGAAGGTGGCTTGCCTCAAGTTTGGTCTGAGTATCCTTCTCCTGAAGCGCATGGATCTTCCCATCTCTAGTCAGCACGTAGAGAGACCCCCACTCTGCTAAGACATCCACCACGTCATCGAAGACCGAGCTGTACGCAATGAACTTGTTACACAGGTCATAGACATTCAAGATTCGCTTGTCAGAGTTCTGTGGGTCGCTCCCAGCAAACTCTGATCTGGATACCAAAAGAAAGAGGAAGAGATTAACACACGTGCCCCTGGATTTCTGAATCACATTCTAAACAGCGTCTCCTTAACACACTTAGAGCCGGGATACAAACCTTTGAACAACCATGTGAGTCCATATACTAGATGGGAGAAATCATATCTGAGTTATAAAAGGGTGGTGACAGATGACACTGGATCTGGATGGTGGTGCATGCCGGGAGCAATGACTGGATTCTGTAGATTCAGCTGAATTCATAGCAGCCTTTGCCAGGACTCAAATACCAATCACATGCCACAGTAATGTCAGTCAACTCCTGGGATGATTCTCGGGGTGCCTAGGACTGAGAGTCACCTTATTACCCACTCTGCCTCCAGCTAGAGAGAGACTTGCTGCTGCTTAACTGGGTGTCAGCTCCCTGACACTTCTAGCCTGTTAGCTCCCAAACCGTCTCCTCTGGGCTATATCCCCTTTACTTTGCCTTGCAGGTTAATGACAGGTGCACTCCAGTCCCCAAACCACTTTGAAGCATTCCCCTGTAGTGTTCAGCTCCTTAATGATGGAACACTCACAGTAATAAGAGATTTTTTGTCCCTAAGACAACAGTGTACACACCATCTTGAATGATTCAATTCTGGAGCAGCATCTCGTACAATACTACAGCACTGAGTTATACTTACAATGAAAACAATCATAAGTTTATCATCAAAGATCAAGATTTATGAGATAGTGAGCAAGGATAATGGAAACAGAAGGAAGGGTTACCTATCAAACAAAGTCGTAACACCATTCCTAGAGACTAAGCTGAACTGTCTGACCTTCTGTCCAAATAAGATTATTTTACCCAAAGCCTTTTTGCAGTGTTTTCAACCAAACCTGGTTGAGATCCTATTTTCATGAATGTAATCGCACCACCCGATTACTTCCTAGGCAAAGGAACACAGGGTGGTTTCCTTGTCCCCAGATATAGTCTAGTAAACTGCTGAAGTGCATCCCCGGATAAGGTTCTTACCCCCTTGCTGTTCTTCTCTTCCTGTTAAATCTCAATTCTTCCTCTGCATTTAGCTCAGACTGGGGAGTGTGAACGAGACAATACTCAATTTACATGTCAGACAGACAGACGGATAAATATCTTTGTTCTGGCAGGAAATCAGTTCTTCACCTCTGCTGGGGATTAACACCTTGATACAAACTATCAGAACATATTTCCAGTGGATATACACATAACTCCTTACATAGCGGCCGTACCAACATTTACGACAATAATCATAACCATTTAAAAACCTCATCTGGTACTCTTTCTGAATGAATACTATGAAAGCGGCAGGCCTGTTAGGAGTTGCTGTCACAGACCAGTGAGCCCTCTGCCAGCTGAGAGCAATGGGGCTCCGTGTCACAATAGCCTTGCACAACAAAGCGCCAGAAGAGCTGCAAAGAACAAAAACCGCACAGTGAATACATGTAAAATGGACTCATCTGCTTCCCGGAGTCTTACTTTGGAGAGCTCTTCCGGTCCTTGGAAACAATGATGAGGTATCCCCGATACCAGTGAACGATCAACTTCTGTCCCTCAAAGGCAAAGCAGGGGCCACGCTCATCTGGCTGGTACAGATACACACATTCATTTCCTGCCACAATGAACTGCAGGTCCTGAGAGGGGTCGCTGAGCGTGGAGCAGCGTAAACCGCAACCATGTGTGTCCAGCTCCAGGCGAGGATAATCCTTCACTGACAGCATATAGGACTGTGAATGAAATATGATGTTTCAGAGATTATATCGAACCGCAGATTGGTGATAAATAACCAGGAGCTGTTACAAGCAGTGGGCCAGAGTCTCACCTCCATTACTGCTTTGTCAAGCCAATATCTTACCTGGATGTTCTCCGTGGTGACAACAAAAAGGTGGGTGATTTTCCCAGACTGGCGGAAGGCAAGGCCAGTGACCGGGTAATTGCCTTCATGTAAGATCTGGGTCTTACTGTGTCGGTCTCGTGTGATGTCACCTTTTGTAAGCACAACACTTCCATCTGCAAAACCTGTTGAAGGAAAAGGACTAAACGGTTTATGTCTATGGCACTTTCCAAACATATACTAGTATTAAGTCCTAGGCAGCTGCTGTCAGCTGGATCCTCCTTGTTGTTTCCCAGACAGATATGCATACTGGGGTGGTCCCATGGTCTTCTCACTTCACAGACCCATGTATCCAACTCCCTTCCTGAGTGGAGTCTACTAGGACCTCTTCACGGCCATCTCCTGGCCCAGTGCAAAGCCTTACTGTTTGAGAAAGTTTAATCTCGGTTTCTTACAAAAAGCCGTGTTCTCTTCTCCCAACAAATTGTGCTCATCTGCCCCTTGTGGGTTCCAGAACTAGCTGCTCCAAGAAGCAGTCACTCATGCGGTCACGAAATTTTATCTCAGCGTCATGCCCCAATGTGACATTTACCCAGTCATTATAACGGCGCTTTCTGCTTCTGGAGCCTCTCTAACCAACTTTATCATTTCAGAATCGCTGTCACCATCCTTGTCAGGTGGTTGATAGCCTATGCCTACTGCTATACTTTTTTTTAGTCAAGCATGCAATCAGGGCCAGATTTCCAATTAGGAACAGTAGGCACATGTGTAGAACCAATGTGAATGAAATTGTTTTTAGTTATCCTGTACCATTGTAACTTCTGTTCACCATTTCATTACACCTGCCATTTTGCCTACATTGTAACTTTCATTACACTTGCCATTTTTTCTACATTGTAACTTCTGTGCCATATTGTAATTCAAACCCCATTTTAAAACGCTTACTCCATTTTGTAAGGGCTTGCTGCAACCTTCATTTTTGCAAACCCTACTGTAATTTTATTAGTCTAGTTGAGATGTGTGAATGAGGGATGCATGGGTGATAGAATCAACCTCCAGCACCAGCCCGTCCTAATGAGATAAAGTTCAAATACCAACGGCTGAAGAACTAGACAACAGCCCTAACTCAAGCAAGAAGCATCCACCCTAAAAAGAAACAACAGAAGGAAGATCAAAGCCAGGTCCCAGGCTGACAGTCACGCCTGCAATTGACGGGTGATCAAGCACCAAACCCAGAGGCGGCCTGACACAGCGAGACCTAGGAACTTTAAATCCAAACTAAACTCCTATAAAAAAGGAAGGGTGAGATGAGAGACTTTGGGTAACGTTCTGCTATCAACATCAAGGAGCATCGGTGCGCGCCCGACAGAGACCCGGCTCCTCCTCGTGCTCAGCTTTCCTGGCCAGTTAGCTGCCACGAGCTACGATCCCAAGCTGCGAACTCAAACTACAATCAGGACTGGTAACTATCCAGCAGCTGCAGAACATTTTGGTGTGTGTGTGTGTGTGTAAGTGTATGTGTATAAGCATTAAGGTATTTGCTAATAGTTAGAGATTAATAATAAATGTGGCATCTTTGTCTTGACCCCTAAAACGATCCTGTGTAAGTTTGTGGGACAACACATGCCTAGGGGCACCGGCGTTCTAGGGTCACCTAAAAGTTAAAAGTGCGTTAAAAGTTAAAAAGTTAATACATACATGGTTAAAAGTGGTTAGCGTAAGCTTATTTTAAAAATTATAAACACCCCAATAATACAGTAGAACCTCAGAGTTACATACACCTCAGGAATGGAGGTTGTCCGTAACTCTGAAATGTCCGCAACTCCGAACAAGACCTTACGGACTTCAGACACCGAGGGGATGGAGGGATTGGGACTGCAGCCACAGGTAGGGGGAAGTCAGGGCTCTGGGGGTATCAGGGCTTCTGATCCTCGGGATTACCAGGGCTCAGGACTTTAGATCTGGGGGGAGTGCTGGGGCTCGGGGCTTCAGCCCCACTGCTCCATTCCCGGCGTCTGCCCGGGGGGCGGGGGCGCCAGTGCTTGTACAGCTCCGCTACCAGTTTCAGCAGGGGAGGGGCGCGCCGGGGTTGGGCTATGGTGGGAGCACTGGGGCTGAAACCAGCACTCCCCTCGTAGCTAAAGCCCCAAGCCCCAGCACTCTGCCTTCCGGGGCTGAAACCGGGAACAGAGCCGCAGGGCTGAAGCTCCGAGCCTCAGCACTCCCTCCGGGTCTAAAGCCCTGACCCTGGTGCTCCCGAGGGTCAGAAGCCTGGACACCTTTAACTACTGAAGGAGAACTTTTAAAAATATATGGATTTTGAGGATATCATTAGCGCATTTGCGAAGCAGAAGTCAAGGAAGATATCTGTGCAGTAAAGTAGCACTTACTTGCTACCTATGTGATTGTCAGCTGTAGGTTGGGGGGGGGGGGAAGGAGACAGGTGCTGAAGAAGCTGTGCCTAGGGGCGCGTAAGGTATAAATCCAGCTCTGCATGCAATTTCTATTCATAGAGAGTCTATGGTAGTTTGTTTCATTTCAGATTGGCACCTTATTTGACTACGGTTTATTTAACATACAATGCCACTCGACCTTCTGTATCTTTCCTATATATTTTATAGCCTGGTACTACCATATTACAAAACCCATTCTCCTCCGCCTGAACAAAATCTAAATTACCCGAGTGTCCTTTTTTTTTGGTTAAATCATTTTTAAGCCCCGTTAATTTAAATAAAAATTTGCAATATAGCTAAAGAGAGTATGTACCTAAACTTTAAACCTCAATAAAGCATTAATCTTTGCAAGTAAATTATAGTAAAAATCAAGAACACTCTACGCTGCCTTCTGTAGGAACAACCCATTTTCATTCCATCATATTAACTTCAGAGTTTGTTCAGCATATTCAGGAGGAATTTGCTTTTCACTTACCAATAGCCATGAAGTTAAGATTCTCATGGACAGTTAGGCAGGTGACAGCTGTAGGTTTGTTACCCGGTATTGCTGGGAAAATCCTTGTGCAAAGAGGATTCCCACCATCTCGTTTCTCTAAGTTCCAGACTTTAACCTGCAAACAACACAGACAGAATGTGACTAGATATGGTTTTAAGGTATATTGGGGCCAAAACCTGGTCCCTTTTAAGTCCATAGGGCTAGAAATTAGTACATTATTTTTACACCTGAGACTTTCCCAAACTAATCCCAATACATTGTTCTCCCTCAGAAAGCAAACAAGATGGGCTTATGTCCTCTTTGTCATTTTGATTTACCAGCGGGTTAATGCCTTCTTCATCTTCACCAACAGAAGCCAAGATGCTGTGCTGCTTCAGCTGGTACAGGTGAGTCACCCTCAGCTTGTAAGCCTGGAAACTGCTAAACTGAAGGGAGCGTGGCAAGAACCAGATCTGACCTTCCATATGTAGATGATAGTCAAGGTACACATAGAAAAAAAATGAAACCACACATACCACAACCAAACCCTTCTTAAACTACCCTTATTATTGACAGCTGGCCAAATATAGTTATACTAGCTATTATTCCAGACACTGAGGTGATAACAGAGCAACAAAATATTTAGAGAACATTTTAACCTGCAGGTGACCAGGAGTTGGAAGAGGCAGACATTTTCTATATGCCAAACGGCAACTGAAAAACAAAGCAACAGCTCTGCGCACACCTAACAGACATCCTACTATTAGTTTAGGGCCCAATGCTGTGAGGTACTAAACACTTTTGACTTCCAATGAAAAGCGCTTTACGGGAGGCTTTCAGAACCTTACCGTATTGAACCCATAGTGTATTTCAAGATGAGGGTGGTCACCTTGTTTCTAGTACATGGATTAAATATGATGGCATATATCACATTGGTAGATGTGAAGGTGAACGAGCCCCTGATGGTATGGCTGATGTGATTAGGCCCTATGATGGTGTCACTTGAATAGATATGTGGACAGAGTTGGCATCGGGCTTTGTTACAAGGATAGGTTCCTGGGTCAGTGTTTTTGTTCAGTGATGTGTGGTTGCTGGTGAGTATTTGCTTTAGGTTGGGGGGTTGTCTGTAAGCGAGGACAGGTCTGTCTCCCAAGATCTGTGAGAGTAAAGGATCATCTTTCAGGGCCATCATGTGCCAGCAATGCCCCTCTGCCATGTACATTGGCCAAACCGGACAGTCTCTACGCAAAAGAATTAATGGACACAAATCTGACATCAGGAATCATAATACTCAAAAAACAGTGGGAGAACACTTTAACCTGTCTGGCCATTCTATGACAGACCTGCGGGTGGCTATCTTAAAACAGAAAAACTTCAAAAACAGACTCCAACGAGAGACTGCTGAGCTGGAATTGATATGCAAACTAGACACAATCAACTCAGGGTTAAATAGGGATTGGGAATGGCTGAGCCATTACAAACATTGAATCTAGCTCCCCTTGTAAGTATTCTCACACTTGCTTCTTATCAAACTGTCTGTACTTGGCTATCTTGATTATCACTTCAAAAGTTTTTTTTCTCTTACTTAATTGGCCTCTCAGAGTTGGTAAGACAACTCCCAGCTGTTCATGCTCTCTGTATGTGTGTATATATATCTCCTCAATATATGTTTCACTCAATATGCATCCGAAGAAGTGGGTTGTAGCCCACGAAAGCTTATGCTCTAATAAATTTGTTAGTCTCTAAGGTGCCACAAGTACTCCTGTTCTATTTGCATTATAGTCACTTATTATCAAATTTTTATAAAACTATCCCAGTTACATTATATTCACTTATTATCATGTTTTTATAAAACCATATAGACTGCACAACGTCACAAACCCATAGTGTATTTCAAGATGAGGGTGGCCACCTTGTTTCTAGTACATGGATTAAATATTTTTGCCCATTGTACTCTTTCTAGTTCTTACCAACAGTGATTCTCAGCCACGCAGAATGCATTCATATGTGTCTTCACATGCATCGTGCAACAAAGAAAATGGACTACACTTCCTAAAGCCTGATGGATTCCAAAAACACACATTAGGTCAGCAAAACCACTCCTTGTGGTTTCAGGGAATGCTTGCCATAGCCCAGTTAACTACCCAAAACGCTCTTTCTATAAAGGAGAAATATTCTGAAATTGACTGCATTATACATCACTCACACACTTCCCATTTCATTTCTCCACAAAACAGGTAGAGCAAGTTTCTTCCACTCCACACCGTCAATGTGCCTCAGCCCCACTCAGAAGCTCCCTCCTCTAGCAGTAAGTAGAGACTAGTTCAGACGATACAGCTCATCCAGCCCTGGACTCGTGGGCTGAGGTGGGCGGGGGAGCATTTGGTGCCAATTGCGATGGCCAAGTCTGTGACGGGAAACAGACATGCGAATATCTGAACAGTACAGCACCAGCCAGGCATAAGGAGCAATCTTGTCACTGCGCTGCCGACTCCGGACTTGGCCATTCCTGAAGCTCATCCCGTCGCACTGGCGCCCCAACCTCGTTCCTACCCGCTAGCATTCCAAGGGGGCGGGGCCCCGCTTCGCTCCCCCCGCTAACATCCAAGGTGGGAGAGGCCGCCAGACGGCGACCCCCGAGGGCGCCCCGGGCAAGGATATCCCCGAAAACCAGGCTGCCTCTGCCCGAGTCGCAGACGGTGATGCCCGGCGGAAGGGCGAAGGGCTTCCCCCCGCCGGCACCTCCCCCGTCGGGCCCGGCCGGCTCCTTCACCGTCTCCCTGTCAAAGAACACGAAGCGGCGCCACTGCAGGTAAGCAGCCATCTTGGCACCCGGAGCTGCACCCGGCGGGGGTCAGGTGACCGGGCCGCCGAGGACGCGCACGTGAGGGACGGCGGCGGCCTGGGAGCTTGTCACGTGGGACTCTGGGCAGGCGCTGTCCGCCTCGCCGCTGCCGGGAACTGTAGTTTTCGCGCGTGCAGGGGCGGGAGGAAAATCAAGCATGCGCGTAAGAGGCCGTGCCCCCTTCTCACTCCATGCCCCTCCCTCTGTGGCTTGCTCTCCCCCCCTCTCCCTGGGCTGGTGGGCGGGAGGGGTGAGACCTCAAGGCTCTAACTGGGGGTGAGCTCTGGGATGGGGCCAGAAGTGAGGGGTTCAGGGTGTGAGAGGGGCTCCGGGCTGGGGCAAGAGGTTGGGGTGCAGAGGGGGGTGGGGCAAGGCCAGGCACAAAGGGTTTGGGGTGAAGGGGGGCTCCAGGCTGGGATGGGTGGCAGAGGAGTTCATGGTAGTGGGGTGCAGGCTCTGGGGTGGCGATAAGGGATTTTTTTGGGGGGTAGGGGGAGAGAGAGACTCAGGGCTGGAGCTGGGGCTTACCTCAGGTGGCTCCCACTCAGCGGCGCTGCAGGGATACCTTGTCACCCTAGGAGGAACACTATTCGATAACGCTTAGTAGATGTTCATACAGGGCATGGCTCACGGCTGGATAATGCTTCAATAGAGCAGCATTGCTTTTTTTTAAATGTTATTGCACATACCACTTCAAACTAATCTCAGGGAAGGGCCCACCAGAGGAAAGTAGGCCCAAATAGTAGAGAGAGCCATTTAAAAAGCCTAAAATCATGGATCCCTGATGTAGCCAGTTTGATGGACCCTGTTAAGATTACAATAATGCAGACCTGATAACAGTAACAAAAAGCAAGCATTTCACACTAAAAATGCACCCTTTTTTTGTTTCAACCTTAAACCACTTGAGTTCTCCCATTCCAGAATCATGTTAATTTATGAGACTAGATCACATAAAACAATAACATTGGTGATAGTTGTAGTTTTTTCTTGTTTTCTCATTTTGCAAATGTTGGATTTCAAATTAACTGTTTCTTTATTGGAGGTTTACTAAGAAGCAAAAGCCTCTCTCTTCTACCACATGGCAAATTTGAGGGCCGGATGACTTCCTGGTCTTGAGCTGGTGAAAGAAAGGCGGCTTTTTGTTGCTAGTGTTTTACCCGTGAAACCAGGAATTACATCACACTTTGCCATGGCTCATTAGACACGTAAGAATCTTTATTTATGTGTTATGCCTATGTGTGATAGTTACATAGAAGCCAGGGCTTTACATTGGCAGGCCATGGAGAAGGTGTACAGACCTCTTCCCCTGGAGCACGCACGTGCAAACAAATTCATATGCAGCCATAGTGTTTTCACGGAGAGGATGCGTGGTTTTCTGTGCCAGCTTATGCCTCATTAGCCCCACTGGGCATGCATACAAGGGACTTTACGGTCTGCATTAACATATTAAAGCGGGGAGCATGTGTACAGGAGTCTTCACATGAGATATGCATGAAGCTTCCATACATCTCTCCACCTTCGGGGCATGCACTGGCTCCTCACTCACCACCCGCCTCCGGCCACCAGGTGCATTCTTCTAGGGTTGCCTTCCGAGGGGAGTGCCAGCCTTGTCCCATGTGCGCCAATGGAGCTGATGGGTCCCAGGTGACTCCTCCTGGCTCCTCTGAACGTGGCCCAATGGGGCTCGTCGGGTCTGTGGCCCGGATTGGCTCGCAGAACCCAGCACTATTGGCTCCTCCCTCCCATGAGATTGCCCTGCATCCAGGCCACAGGCTGTGCAAGATGCTGGGGCTGCTGCTGCTAATGGAACAACTGGTGGTGGACCTCGCACAGCTGGAGGTGAGTTCGGAGGCAGGAGCCCTCAGAATAGCCCTGCAGCACTAGCAACCCCCAGGGAGCATAGGAAAGCAAAGTCACTAGTAGCTGTATGTAAACACACACAAAACAGCAGCAGGAAATAGTGTTATGTTGCTAGAACAGTGATTTCCACATACACCTCTACCCAGACATAACGCGACCCGATATAACACGAATTCGAATATAACGCGGTAAAGCAGCACTCCGGGGGGGGGGGGGAAAGGGGGGCTGCGCACTCCAGCGGATCAAAGCAAGTTCGATATAACGCGGTTTCACCTATAACGCGGTAAGATTTTTTGGCTCCCGAGAACAGCGTTATATCGGGGTAGAGGTGTATAGAGAAAAACATTAAGCACAGAAAGTCAAAGTCATCCCTGCTGAAGCCACAGTGGTCTCACTGCAATTACATCAGAGATGAATTTGGGCCAGTGTGCTCAGTTGCACAAAAACACGAAAAGCCCATCTGAGCTTCCTAGACACCAGGGCTCTCAGAAAACCAGTGTATTTGCATAAAGAACAGCCCAAAGGCCAATATTCTAGTTGAACAGAAGGCAGTTCCGTGTTATCTGTTGTGTTATGTAAAAAGCAGGGGTTTAAACAAAGGTAAGTAAGGCCCTAAATTTATGCACAGGGAGGGATGGGGGGTTACTGATCCACAGGGCCTGCCAGCAGGCAGGAGGCGCTGGGGGTGAGCTGATGGGGGGCTGCCGATGGGTGCTCAGCACTCACCATTGAGGTTCCCAACTCAGCAGTAATTTTAATAATACTGGGCCTGATCTTGGGAAACACCTGTCAAACCTCAGAGTGATAACAGGGAATTCTTAAGTGATCAATATAATCAATACACAATCCATAGCTCAGCAACACAGTACTACAGAAATAGAGGGGATTTTCTGACAATTGCTTATGTGCAGTTAGTGGGCCTAGGATTTACCTTTGGGGCAGAGTGAGGGACTGGAAGTTATTTTATATATAGATAAGATTAATATGCACTGTGTTAAACATTTTTTGCATTTCTATAAGAAAAAACCCTACATTTTACTTGTTATGAAGAAGTGTATTTTCTTCTCTTTTCAGATACATAACTTGTAGCTCCAGGAGCCCCTCCAGGGCAGATTATATCCCTAAATCATCACAGTCAGTTCACATTAAGAAAAAGCCTATGTTCACATTTCTCTGAGCTACAAAACATGCATAAATTCAAAGTATGTACATAAGAAATGTCTTACAGTAAGCAATTCTAACCTTTAAATGGAAAGACAGTTACAGCACAACTGAATTTGTGTGAGGTCACTTTTAATACAGGTGAAACGTGGGTCGAGCAGCTGCCAGGAGAAATTCTGAACTCACATTTGAGTTGAATTTCTATCTACATGCCTATTAGGCCATTTTTCATTACATAAAATCATCTCAAAGCAACCAAATGAAGCAATTACACCCCTAAAAGACCATCTGGCCCCAAACTCTTATTTTCCATCAGTGATAACCAAACTTGATCTCTGGCCTACAAGCAACTAAATTAAAAAACAAATTAACAAAAAACCCAAGACAAGCACACCACAGAACACTCGACCATTGGACAAGAAACCCAATTATTTTTCATAGCCTTCTGTTCTGTCAAGCTAGTATAGTGGTAATTAGCTGCAGCATTGGCTGACCCAGCCCACAGGACAATCAGTTACTGCCCAGCAGAAACCTGCTGCAAAAGGCTTTGTGCTGTGCAAATGTGACACCAGAAATTGCCCTGTAGCATTGCAGACAGGTTGGTGTGCCCAGGGCTTAAGGCACTGTGAAGCTGTCAGAGGGGTGCTATGCACCGTGACCTGTACTCAAACCCTCCCAGAAAGTGCACCATTCTTTGCATCATATATATCCCAACAACACGGTAGTTTTATAGCCACTTGAGCTCACGTCCTCTCCAGTCAAGTTCCATCCGAGTTCATTGGAGGGGTTGAAAGAAATCAAGAAGCAACTAATTTACAGAGTCTTCAAGATAAGTATGGTACAAGATCCACAAGGGAGGCGTCCCAGGGAAGGCGAGGCTCTAGGTGCTACGTTTTGTGTGTATGAGGAGTTCCCTCTGCAGGCCAGCGTCAATAGTTGTGGCTGATTTACCTGGGGGCAGATCCGTGATGAGAGTGAGCTTGTTGAAAACCCCACGACCAAAGTAATCAGCAACAACAGAGAAGCCATCATTAGAGCACTTGAGCTGTCAAAGAGAAAAAGAAGCTTCGTTAAAAAAGGGTTGGGTCCTGCTCCAAAAGCACTCATGCGCCATCTGCTGCAATCTCAACCATATTTGGTCACTTCATTTTGCAGCATTTGTGTTACATAAGCAAAGGAGCATTGTCACCCTTGGTGGAAGCTCTTATACTAACACACACCTCAAGAAAGGTTTTCTGCAGCTAGGATATTCAGCCTTCCTGATTATCCACATGTTCACCTAAATATTCAGTTCATCTCCATTTAAATCATGTGCCGTCAAATCAAATTGAACCCTATGACCCTATGCTTTTGAACACCACCAACTTATCATATGTTAAAGTACACACTGCCTTGTCTACATTAGATTTTTCCTATGTGTTTGTTGGAATACATTAGCTACAAATTCTAACATTTTAAATCCTTGCTTAGAAAAGGTCTGATAGGAGAGACTCTACCTTTACAGTCTTAAACCTGCCTCGGCCAACTTGACCAACTATTTTCTACCTCCCTCAATTTCACTGTAGTTTCAGGTCAAACTGTTGTGCAGTGTTATTGTATGCTATTGCGCAGCTGTCATGTTCCATCCTACAGGTGGATGCCTTTCAGTGACAGCTGAAGGGAAATTACTTCTAGATACCTCCATTTGTAAAGCACAAAAGAATCCTTTGGTATGAAAGGCACCTCAGAGACAAGTCATTCAGCTACCAATGCTCCACAGTTCAGGTTCAATAAGGACCTGTTTGCAAAGTAGCTTCATCCTTTCCTGTTCTCAACAAGTCTCACAAACAGCACAGGAGCCTGAACTCCTATGTATATTAACGCATACTGTTCACAGTAGCATGGGCGGCGAGTTCTATGGGCCCGTGGTGCTTAGGCACCAGGAATATTCCTGGCCCGGGGCCCAGCTCCAGCACTGTTTGAGGCCAGATCTCTCCCTTGGCCCAGCCTTCCACCCCTGGGCGCTTCCCCCCACACATCCCCTGGGCCATTTAAAACGTCCCAGGGCCCCCACCCACCACTGGCAGCGCAGCAGAGATGAGTGGCTTCCTGCCTGCTCGCTCCATGTGGCTGCCGGCCCCTCCCTGCGGCCCCTTGGCAGGGTGGGTCTGTGTCTACGCACGCTGCTCCCGCCCCAAGCACCCCTGCGGCCAATAGGAAGCTGCGGGGACAGTGCCTGGGGGTAGCAGCGTGCGGATGCCCCCCGCCCTGCCTAGGAGTCCCAGGTAAGTGCTGCACCCCCTGACCCCCTCCTAGAGCCTGCACCCCCACCCCTTTCCCACACACCCCCTTCTGCCCCCAAACTCCCTCCCAGAGCCTGCACCCCCATCCCCAGCTCAGAGCCTGCACCCAAACTCCAGCCCAGAGCCTGCATCCCTCACCCCCTTCCCACACACACCCTCCTGCCCCCAAACTCTCCCAGAGCCTGCACCCCAGCCCTCTGTACTCCCTCCCAGAGCCTACACCCAAACTCCGTTCCAGAGCCTGCACCCCTTCCCGTCCCCAAACTCCCTCCCAGAGCCTGCACCCAAACTTTGTCCCAGAGCCTGCACCCCGCATTCCAGACCCCCTCCCCCACCCAAACCTCTCACTCCTTCTGCACTCAAACTCCCTCCCAGGGCCTGCACCCTAATCATAGATGATAGAATCTCAGGGTTGGAAGGGACCTCAGGAGGTCATCTAGTCCAACCCCCTGCTCAAAGCAGGACTAATCGCCTGTCCCAGCCCAGGGCCTGCACCCCAGACCTCCTCCCCCCACCCAAACTCCCTCCCAGAGCCTTAGGCAGGTGGGGGGGCAGAGTTTGAGGGGGTGGGCTCTGGGCATTCTAGGCACCACCAAAATTTCTACAAACCTGCTGCCCCACAGCAGAGATTTAAACCCAGCAGGTATAAGGGGAAAGGGCAGTGATGGTGATACCCCTACCTGATGCTGAAACTGATCATGCAGATCTCTCTTCTGTTCTTGGGCTCGGATCATATCTGTGACTTTTCGGTTCTCTGGCATGCAGGTGGGGCATTCTGAATCACTCTCTGAGTAGCTCTCAAAGCAGTGCTGGTGAAAGGAATGACCACACAGGAAGTGGACTGAAGGCAGCTCCAGGGCACTTGTACAGATGCTGCATTTTGTCTTCTGGAAGATCTTGGGACTGAGACAATTTGGGGGTGGGGAGAGAGAGAGAGACAGAATACGATTTTTCTTAAGAAAATGAAGAAATAGGACTACCCAAGGTAAGACACCCCAGAGTCAGTGCACCTGAGCAGCTGCTGAAGGCAGGATTTTCCCTCTAGGTCTCCAAAACCATATCAAGCTCACTCAACCACCGGCAACAGAACAGGAGGAGACCTTGGGGATGCACACTATAGGATGCTCAAACTAGATTTTTATATAGCCAGGGAGAGAGTGAGAGTCTCCTGCACCTGTTTTTGAGCTCTTCAATCTCCTGGCGGATCCTTGTGGTCTCTTCACGATATTTCTGAATCCTCTGCTCATCCTGCTCAATCTGGTGGCTCTGCTTCTGCAGCTTGTTGACAAGATAATCCTTAATCACAGACAGCGTGGCCGTGGAATTATGAGCCAGAGTCTGCACAACTGAGAATAACCAGCACATTAATACAGAAACAAACCAAGAGCTGGAACAGCTACGCTGGTCTTAGCTGGACTGGTCTTTTCTGAAATGCCATCCAAAGACCGAAGGGCTCAGGGTTTTACTGAATTACAAAACTCTTGCCTAAAACTCTAAACTTTAGACGGTATTAGACAGGGAAACTGTGGGTTCTAGTGACCAATGTGCTTAGGGGATTCCAGAAATAGATGACTGGAAGGTGTTTAGAGCCGGGCACTGGGAATCAAGAAACCTGGATTCTATTCCAGTTTTGTCACCAGTTCGTGGTCTGTCTTGGGCAAGTCACTTCACCAAAGGGGAAACCAAGGCACAGAGACTGAATGGGGATACTGCTTAGTCACAGGCAGGTTGTGTGGCTTGATTAGAATTCGTAAGCCCTCCCCTCAATCAGGGATCACTGGTATGTGTCTTCCCTACAGTGGAGGCTGCTAGTGGACTAGCTACATCTCAAGCTGCATTGACTATTGCATTCCTCCAAACTCTCTGTCCAGAGAGAGCTCATTCTAGCCCTATTTCCTTGCTGTACGTCTTGTCATTACCGAGCAGTGGAGGCATGAGGTTCTTGTTTTCAATATGCTTCAGTACCGCTGTGATGTATTCCTTGCAGTCTTCTTCTTTCCGGGCAAAATAGCTGAGGGCCTGTTCCCAGAGACAGGTCTCTTGGTCTCCATACAACTCGCACACCTCAATCACCTTCCTGTACTGCTCATTCTGCATGTGATAATGCATGATCTGTTGGAAACTGAAAAAAGGGGAGCCGGGGAGAGAGCAGGTCAGTTGGTCAGCCCACCTCTCCCCTACCCACTGCTGCAGGGACCCCAGCCTGTCACCCGGCCACATAATTCCCCAACACTACTGCAAAGACCCAGTTCAGCCAGACCCTCCTACATTACATTACACCACCCCTCTGCAAAAATAGCAGCAGAGACACAGGTTAATTTTTCAGCTTGGCAACTGACCTAGATCCCTGCTTTGAGACTTTCAGAGGACCCTCACCCTTACCTTCCTCTTGTAGTACATAAAGGGTTGTGGTCCAGTGCCTAAACCAATAAGGCTCAGTCCCTGGAAGGGAAGCTGCACTCACAGTTTGCCCTGTTCATAAAGGTAGAGGACACCATCCTTGAAATTGTGCATCTGACACAGGACCAAAGCCTTATGGAAAACTGTTCTGAACCTTCCACTCTTCAGCAGGGTGATGGCTTCACTGTGCAGCTTCTCTTTGATCTGCAAAGGAGACAAAACCAAACAGAGCGTTAAGCTCCAGGAGCTTGGCAAATAATAAGAACGGCCATACTGTGTCAGACCAAAGGTCCGTCAAGCCCAGTATCCTGTCCTCTGACGGTGGCCAATGGCAGGTGCCCCAAAGGGAATGAACAGAACAGGTTATCATCAAGTGATCCATGCCGTGTCTCCCAATCCCAGCTTCTGGCAAACAGAGGCTAGGGACACCATTCCTGCCCATCCTGGCTAATAGCCACTGATGGACCTATCTTCCATGAATCTATCTAGCTCCCTTTTGAACCCTGTTATAGTATTGGCCTTCACAACACTCTCTGGCAAGGAGTTCCAGAGGTTGACAGTGCATTGTGTGAAAAAATACTTTCTTGTGTTTGTTTTAAACCTGCTACCTATTAATTTCATTTGGTGGCCCCTTGTTCTTGTATTATGAGGAGTAAATAACACTTCCTTATTTACTTTCTCTACACCAGTCATGATTTTATAGACCTCTATCATATCCCCCCTTAATCGCCTCTTTTCCAAGCTGAAAAGTCCCAGTCTTATTAATCTCTCCTCATACGGAAGCCGTTCTATACCCCTAATCATTTTTGTTGCCCTTTTCTGAACCTTTTCCAATTCCAATACATCTTTTTTGTGATGAGGCAACCACATCTGCATGCAGTATTCAAGGTGTGGGCGTACCATGGATTTATATAGAGGCAATATGATATTTTCTGTCTTATTATCTATCCCTTTCTTGATGATTCCCAACATTCTGTTAACTGTTTTGACTGCCTCTGCACATTGAGTGGATGATTTCAGAGAACGAGCCACAATGACTCCAAGATCTTTCTTGAGTGGTAACAGCTAATTTAGACCCCATCATGGTATATGTATATTAGGATTATGTTTTCCAATGTGCATTACTTTGCATTTATCAACATTAAATTTCATCTGCCATTTTGTTCCCCAATCACCCAGTTTTGTGAGATCCTTTTGTAGCTCTTCGCGGTCTGCCTGGGACTTAAATATCTTGAGTAGTTTTGTATCATCTGCAAATTTTGCCATCTCACTGTTTACCCCTTTTTCCAGATCATTTATGAATATGTTAAATAGGACTGGGCCCAGTACAGATCCCTGGGGGACACCACTATTTACCTCTCTCTCCATTCTGAAAACGGACCATTTATTCCTACCCTTTGTTTCCTATTTTTTAACCAGTTACCAATCCATGAAAGAACCTTCCCTCTTATCCCATGACTGCTTATTTTGCTTAAGAGCCTTTGGTGAGGGACCTTGTCAAAGGCTTTCTGAAAACCTAAATACACTATGTCCACTGTATCTCCTTTGTCCGCATGCTTGTTGACCCCCTCAAAGAATTCTAGTAGATTGGTGAGGCATGATTTCCCTTTACAAAAGCCATGTTGACTATTTCCCAACAAATTATGTTCATTTATGTGTCATTCAATCATGTTCATTTATGTGTCTGACAATTTTGTTCTTTACGATAGTTTCAACCAATTTGCCCAGTACTGAAGTGAGGCTTACTGGCCTGTAGTTGCCAGAGTCACCTCTGGAGCCCTTTTTAAAGATTGGTGTCACATTAGCTATCCTCCAGTCATTTGGTACAGAAGCTGATTTAAATGATAGGTTACAGACTACAGTTAGTAGTCCTACAATTTCACATTTGGGTTCCTTCAGGACTCTTGGGTGAATACCATCAGGTCTTGGAGACTTATTACTGGTTATCAATTTGTTCCAAAAGCTCTTCTACTGACACCTCAATTTGGGACACCCCAAGGACCAGACATCTACCCTGCAGCTCTCCAGGGGGCTGGGGAGCGGGGTGGGGAGTGGAGGAGGAGTTTGCTCTGTTCTTCCCCTTTCCCTATTAAAAAAATAAGAGGAATTCTCCTTGGCCTTGATTAGCAAAGAAATACTCAGTGATCAAGGTGATTGCTGGGAGCCAGTTTTCAGAACAGAAAGGGTGCAGGCGAGTGAGACAAGGCACTCTACCAAGGGGTCATAATTCTCCAGCACCCACAATCAATGAGACCCTTAGGGACTGCGTCCAGCCTAACCTAATAGAAATGTAATAGATGGACTGTGCTGGTTTGTCCATTCATCTGTCCAGCACAGCATGCTTGGGTCACCCTGTATTAACACCACATATGAGCAGAGCTTAGAGCAGGGTTCGGCAACCTTTCAGAAGTGGTGTGCCGAGTCTTCATTTATTCACTCTGATTTAAAGGTTTCGCCTGCCAGTCATACATTTTAACGTTTTTAGAAGGTCTCTTTCTACAAGTGTATAATATATAACTAAACTATTGTTGTATGTAAAGTAAATAAGGTTTTTAAAATGTTTAAGAAGCTTCATTTAAAATTAAATTAAAATGCAGAGCCCCCCCGGACTGGTGGCCAGGACCCAGGCAGTGTGAGTGCCACTGAAAATCAGCTCACGTGCAGTAGGTTGCCTACCCCTGGCTTAGAGGTTGAAAAAAGATGCAAATAGAAATGGTGGGCCCGCCAAAGTCCCTTCTCTAGCTACAGGGTGAAAGGAGCTCAAACCTGCAGATCCTGTTCATGTGCCCAGTTCTGGAGTCGAAGTTCCAGCAGCGTGTCATAGACGCCCTGGGGAGAGTCAGACTGCACCTCTGTCATGTGCTCCAGAAAAGCCTTCAGCTCCCGGGAGTTGTTTGCAAAGACTGGAATGAACTCCTCAGAATTAGCCTTTAACACAAGCCAGAAAGAAAGTCAGACACACTGTCCAATCCCAAGTGCATGTCCCTCTGTGGCACTCAGCACCCCATATTTCCTCATGGCGATGTAATTATTATATGATTTGTACAAAGTATGCCTTGTGAAGTATTTTAAAAGTCTTGATCTGCTAAACATTAATATCTTGTTGGATTGTATGTGCTATCATCATATGTGAAGTTATGAAATCTTGCTATGTGAAAGTTACTAAAGTATGACGTGAGGCTGGAAACACCCACTGCTAGCCTTTCGGGTACAACAATGAAGAAGCTAGACAGTGCTAATGGCCCATCAACAAAGACAACAGCCATGGAAAAGGCTTGTCCTCACCTGTGGACACTTCAGCCAGCCTATGGATAATGGCTGCTATGCTATGCTGGGAGAGCAATACAGCAGTGCACGGACAACCAGGAAGTTTTTGGAAAGTGTAGGGGACAATTTCCTGGTGCAAGTGCTGGAGGAACCAACTAGGGGCAGAGCTTTTCTTGACCTGCTGCTCACAAACAGGGGAGAATTAGTAGGGGAAGCAAAAGTGGACGGGAACCTGGGAGGCGGTGACCATGAGATGGTTGAGTTCAGGATCCTGACACAAGGAAGAAAGGAGAGCAGCAGAATACGGACCCTGGACTTCAGAAAAGCAGACTTTGACTCCCTCAGGGAACAGATGGGCAGGATCCCCTGGGAGAATAACATGAAGGGCAAAGGGGTCCAGCTGGCTGTATTTTAAAGAATCCTTATTGAGGTTGCAGGAACAAACCATCCCGATGTGTAGAAAGAATAGTAAATATGGCAGGTGACCAGCTTGGCTTAACAGTGAAATCCTTGCTGATCTTAAACACAAAAAAGAAGCTTACAAGAAGTGGATGATTGGATAAATGACCAGGGAGGAGTATAAAAATATTGCTCAGGCATGCAGGAGTGAAATCAGGAAGGCCAAATCACACTTGGAGTTGCAGCTAGCAAGAGATGTTAAGAGTAACAAGAAGGGTTTCTTCAGGTATGTTGGCAACAAGAAGGTGGTCAAGGAAAGTGTGGGCCCCTTACTGAATGAGGGAGGCAACCTAGTGACAGAGGATGTGGAAAAAGCTAATGTACTCAATGCTTCTTTTGCCTCTGTCTTCATGAACAAGGTCAGCTCCCAGACTACTGCACTGGGCAGCACAGCATGGGGAAGAGGTGACCAGCCCTCCGTGGAGAAAGAAGTGGTTCAGGACTATTTAGAAAAGCTGGACGAGCACAAGTTCGTGGGGCCAGATGCGCTGCATCCGAGAGTGCTAAAGGAGTTGGCAGATGTGATTGCAGAGCCATTGGCCATTATCTTTGAAAACTCATGGCGATCGGGGGAGGTCCCGGATGACTGAAAAAAGGCTAATGTAGTGCCCATCTTTAAAAAAGGGAAGGAGGAGGATCCAGGGAACTACAGGCCAGTCAGCCTCACCTCAGTCCCTGGAAAAATCATGGAGCAGGTCCTCAAGGAATCAATTCTGAAGCACTTAGAGGAAAGGAAAGTGATCAGGAACAATCAGCATGGATTCACCAAGGGAAAGTCATGCCTGACTAACCTAATTGCCTTCTATGACGAGAACTGGCTCTGTCGATGAGGGGAAAGCAGTGGAAGTGTTATTCCTTGACTTTAGCAAAGCTTTTGATACAGTCTCCCACAGTATTCTTGCCGGCAAGTTAAAGAATTATGGGCTGGATGAATGGACTATAAGGTGGATAGAAAGCTGGCTAGATCGTCGGGCTCAACAGGTAGTGATCAATGGCTCCATATCTAGTTGGCAGCCGGTATCAAGCGGAGTGCCCCAAGGGTCAGTCCTGGGGCCGGTTTTGTTCAATATCTTCATTAATGATCTGGAGGATGGCGTGGACTGCACCCTCAACAAGTTTGCGGATGACACTAAACTGGGAGGAGTGGTAGATACGCTGGAGAGTAGAGATAGGATACAGAGGGACCTAGACAAATTAGAGGATTGGGCCAAAAGAAATCAGATGAGGTTCAACAAGGACAAGTGCAGAGTCCTGCACTTAGGATGGAAGCATCCCATGCACTGCTACAGACTAGGGACCGAATGGCCAGGCAGCAGTTCTGCAGAAAAGGACCTAGGGGTTACAGTGGACGAGAAGCTGGATACGAGTCGACAGTGCGCCCTTGTTGCCAAGAAGGCTAATGGCATTTTGGGCCGTATAAGTAGGGGCATGGCCAGCAGATCGAGGGACGTGATCATTCCCCTCTATTCGGCATTGGTGAGGCCTCATCTGGAGTACTGTGTCCAGTTTTGGGCCCCACACTACAAGAAGGATGTGGAAAAATTGGAAAGAGTCCAGCAGAGGGCAACGAAAATGATTAGGGGGCTGGAGCACATGACTTATGAGGAGAGGCCGAGAGAACTGGGATTGTTTAGTCTATAGAAGAGAAGAATGAGGGGGGATTTGATAGCTGCTTTCAACTACCTGAAAGGGGTTCCAAAGAGGATGGATCTAGACTGTTCTCAATGGTACCAGCTGACAGAACAAGGAGTAATGGTCTCAAGTTGCAGTGGGGGAGGTTTAGTTGGATATTAGGAAAAACTTTTTCACTAGGAGGGTGGTGAAGCACTAGAATGGGTTACCTACGGAGGTGGTGGAATCTCCTTCCTTAGAGGTTTTTAAGGTCAGGCTTGACAAGGCCCTCCCAACGTTTCTAGGGAACAGAAGCCACATGGACCCTTGTGTCCCATTGACTAGGATGCAGTGGTGGGGAACTAGAGGGTGCTGGTGGGACCTACAGGTCCAAGCAATCCAATTTCCCTGCTCCAAAGCCTCTGCCAACACATCATCAACTCCCGTTAGGGTGGTGATGGGAGGCTGGGCTCTGCTCATATGTTCTAGTGCAGAGGTTTGGGAAGAGAGGGGGAGGAACTAGTGAAGAGAGTTGCCTAGTGCTTAAAGCAGAGCCTTGGGAGCTACTGCTCCTCTGTTCTAGTCACAGCTCTGCCATGGATTGTGCAACCTTGGGCAGGTCACTTCCCCATTGCCTCTGTTTACCCAGAGGAGAGGAGAGATCAGTCTGGGACCAGACCCGAGGTCTCCAGCTTCTTGTTCACTTAAGAAGCAATTATACAGGTAGTGGTAGTAAAGATGCCACCTCTCCCATGATCCAAAAGTGTCAGTATTTTTCCAATGCAATGCATGAGTCTTCAGACCTACCCAATACCATAAGGTGACCCCCTGGTCTGTTAAGTCTTCAATAGCAATGGAACAAAGCACTAGGTTTCTTACGGCATCTGTGACCCCACGTCTCCACGGGAAACGTCCCTTTGCTCCAACACTTTCTAGTCATATTTGTCAGCTATGAAATCATCAAATTAGCTAAATCTCCTCACTCAACCTCTCAAAGGCACACTGGTTCAGTTACCCAGATCTTACCTTTTTCCCCTCCAGCATCCCAGAGCCTTCACGGTCTCCTGTTGGCCGGTAGTCCGTGCATAGGATCTTCAGCAGTTCCGTGGTCTCATTGGGGACATGGTGCATCAGGATTTTGCCATACCGCTTCATGTTACTTTCTGCCTGGTCAAAGGGCAGCTTGCCAATGTACTGCAAGGCCTCCTGGTAATTCTGCAAGGGAGAGCTGGTGAGAGTCACATGGCACCACCCTCTGTAATTCAGATACAAAAGCCAAAGCCCTCTCTGCACAATAGCCAACATGCAGGGAAACAATGCAGTATTTTATTTAAAAAAAAACAAGCAAACAAAATAGGTATCCTAAATGATAACTTTGCCCACCAATGAAATGTGGCCATCTGTGGGGTGAGATGGTGGCAGCCAGATGGACAACTGGCACTGATCCAGGACAAAACAACTATCCCAGTAGCAGCACCTGAAGTAAGAGCACATTTAAGCCCTGTGTAATTACTTATATGCCTCAGAGGCAAGTCTGACTAGTGCACAATGCTAGCAGCTGTTCGTACTGCTAGCACAATTGTCCCTTGAGCAGCTTAGACTCCCGTGCTGCATGGAGGAGAATTCCTGACAAAGAGAGGCTTTCATACCATATAGGGATCAAACAGAAATGGTTAAAGGTATCTTCTCACCTTGATGTCCTCCAGCTGGATTTTGAGGAACCATTCATGGTGTGCATGCTTCTCTGCCAGGTACACAGCATGGGAAAAGTAACCTGCTTGACGGAGTACCTTGATTGCTGTCTCCACATCAAAGTGGACCTCACTCTCACTGGTCTGCAAGGAGGAAATGATGGGGCATTATTGGGGGAGAGGGAGAGAGATAGGCCTGATATGGATTTGCAGACATCTGGCCTATCAGCAAGAGTCCTCTAGGCTGTTGGCAGAGACAGACCAGCTTCCATGCATGAGGACCCAAACAGCGACTGTTAAATTCCTCTCATGCAAGACAAGCATTGCATGTGCCTATGGCCATTGTTCTAGTTAGATTTCTAAGATTTAATCACACTAGGAAAACAAAATCTTCCATGCTCAAAGCTTAAGATGGCAAATCAAAAGAATGCTGCTGTGGTGCTGGAATTTTAGAGATATGTGCACAAGTGCATGAGGATGTTAAGGACTAATCTAGCAGTCCTTATGAGGGCAAAGCTACTACTGGAATCAGTCTACCATGTTGCTATTACCCTTTTTCTAATCACTGTACTAACCTGATGGTTTTGCATAACTACTTTTACCTTCCCCCATTACCTTGATGAACTCCTCCAGTTTGGAGCTGTCTTTGAGTTTGGTGTAGCAGTTTAGCAGCAGGGTGGTGTGGTCTGCGTTGGCAAGGGACTGTAGGTGGAGTGTCTGCAAGTACGCAGTCAGGTTGTGTATACGCTGAGCATCTAAGAACTTCCGGATCACATAAGATGGCTCTAGCTTCCCAATGGTTCTGGAGAGAAAAGTGACATGAGGTCTCTACTTTCAATAAGCCAGAGATAAAAGAATTGACAGCACAGCAATAAAGCTCTGGACACCAACAGGAACCCACCCACTAGGGTCCCAGCTATGTTTCAGAAATGATGACTGGTCAGACCATGATACCATCCATCCTCACATGTAGTGCAGCAAACTTAATACTCTGCCCCAGAGGCCTTGGATTAAGGTTGGGGTGGAAACACATGATGACTTAACATCTTATTTTAAGGGGAAGGTGTGGGGGTTTTGATACACAACTGAGTTAAGACCACCTCAAAAAGGGTTTAAAAACAAGGTTTCCTGAGCCCTATAGTCAGAGCTCTTCTCCCCACTTCAACATCTTAGCCACTATTATCCTGCTATTACACAGTTGTGATCACAACTCTATAGTAAAATTTATGTCAACACTACATAAACCCCAAGAATCCCAGAAACAGAAATATTGGTTCTAAATAAGACAGACAGTAGTTCTTGCTTAGAGCTGTCTCTTACTAATACCCCACTTTATGAAACTTTAAAAGGCCACTTGTCAAGTTATTTTAGGCCCAAAAATGCAGGTTTTGTTAAAGTTGTATATACCCTGGTATAAAGAAATGTATGAGATGTTTGTTTTTAAATATTTCACTGAATGTAGTTTTATTTTTTTAAACATTCCCCAGGTGTTACATACGAATTACCAGATGGATCAGATCTGTGATTCATCTAGTCCATTATCCTGCCTATGGCAATGTTTGGTACCAAATACTTCAGAGGAAGGTGCAAGAAACCTCACAGTAGGCAGATTTGGGATAATCTGTCCCCACATGAAGACCTCATCCTAATCCCAAAAAATTAGATTGGCTACTTGAAGCAATTTTTGTCTGCATTAACTATTGTATCACTAAGGCCTGGTCTAAACTATAAACTTAGGTCAACGGAAACCATGTTATGTCAATCTATTAATATATGTCTCTACAATACTGAGTCCCTTCCGCTGACCTACGTTGCTTGTAAAGTCGACTTCTTTACTCCACCTCTGCGAGAGGCAAAGCACTTGATTCAACATCCACGGGCCAACAGAGGCTAGTGTAGACACTGCGTTGTGTAATTCAAATGAATTGGCCTCCAGGAGGTGTCCCACAGTGTTCTGCTGTGACCGCTCTGGAGAGCGCTTTCAACTCCACTGCATGGCAACCAGATACACAGGAAACAGCCCCTCCCCTGTTAAAGCCCCAGGAACTTCTGAAGTTTCATTTCCTGTTTGATCAGCCTGGAGAGCTCGGCAGCACAGCTGATCATGGAGACTCAATGCCACAAACGAGCTCCAGCATGGAGTACACAGGGGGTGGTGGATCTTATTTCTGTGTGGGGAGAAGAGTCTGTGCAGGCACAGCTCTGATTCAGCAGAAGAAACGCTGACATCTATGCCAAGATCACGCGGGGCATGCGGGAGATGGGGTACACCAGGGACACACAGAAGTGCTGCGTGAAAATAAAGGCGCTTCTGCAAGCGTACCAGAAGACAAGGGAGGTGAACAGTCATTCTGGTTCCGCCCCACAAACATGCCGCTTTTATGAGGTGCTGCATATGATTCTCGATGGCGACCCCACCACTACCCCAAAATGGAGTGTGGATACCACCTCCCAGGAGTCCTGGGCCACCTCGGGCAACAACAAGGAGGACATTGTTGACGATGAAGAGGAGGAGGAGAATGGGAGGCAGGCAAGCAGAAGATCCATTCTCCCCACCAGCCAAGAACTGTCTTTAACCAGTGAGCCCATCCCTTCGCAGGAACACGTGACTGCTGAGCATGATACTGGGAAGGCACCTCTGGTGACTACACATTTCCAATCAAACTGTAGGGTTTACGTGCTATTAATTTTTTGTTTAATCCGAACAAAAATGGAGGTGTAGTGGGTATCGGTGGCCACTCCAGCTACGCAGAGATTATTTATGTGCCAGGGATGGCCTGGAAATCCTCCATGGAGAGCTCTAGGAAGCTTTCATGGAGGTACTCTGCAATCCTTTGCAGGTTTCTGGGAAGGGCTGCCTTATTTTTTCCCACCACAGTAGGGCACTTTCCCGCGCCACTCCAGTATTAACTCTGCTGACATCATTGCAGCACACGGCATTGCAGCATAAGGACCAGGTCTGTACCCAGACGCTTGCAGCATCTGCTCCCTTGCTACCTCTGTTTCCCTCAAGAGATGCATTGGGTCTCCTAGGGGAAATGGGGGAAGTTTTCAATGCAAGCCCTTGAACCACAAACAATACAACAAGTAATCCGCCTCCCTTTGGTGAAATCTGGGTCACGCAACCACACTTTCCCTAAGGTGCCGTGGCTGTGGTTGGAAGGGATTACAGTGGATGGGTGGGGAGCAGCTTCCTGTGTGTCTCCCTCCCCTGAAACCTAGTGCCGCCTTTGTAAAAAAAAACAAACTATTTGGGGAGCTTTACGATGGTGCCTGTCCTCAAGCACCATCCAGGTTGCTAGAGGAAAGGGGGCATTTCTCAAGTGTCCAACTGTGCTCCCAATGATGTCTTCACAAAAGCAGCAGCACAAAACCTGTTGCCCATGCCTCGTGGCCTTACTCACCTTGGCTGGAGCAGCAAACCGACTCTGGCAAGAGCTAGCGGTTGTGATTACGTTGTGGTGTGCAGTGAAGTGTATTAAGGGGTGTGGTTTTTTAATACAAATAATCAACCTTGCACCAGAAACAACGTATGCCCTGTCAATGGTACCCTTGTGCTTTGAATTCCTTGCAGTTGAAATCTTGTTCGTTGGCGTATTTTCCACACCGGGACAGAGACTTTCTCAGATTAGAAGGTGGAAAAAGAAGACTCCGGAGGACATGTTGAAGGAGTTAACGCACGCCTCACAGACAGCTGAGACAGAGAATGGAGGATTTCACTCTCCGAGAATCTGGCCATGGACAGGGAGGACAGGAGAGCATGCAGGGAACAAGAGCGTGCCATGCAGGATGAGATGCTGCAGATTATGAAGGAGCAATCAGACATGTTGAGGCATCTGGTTGAGCTTCTAGAAAGGCTGCTGGATGATAGACTCCCTCTGCAGTCTGTGCAGAACTGCCTGCCATCATCGCCTAGTTCTCAATCCTCCTCCCCAAAATGTCCTATGAGGCGGAGGGGGGAGGGGAGGAGTTGGAGGAAAGAGTCTGTATCCCTTGCACTTAACACCAGTGCAAGGTGAAAAAGGACAAACTTTCGAGCTACATAGACCTGAAAAAGAGCTCTGTGTAGCTCAAAAGCTGGTCTCTTTCACCAACAGAAGTGGGTCTAATAAAAGATATTACCTCACAGATAATTCATGGAGGATAGGTCCATCAATGGGTATTAGCCAGGATGGGCAGGAATGGTGTCCCTAGGCTCTGTTTGCCAGAAGCTGGGAATGAGCGACAGGGGATGGATCACTTGATTACCTGTTCTGTTCATTCCCTCAGGGGCACCTGGCACTGGCCATTGTCAGAAGACAGGATACTGGGCTAGATGGACCTTTGGTCTGACACAGTAGGGCCATTCTTATGTTCTCACTCACCTTGTCTCTCTAATATCCTGGGACCAACGCGGCTACCACAACACTGCAAACATATTATATCTCTGGATATTCTGGATATCCATAATAAATGTCCAATCCCTCTTTGAATCTTGCTAAATTCTTGACCTCAATGACATCCTATGACAATACATTCCATAGTCTAAATGTGCACTATCTGAAAAAGTATTTCCTTTTATCAAGTTTTGAACCTGTCACCTTTCAATCTCACCAAACATCCTTTTGTTTCTCGTATTACTAGACAGAGAGAACAGAAGTTCCTGATCTACTTTCTCTGGAGCATTCACTATTTTATATATTTATATGACATCATCTCCTGTTTCTCTCCTTTCTAAGGTAACAATCCAAATCTTTTCATTCTTAACAGGAGAAGTTTTCCATACCCGACTTCTGTAATATCCTTTTTGAAGTGGGATAACCAGTACTGCCCACAGAATTCAAAATGAAGGCAAACCACTGTTTATATAATGACATTATAATATTTTTTGTTTAGTCTCAATCCTGTTCCTTATGCATCCTAACACCTTGTCACTCAATATACAGCTGTGGTAAAAAAGCAGAGTTCTTCATTGAGGTGTACATAGTGATGCTCACGTTCCTTTCCCAAGGTGATGCTGTTAATCTAGAACCCTGTAAGGCTGACTGACAGACCCTTTATTACCACTACAACTCATTACATTAGGTTTGACTTGTGTCTGTTACCCAGGAACTAGCTAAATGCAAGGCCTCAGCAGCCCCTGTATACTTTCATTATATTCGCCTGGCTTTTCATGACCCCTTCCTACCGTATATACTGCTGAATGGCTCCATCATGGTTCCCTTTGTTGTATAGATGATCTCCATATTGCCTGAAAATCTCTGATAAGCCATCGCTGTCCAAGTGGTGACTCTTGGCCAGGTTAATAGCCATTTCAAACAGGTTCTTTTTGAACAGCATCTGTGGAATGTGAAGAGAAGATGGCAATATGAGGGCAAGAGCTTCTCTCTCCTTCTTATGCAGAGGTCAAGCAATTTCCATGCCTTGAATCCCAAAGGAAACCAAGACACCCCTGAGACCAGAGTGACTTGGGCTTCTCACTGCCATAGAACAGAGATGAAGGCAGAAGAGGTAGAAGAGAGGGGCAGAGCCTTGAAGGTGGGGTGGATGAGGAGAATGAACTCTTTATGAGGTATGAGAGAGAGGAAACTGCAGTGCAGAGATCTAAGAATATAGGGGACTCAATCAGTAAGATCATATTATGTGTAATGGACAGATCAGATTGCGTGTACTGCAAAGAAGCATCATATTGACTAACATGTATCCACCTCCCAACTCCTGTCCTGACTCCTTGATACTCCCCCACATCAGGTCACAAGTATGCCTCCTTTAATAGGCAGCAGGTTTAAGACAAACATAAGGAAGTATTTTATCACACAACGCATGGTCAACCTGTGGAACTCATTGCAAGGGGATGTTTTGAGGGACAAAGCTATAGTTGGGTTCAAACAGGAATTAGATCAATTCATGGATAGGATCGGTCCATTGATGACTATTGGTCAGGGACACCTGCAACCCCATAGTCTAGGTGTCCCTAAACCTCTGAATGCCAGAAGTTGGGACTGGATGACGGGATGAATCGCTCAGTAATTGCCCTGTTCTGTCATTCCCTCTGAAGCATCTACCACCGTCAGAAGAAAGGATAATTCACCAGATGAACCACTGGTCTCACCCAGTATGGCCATTCTTACGTTGAACCACAATAACCATCTCTGTCCCTATACCTCCTTTCCCTACACCACATATGGGCCTCTCCTCAGCCCTGCGAGCCTCACAAAGCAGAAAGGTTAAATCTCTTGAAGGAGATGTCAAATTCATTCTGTGGCAAGGGCCAAATTTAATTTTTAATTACAGTCCACAGGTCGAATAACATGTTCAGGACAACACGCTTCCCTCAATGCACAGACCTTCCACTGAGATCAATGGCAGGTTACCACAGAGATCAGTAGTAGAATCTGGCTTTTACATAACAACACAACTGTCAGTAATTATTTGTTCAGTCCCTTATTGTCACATTCAGCCTCACGCAACAGGGTAATCTGCTCCCCTTCAGCTACACCGTTATTTCCGCCCTTTGTTTCCCTTCCCGCCTTATCCTCCTTTCTCTGTTTCCATCCCTCAACCCGGTCTTCAGGTATTTCCTCCTCTCTTCCCTCTGCATTTCTTTTTTAGCAGCAATTCCCACCTCCTTGGGTTTCATTCTCACCTCCTTCCCCATACCACTCACTAACTGGTCATCAATTACATAATTAATGCTTACATTCAAGTGTCATAATAAGGCTTAAAAATTAATACTCCGTTGAGATTAATGGGAGAGTTCACACCTCTCAAAGCTATTGTGTCTCAGACTGTCTGCTGATTCAGGAAGATTATAAACCGATGCATTCTTTTTGGTTCATATTTGAGAAGTTTCCTTCACAGCCACAAGGACTAGAAACTTTTTTTTTTTTTTTTACATAAAATCTTAGAATCTGCCACATCTGAAAATAAATCCAACACAAGGAAGAAGGTTTTTGACCCCTCTGCTCTAGACAGTGGCATATTTCACCTGCTATACATCTCACCAGGTAAACATCATAAGTGCCCGCAAGGCTAGTTGTTCCTTCCACTCAATGCTGTCCAAAGCCCTATACAGGTTTGCATAAGATACTAAGGGCATGGCTACACTTGTGAGTTAGAGTGCATTAAAGCAGCCCCGGATGCCCTAACTCATGACCCGTCCACACTGGCAACGCACTTAGGCTGGGTCTACACTACAGCGGGGGTCCGACCTAAGATACGCAACTTCAGCTACGTGAATACCGTAGCTGAAGTTGCGTATTTTAGGTCGGCTTACCTGGCGGTGAGGACGCGGGAGAGTCGACCGCTGCCGCGCTGCCGCCGACTCCGCTGCCGCCTCTTGCCGAGGTGGATTTCCGGAGTCGACGGCAGAGCGATCAGGGATTGATTTTACCGCGTCTTCACTAGACGCAGTAAGTCGATCCCCGATAGACCGATTGCTACCCGCCGGATCGGCGGGTAGTGAAGACATGCCCTTAGAGCACCTGGACTCTGCAGCTGGAACGCTCCTGGTAATCCACCTCCACGAGAAGCACAACGCTTGGTGCGCCTCAGCTGAAACGCCCCAGCGTCAGTGTGAACGAGGTGTTGCATTACTACGCTCTGATCGGCCTCCAGATATGTCCCATAATCCCCTTAAGTCAAGTGGCCACTCTTGTCATTGTTTTGGAATCGCTGCACGAATGGGGATATCCCCTTTCAAAGCTCCTTTTCTGACATCCGGCATGCTTCTCTGCTCCAGGACAAAGCCAAGCATTACTGTGCAATGCTGTGTGAGAGAGAGAGGCGGGAGAGGGGGGCCTGCTGCTGTCTGAACTTACAAGACAGCATGCTGACATGCTCTCAGCCCCCCAAAAACCCCTCTCTCTCCTCCCCCCCCACATACACACAACACACTCCCTGTCACACTCCACCCCACCCCCGCATTTGAAAAGCACGTTGCAGCCACTTACATGCTGGAAGAGCTACCACAATGCACTGCTCTCTGTGGCCGTTGCAAGAGCTGCTAATGTGGCCACGGCAGTGCGCTTGAATCTGACAGTGTGGACACACTGCAGCGCTTTCCCTACTGCGCTCTCCGAGGGCTGGTTTAACTCACAGCGCTCTACATCTGCAAGTGTAGCCATGCCCTAAGTTGTCTGCAATGCCTGGGTTGTGCAGAGAAGCTGTTAGCTCATCTGCTATATAACTCACTTACAGACAAGGTCAGGGAACTCACATCTTCTATTGGTCCCTCACCCACCTTGTCTCTCCAATATCCTGGGAGCAACAACGCAACGACGTACTGCCAACATATAACTCACTTGTCCAAAGTTCTGGCTTCTCAACCTCTAATCTGTGGAGCTTTTACAAATCTGAAGCCATAAAACAGATTAAGAAGGTGGCTTGCCTCAAGTTTGGTCTGAGTATCCTTCTCCTGAAGCGCATGGATCTTCCCATCTCTAGTCAGCACGTAGAGAGACCCCCACTCTGCTAAGACATCCACCACGTCATCGAAGACCGAGCTGTACGCAATGAACTTGTTACACAGGTCATAGACATTCAAGATTTGCTTGTCAGAGTTCTGTGGGTCGCTCCCAGCAAACTCTGATCTGGATACCAAAAGAAAGAGGAAGAGATTAACACACGTGCCCCTGGATTTCTGAATCACATTCTAAACAGCGTCTCCTTAACACACTTAGAGCCGGGATACAAACCTTTGAACAACCATGTGAGTATATCGCATGTTAGTCCATATACTAGATGGGAGAAATCATATCTGAGTTATAAAAGGGTGGTGACAGATGACACTGGATCTGGATGGTGGTGCATGCCGGGAGCAATGACTGGATTCTGTAGATTCAGCTGAATTCAGAGCAGCCTTTGCCAGGGCTCTAATACCAATCACATGCCACAGTAATGTCAGTCAACACCTGGGATGATTCTCGGGGTGCCCAGGACTGAGAGTCACCTTATTACCCACTCTGCCTCCAGCTAGAGAGAGACTTGCTGCTGCTTAACTGGGTGTCAGCTCCCAAACCGTCTCCTCTGGGCTATATCCCCTTTACTTTGCCTTGCAGGTTAACGACAGGTGCACTCCAGTCCCCAAACCACTTTGAAGCATTCCCCTGTAGTGTTCAGCTCCTTAATGATGGAACACTCACAGTAATAAGAGATTTTTTGTCCCTAAGACAACAGTGTACACACCATCTTGAATGATTCAATTCTGGAGCAGCATCTCGTACAGTACTACAGCACTGAGTTATACTTACAATGAAAACAATCATAAGTTTATCATCAAAGATCAAGATTTATGAGATAGTGAGCAAGGATAATGGAAACAGAAGGAAGGGTTACCTATCAAACAAAGTCGTAACACCATTCCTAGAGACTAAGCTGAACTGTCTGACCTTCTGTCCAAATAAGATTATCTTACCCAAAGCCTTTTTGCAGTGTTTTCAACCAAACCTGGTTGAGATCCTATTTTCATGAATGTAATCGCACCACCCAATTACTTCCTCGGCAAAGGAATACAGGGTGGTTTCCTTGTCTCCAGATATAGTCTAGTAAACTGCTGAAGTGCATCCCCGGATAAGGTTCTTACTCCCTTGCTGTTCTTCTCTTCCTGTTAAATCTCAGTTCTTCCTCTGCATTTAGCTCAGACTGGGGAGTGTGAACGAGACAATACTCAATTTACATGTCAGACAGACAGACGGATAAATATCTTTGTTCTGGCAGGAAATCAGTTCTTCACCTCTGCTGGGGATTAACACCTTGATACAAACTATCAGAACATATTTCCAGTGGATATACACATAACTCCTTACATAGCGGCCGTACCAACATTTACGACAGTAATCATAACCATTTAAAAACCTCATCTGGTACTCTTTCTGAATGAATACTATGAAAGCGGCAGGCCTGTTAGGAGTTGCTGTCACAGACCAGTGAGCCCTCTGCCAGCTGAGAGCAATGGGGCTCCGTGTCACAATAGCCTTGCACAACAAAGCGCCAGAGGAGCTGCAAAGAACAAAAACCGCACAGTGAATACATGTAAAATGGACTCATCTGCTTCCCGGAGTCTTACTTTGGAGAGCTCTTCCGGTCCTTGGAAACAATGATGAGGTATCCCCGATACCAGTGAACGATCAACTTCTGTCCCTCAAAGGCAAAGCAGGGGCCACGCTCATCTGGCTGGTACAGATACACACATTCGTTTCCTGCCACAATGAACTGGAGGTCCTGGGAGGGGTCGCTGAGCGTGGAGCAGCGTAAACCGCAACCATGTGTGTCCAGCTCCAGGCGAGGATAATCCTTCACTGACAGCATATAGGACTGTGAATGAAATATGATTTTTCAGAGATTATATCGAACCGCAGATTGGTGATAAATAACCAGGAGCTGTTACAAGCAGTGGGCCAGAGTCTCACCTCCATTACTGCTTTGTCAAGCCAATATCTTACCTGGATGTTCTCCGTGGTGACAACAAAAAGGTGGGTGATTTTCCCAGACTGGCGGAAGGCAAGGCCAGTGACCGGGTAATTGCCTTCATGTAAGATCTGGGTCTTACTGTGTCGGTCTCGTGTGATGTCACCTTTTGTAAGCACAACACTTCCATCTGCAAAACCTGTTGAAGGAAAAGGACTAAACGGTTTATGTCTATGGCACTTTCCAAACATATACTAGTATTAAGTCCTAGGCAGCTGCAGTCAGCTGGATCCTCCTTGTTGTTTCCCAGACAGATATGCATACTGGGGTGGTCCCATGGTCTTCTCACTTCACAGACTCATGTATCGATCTCCCTTCCTGAGCAGAGCCTACTAGGACCTCTTCATGGCCACCTCCTGGCCCAGTGCAAAGCCTTACTGTTTGAGAAAGTTTAATCTCGGTTTCTTACACACACGCTTTCTTTATGGTTTATTTTCTCCCATTGCTCCTTATTGTTTTGCTTTGCTACAACAGACGCCTAACTCACTGGAACCAGTTTTGTGTAACAGTTGTTTTAAATCAATCACAGCGCGCCACATGTACATAATAAGCACTATAAAAGTCAACATTGTAAAATGGAAGGAAACCAGTTGGTCAAAAGTCACATTTTTAGAACAAGTCTCTGAACAAGTTACTGATCCACGAGAAGACCTTCTCTCATCTCATGACTATTTAGTTTGCATCAGAGCCTTTGGCGATGGACCTCGTCAAAGGCTTCCTGAAAGTCCTAGTACACTATATTCACTGGATCACCTTTGTTCAAGTGCTTGTTGACACCCTCAAAGAATCCGAATAAGTTGGTGAGGCATCACTTTCCTTTACAAAAAGCCGTGTTCTCTTCTCCCAACAAATTGTGCTCATCTGCCCCTTGTGGGTTCCAGAACTAGCTGCTCCAAGAAGCAGTCACGAAATTTTATCTCAGCGTCATGCCCCAATGTGACATTTACCCAGTCATTATAACGGCGCTTTCTGCTTCTGGAGCCTCTCTAACCAACTTTATCATTTCAGAATCGCTGTCACCATCCTTGTCAGGTGGTTGATAGCCTATGACTACTGCTATACTTTTTTTCAGTCAAGCATGCAATCAGGGCCAGATTTCCAATTAGGAACAGTAGGCACATGCCTAGGGGCACCGGCGTTCTAGGGTCACCTAAAAGTTAAAAGTGCGTTAAAAGTTAAAAAGTTAATACATACATGGTTAAAAGTGGTTAGCGTAAGCTTATTTTAAAAATTATAAACACCCCAATAATACAGTAGAACCTCAGAGTTACATACACCTCAGGAATGGAGGTTGTCCGTAACTCTGAAATGTCCGCAACTCCGAACAAGACCTTATGGACTTCAGACACCGAGGGGATGGAGGGATTGGGACTGCAGCCACAGGTAGGGGGGAGTCAGGGCTCTGGGGGTATCAGGGCTTCTGATCCTCGGGATTACCAGGGCTCAGGACTTTAGATCTGGGGGGAGCGCTGGGACTCGGGGCTTCAGCCAGCGCTTGTACAGTTCCGCTCCCAGTTTCAGCAGGGGAGGGGCGCACTGGGGCTCAGGGCTTTAGCTATCATGGGAGCGCTGAGGCTGAAACCAGCGCTCCCCTCGTAGCTAAAGCCCCAAGCTCTGGCACCCCGCCCTCCGGGGCTGAAGCCAGGAACAGAGCCGCAGGGCTGAAGCACTAAACCCCAGCATCCCCTCCAGGTCTAAAGCTCCCAAGGGTCAGGAGCCTGGACCCTTCTAACTATTGAAGGAGAGCTTTTAAAAATATATGGATTGCAAGGATATCATTAGCATGTTTGCAAAGCAAAAGTCAAGGAAGAAACATGTGCAGTAAAGTCGCATCTACCTGCTACCTATATGATTGTTTTAATTACATGTATTTTTTGTTATTGTATTCAATAAATATTTAAATCATCATTTATATTTGTTTTCGATTCATTTTTTACAAAAAACACAAAGGTCAGCTGTAGGCTGCGGGGGGGGGGGGGGGGGGGGGGGGGGATGGTGGCAGCGTTGAAGATGCTGTACCTAGGGGCGCGTAAGGTATAAATCCAGCCCTGCATGCAATTTCTATCCATAGAGAGTCTATGGTACAGTTTGTTTAATTTCAGATTGGCACCTTATTTGACTATGGTTCCTTTAACATAGAATGCCACTCCCTGACCTGTGATCTTCTTTATCTTTCCTATATATTTTATAGCCTGGTACTATCATATTGAAAAACCCATTCTCCTCCGCCTGAACAAAATCTAAATTACCAGAGTGTCCTTTTTTTTTTTTTTTTAAATAATTTTTAAGCCCCGTTAATTTAAATAAAAATTTGAAATATAGCTAAACGGAGTATGTACCTAAATTTTAAACCTCAATAAAGCATTAACTCTTTGCAAATAAATTATAGTAAAAATCAAGATTTGTCAAACTTCAGCAAGTAATTACTGATGTTCTCAAGTAGTGTCAGGTACATTCTCTTTAGGATGAAAACCACGCGACGTGAAAATGTCAGAACACTCTACGCTGCCTTCTGTAGGACCAACCCATTATCATTCCATCATATTAACTTCAGAGTTTGTTCGGCATCTTCAGGAGGCATTTGCTTTTCACTTACCGATAGCCATGAAGTTAAGATTCTCATGGACAGTTAGGCAGGACACAACTGTAGGTTTGTTACCCGGTATTGCTGGGAAAATCCTTGTGCAAAGAGGATTCCCACCATCTCGTTTCTCTAAGTTCCAGACTTTAACCTGCAAACAACACAGACAGAATGTGAGTAGATATGGTCCTAAGGTATATTGGGGCCAAAACCTGGTCCCTTTTAAGACCAGAGGGCTAGAATTTAGCACACTGTTTTTACACCAAAGACATTCCTAAACTAATCCCAATACAGTAACTCCTCACTTAAAGTCATGCCGGTTAACGTTGTTACGTTGCTGATCAATTAGGGAACATGCTCGTTTAAAGTTGTGCAATGCTCCTTTATAACGCTTTTTGGCAGCCGCCTGCTTTGTCCACTGCTTGCAGAAAGAGCAGCCCGTTGGAGCTAGTTAGTGGGGGCTTGGAACCAGGGTGGACCAGCAGCCCCCCCATCAGCTCCCTGCTCCCCTAAGTTCCCTGTGCGGCAGCTGCCCAGCAGGCTATCAATTGCCAGGTAGTTCAGCTGTCCCTCCCACCACTGCCATGTGCTGCTCCTGCCCTCTGCCTTGGAGGTGTTCCAGGGAGCCTCCTGCTTGCTGTGCCGGGGGAGGGGGGGGCGGAGGGAGAAGAGGAGTGGTAATGTAAAGGTGTCCCCCTCCCCCCGCTCCTTTACCCCATCTCCACAGAGTAGGGGGGAGACACGCAGGACCGAGGGAGCTTGCTGGCAGCAGCTGCTGTCTCAACTTGCGGATCTACTTAAAAAGGGAGTGTACTTAGAGTGGGGTCAGCGTACTTAAAGGGGTAATGCGCATCTCTCACACACACACACTGTGTCTCTCTCTCTCTGCCATGCTATCTCCCCTCCCTTCATTCGTGCTGCCTTGTAGAGTGTGAGGCTACATTAACAATGTGTTACCTCTTGAGGGCTCAGCTGAATGCTCGTTCATCATTTAGCAGTAAGGCATTTCCTGGGAAATATCCCACCCTCTTACTTCACCACCTCAACCAAGCTTCACAATCGTCATTGCTGTGTACAGAATTAAATTGTTTGTTTGAAATTTATACTAGATAGATAGATAGATAGATAGTATTTTTTCTGGTAAAAAAAGAAATCCCTGGAACCTAACCCCCCCATTTACATTAATTCTTATGGGGAAATTGGATTCACATAACATCATTTCGCTTAAAATAGCATTTTTCAGGAACATAACTACAACATTAAGCGAGGAGTTACTGTACATTCCTCTTCCTCAGAAAAGCACACAAGATGGGCTCACGTCCTCTTTGCCATTTGACTTACCAGCGGGTTAATGCCTTCTTCATCTTCACCAACAGAAGCCAAGATGCTGTGCTGCTTCAGCTGGTACAGATGAGTCACCCTCAGCTTGTAAGCCTGGAAACTGCTAAACTGAAGGGAGCGTGGCAAGAACCAGATCTGACCTTCCATATGTAGATGATAGTCAAGGTACACATAGAAAAAAAATGAAACCACACATACCACAACCAAACCCTTCTTAAACTACCCTTATTATTGACAGCTGGCCAAATATAGTTATACAAGCTATTATTCCAGACACTGAGGTGATAACAGAGCAACAAAATATTTAGAGAACATTTTAACGTGCAGGTGACCAGGAGTTGGAAGAGGCAGACATTTTTTATATGCCAAATGGCAACTGAAAAACAAAGCAACAGCTCTGCGCACACCTAACAGACATCCTACTATTAGTTTAGGGCCCAAAGCTGCGAGGTACTAAACACTTTTGACTTCCAATGAAAAGCGCTTTACGGGAGGCTTTCAGAACCTTACCGTATTGAACCCATAGTGTATTTCAAGATGAGGGTGGTCACCTTGTTTCTAGTACATGGATTAAATATTTTTGCCCATTGTACTCTTTCTAGTTCTTACCAACAGTGATTCTCAGCCACGCAGAATGCATTCATATGTGTCTTCACATGCATCGTGCAACAAAGAAAATGGACTACACTTCCTAAAGCCTGATGGATTCCAAAAACACACATTAGGTCAGCAAAACCACTCCTTGTGGTTTCAGGGAATGCTTGCCATAGCCCAGTTAACTACCCAAAACGCTCTTTCTATAAAGGAGAAATATTCTGAAATTGACTGCATTATACATCACTCACACACTTCCCATTTCATTTCTCCACAAAACAGGTAGAGCAAGTTTCTTCCACTCCACACCGTCAATGTGCCTCAGCCCCACTCAGAAGCTCCCTCCTCTAGCAGTAAGTAGAGACTAGTTCAGACTATACAGCTCATCCAGCCCTGGACTCGTGGGCTGAGGTGGGCGGGGGAGCATTTGGTGCCAATTGCGATGGCCAAGTCTGTGACGGGAAACAGACATGCGAATATCTGAACAGTACAGCACCAGCCAGGCATAAGGAGCAATCTTGTCACTGCGCTGCCGACTCCGGACTTGGCCATTCCTGAAGCTCATCCCGTCGCACTGGCGCCCCAACCTCGTTCCTACCCGCTAGCATTCAAAGGGGGCGGGGCCCCGCTTCGCTCCCCCCGCTAACATCCAAGGTGGGAGAGGCCGCCAGACGGCGACCCCCGGGGGAGCCCCGGGCAAGGATATCCCCGAAAACCAGGCTGCCTCTGCCCGAGTCGCAGACGGTGATGGCCGGCGGAAGGGCGAAGGGCTTCCCCCCGCCGGCACCTCCCCCGTCGGGCCCGGCCGGCTCCTTCACCGTCTCCCTGTCAAAGAACACGAAGCGGCGCCACTGCAGGTAAGCAGCCATCTTGGCACCCGGAGCTGCACCCGGCGGGGGTCAGGTGACCGGGCCGCCGAGGACAGCCTCTGCCTGCGCACGTGACGGACGGCGGCCTGGGAGCTTGTCACGTGGGACTCTGGGCAGGCGCTGTCCGCCTCGCCGCTGCCGGGAACTGTAGTTTTCGCGGGTGCAGGGACGGTTGCGCTCTGCGCCTGCGCCCCTGTAAACCCCCGTGTTCCCCCCTCCCTCCGCTCTACTAGGGCCGGCGAAGTGAGCAGGGTTGTTCGCGGGAGCAAAGTCAAGTGTGCGCGTAAGAGTTTGTGGGATCGAAGCTGGTCCTGTCCTAGGGCACAAGTTACCTGCTATGTCCGCAGCACGTTTATGACCCCTCTACAGCCTCACACAAGGTACTTATTAATGGGCCCTTTTCCCTGAGTGATAGCAGAGTGATTCCCTACGCCGAAATAATGTAGGAGCAACACTATTCAATAACGCTTACTAGACGTTCAAATAGGGCATGGCTCATGGTTGGATAATGCTTCAATATAGTATTGCTTTTTTGATGTCCCGATTTTATAGGCACAGTCCCGCTTTTTGGGGTCTTTTTCTTATGTGGGCTCCTATTACCCCCCCACTCCCGTGCTGATTGTTCACATTTGCTGTCTGGTCACCCTATTGCACATACCACTTCAAACCAATCTCAGGGAGGGGCCTACCAGAGGACAGTAGGCCCAAACAGTAGAGAGAACCATTTTAAATACTTAAAATCATGGATCCCTAGGGTAGTTTGATGGACCCAGTTAAGGTTACAATAATGCAGACAAGGTAACAAGTAACAAAAAGCAAGCATTTCACACACAAACTACACAACACTTTTTTTGTTTCAGCCTAAAAGCCCTTGAGTTCTCCAACTCTAGAATTGTGTTAGTTCATGAGACCAGAACACAATAACATTTCGGTTAGTTGTAGTTTTTTTCTTGCTTTCTCATTTTGCAAATGTTTGATTTCAAATTGACTGTATCATTATTGGAGGTTTACTAAGAAGCAAATGCCTCTCTCTTCTACCGCATGGCAGACTTCAGGACCAGATAACTTGCTGGTCTTGAGCTGGGGAAAGAAAGGCGGCTTTTTGTTGCTAGTATTTTACCCGTGAAACCAGGAATTACATCACACCTCCCCATGGCTCATTAACCACCTAAGAATCTTTATTCATGTGTTGTTATACCTATGTGTGATAGTTACATAGAACCCAGGGCTTTACACTGCCAGGCTATGGAGAAGGTGTACAGACCTCTTCCCCTGGAGCACACGCACTTGTGCAAAAGACTTTCACAAGAGTAGTTTTCTTTGCCTCCTGAGCCCCACTAGGCAAGGACACAAGAGTCTTTATGGTTTGCATTGACATATTAAAGCAGGGAGCGTGTGTACAGGAGTCCTCGCGTGGGGTATGCATGAAGCTTCCATATATCTCTCCACCTTCGGGGCATGCACTGGCTCCTCACTCACCACCCGCCTCCGGCCCCCAAGTGCGTTTTTCCAGGGTTGCGAGCGGAGCGCCAGCCCTGGCCCACGTGCGCCAATGGAGTTAGAGCATCCCACGTTCTTCCTTCCGGCTCTTCTGAACGTGGCCCAATGGGGCTCGTCGGCTGCCCGGATTGGCTCGCGGGGCCCGGCTCTGTTTGTCGCTCCAATGAGCTCGCGCCGCGTCCGGGCCGGAGGTTGCGCGAGAGGCCGGGGCCGCTACCGCTAATGGCAGAAGTGGTGGCGGAGCTCGCGCAGTGTGTGCGGCGCAGTCGGAGGTGAGTGGCGCGCGGGGAGGGGCTGGGAGCGGAGACTCTGGTTTGGGGGGTCGGGCGGAAAACGAGCCTGGGCTCCCTGTGCCCCCGGGGTGAGGATGCGGCCTCCCCCGCAAGCTGCACAGGGCTCTAAGGAGCCCAGGCCGGTCTGTCGGACCCGTGTGGGGAGCGAGCTGCTGGTGCTATGGGGAGGGGGCCGGCGGCTCGATGGTGCTCCCTCCACCCCGGGAATGCTGGGAGCAGCGTGCTCCCCATTAGAGACCTACAGGGGTCTGACCCGCGGTTCGGGAGAAGGAGCCTTTGGAGGGAGGGAGCAGGTCTTTTTCACAGGGCCCATCGCCCACGTCCCCTCATTCCTTTACCCCGCTGGGCACGGACTGTATGGTTCATACCTGCCCCCCCCCAAAAAAAGTCTCTGTTGTCGCTTAAAGCCACTGTGTAAAGGAGAGTGTTAAGGGTTGTTTTTCCATGTTGCACGGTAACTTGTGTATTCATGTGTGCAGAGGCTGGTGAAGTTGTGGTTACTTTAGTTCTTGATCTGTGGGCCTGGTGTGGTTCTGTTACATGTGTGGTTCTCATCCATTAGCATGGAAGATGGTATATATAATTTATTTTCAAATTTCTGCTTGGGTTCTTGGCTGTATACTGACTTGAGCATTTGCCTTTACCAGCCCAGAAGCTACTCCCAGGAAGGCCAGCTTTAATATGGCGGGGGGGGGGCAATTGGCCCCATGTAATATTTTTGTACTAATTGCAGGGCTGATGAGTATAGGAATGTCTCTGTAAACCACGAATGTGTAATGTCAAGGTTGGTACTGCTTTTTTGAAGCAGTGCTGTGTGTGAAGAAGTGAAGGCAATAAATAAATAAGTAGATACTGTCTGTACTCGTACTTCAGGGCTGTCTAGAAGAGTTGACCTGTTCCTCCTGTCTTCAGGCTGGGATGATAAGTGTTGGGTGTAATTTCTTTAAGGTGGTGGCTGCTTTCTGTGCTGTGACATGGTTCATTGCCACGCCTGCCCAGAAAATCAGCATTGGAGTTACTGGAAAGGCCCGGTGGGAAATATCAGTATATATGTAGGTTCCTTTTGTCAGATGCATGAGCACAAGATATAGTGGAGTGGGATTTTAAAGAGCAGTTGTCGTTACAATGGATATTTATTTCCAAGTTAGATGCAGTTCTCTCAACAACATTTCCAAATATTCTAAAAGACTGTGATTAACATGGATTTAAGTCCATTGTGATAGTTTCTCATAAAATCTCATGCAATATTTTTAGATTAACCTTTTTAAAAGCAGTAGATCCTTTCTACTAAATTGAGGCACTTAAGAAAAGTGCAGTTAAATTCTTTTATTTTTTTTAAACATTTCACATAGGTGTCAGTGTCAGATACAACTGATGTTTTATATTGTCCTCTTTGAAATTTTGGGGGATGAAATAATTTCATTCATCTTCAGACAAAGGACCACTTAATCTGTTACTGAAATGCAACCATCTCTAGTGTGAAATGCAAAAACTTTTTAACAGTGCACTGTTAAAAACTGCATAAAAGTTTTACAGGAAGTGCAGACTATCATATCCAATTTAAACTGCAATTTAAGGAAGGAGATATTAAGATGGGTTTTGATAACAAAATATGTGCATGTTTTGGAGGAACATACATGGGCACTTAAAGTGAGTTTGCTATTTGTGACCCACAAAATTGTTGGCTACTCTAGCGAGCAAGAAAATTAGTATTTTGTTAAACTATTGTAAAACCAAAATTTAATATTCCAGACACTTTTTTATTAAAAATTAACTTTATTCTAAGAATGAACTATAGTTGTAAATCAGAGATAGGTGTGAACTACAACCCTGGATCCAAACTCTCTGAATTTGGGTTCTGGGTAGAGCCAGATCAGAACTTTATATCTCAGGTTTATCTGTATTGTAAATATTTAATATGTGATTTTTATTTATTAGTTGTTGGCATAAAGAAGAAAAATACCACCACATGCTGAGAATTTCACCACCAGATTGGGGAATTAATCTTTGCTACTTATTTTCAGCAAGATATTAACAGTTTCAATGGCCAGGATGACACAAGTGCCCTTGTGGTCTCTGACTTTCCTCCTGCTGGCCTGTCTGCCATCAGAAACCGGTATGTGCACTTTTTTTTGGATTTTTACAACCTGATCAGTGTTTGAGGGAAGTTTTAAAAAATCTGCCCATCAGGGACCAGCTGGTTCTGGGAACTTCCAATGGGATATGCCTCCAAGATCGTGACTTGAAGTCCAGCCTGAAAATTATAACTATCCAGCTGCCGTTTGGGGATCTTTGTGAAATGAGTTGATAGTTTTCGGTCCTGTTCTCAGCGAATAAATGTGTCCGTTGCAAAAAAGCAGTTAGTATGATTCGTCCCTTTTTTGCAGACTCAGCAGAGAAGTTAAGCATTGATTGGGTCAGGGAGACTGTATCAAGGATCACTCTCTCCTCACCACTAGAGGAGGTCTCTGCTGGGTTTTGGGGAGGTACATCAGTAGCTGGTGCTGGGGGAGAGCTTGGGGATAGAGGATTTCTGTCTCCAGAGCTCTCATTCTAATAACCTTTCACCAGCATGAAATTGACAATATTGTCTCAGGTTTCTACTTTAATAGAAAGAAGCATATAAAAATAAGCAATTGAACTGCAATTTACTCAGAACTGGGGGATAAAATTAAATGGCAAACAAAATATAGAGGTGCAAGATCAAGAGATGAAACTGACAGTCCTCGAGGTAATTCTGACATGTTAGTCCTAAAATTTATTGAAAATGAACAGCTTAGCACTGATGAAGTCCAGGGTGGCATGGAACTGCCCATACCTCAGAATGTTTGCAGTGTTGTTCCAGCCATGTTGGTCCCAGGATATCCAAGAGACAAGGTGAGTGAGGTCATATTTTTTTATTGGACCAAGTTCTGAAGAAGAGCTCTATGTAGCTCAAATTTGTCTTTCTCCAACAGAAGTTGGTCCAATAAAATATATTACCTCCCCTCCCCCCCCACCCCTTGTATTTCTCATACCTCAGAATGGCATTTCCTCACCTTCCTGTGGAGTCAATAATTAAGGATGATCTCACTCTTCTCTCTCTGCACCCCTTCCCAAGAGTATGCCAGGAGAACTTGCTAACTGAGAGAGGGTTCTCACAGAAAAAGTACAGCTTCTCACATCTATTCCTTTTGCAT
Source organism: Terrapene triunguis (assembly GCF_002925995.2). Lineage (NCBI taxonomy): Eukaryota > Metazoa > Chordata > Testudines > Emydidae > Terrapene > Terrapene triunguis. The sequence goes on along the minus strand of NW_020664725.1, from coordinate 18,337,800 downwards.
TGCAGATGCTCTGGCTGTGATGTCCGTGGACCTGGGCAGTGAGTCAATGAAGATAGCAATCGTAAAACCTGGGGTGCCCATGGAAATCGTTTTAAACAAGTAAACTATAATTCTTCTTCTGGTCTGGCATGTTCCCATATCAGCAAACCTGTGAGGAGATACGGGTTATAATGGAAACTCCTATCTCTGCACCTTCTGTAACGGCCTTCTATAGTCATTTTTTTCAGGGCTTGAAACAGCCTTTCACTAGAAGGAAATTTCCCCAACGGAATGGAGGAGCCTACACTGTCAATATTTGCAGGATATAATCATTGATTTAGAAGAAGTTTCTAGCCCTTATGATTAAGAAAACCTTCCAATTGTGACCCAGCTTCAAGAGATGTAGTGTTATCTTCCTGCATCTACAGATGCAATCCCAGTGCCTTTACTGCTTCTCAGCTTTGCCAAACTGCCCAAAGTAATGCTAAAACTGGTTGGTTGCACTGTAACTATTCAGAAACCTCTGGGCAGTAGTGAAACAAAAAAGAATCACCTGTTTCACTCTGCTGTTGGCACTGGAGACATTCACTGGCGTGGATGATGATGGGGGGGGGGGGGAGCAGAGGCTGGGAGAGGGGTAGAATAGCAGAGAAACCTCCATCTTGTAGCAGTCAGCAGTCTGAAAAAGGAAGATGAGTGGATCCCCTCCCTGCTCCCCAAAGGTCAGGTGTCTGTTGGTGGGAAGAGGGAGCTCCTTCACTCCCACAGGCAGAAGGTGAGAGACGTAAAGAGTATCCGGCATTGGAGAGGGTTCAGAGAAGAGCCAAGAGAATGACCAAAGGGTTAGAAAATGTCTCATAGCGATAGACGCAAGGTGCTTAATCTATTTAGCGTAACAAAGAGAAGGTTCAGGGATGATTTCATTACAGTCTAGAAGTACCTACATGGGGAGCAAATATTTGACGATGGATTTTTTAATTTGGTAGACAAAAGTATAACAAGATCTAATGGCTGGAAGTTGAATCTGGACAAATTCAGATGAAATAAGGCGTACGTTAACAGTGATGGTAATTACCCGTTGGAACAATTTACCAAGGGTCATGGTGGATTCTCTGTCACTACCAATTTTTAAATCAAATTGGCTATTTTTTAAAGATGTGTTCTAGTTCAAACTGGAATTATTTAGGGGACATTCTATGGCCTGTATTGTACAGGCAATCAGACTAGATGATCACAATAGTCCCTTCCGGCCTTGCAATCTATGAATCTGCTAGCCAAAGGCTGATGGGAAAGATGGCTTCCCCAATGAAGTTGCAGAGAATGCTTGCTAGAGAATTGCCTCTGAACCTCGCTTGTTGGGGGTGAGCTAATCTTTTGTTTGCCTCAGGCTAGCATGTGTCAGGTAACTTTTCCAAGTTCTGACATTGCTATTCAATTACAGCCCTTCCTTGTCATGCAACTCTCTTACCATCCTTCTGGAGTTAGGAGTAATGTGTGTATTGCGGGGGGAGGGGGATCTGGGTATGGTAATAGGTGATGGAGGTACTGAGAAGTCAGAAGCACACTGAGGTTACTTTAGAGTGCCCTCCAGCCCTGAGCCATTTGTTAGAAATTCAGGAAAGTGCTGCCTCTGGCATTCTAACACTTTGGTTACCTTCTTCCAAGCAGTATGGAAGTAGGGATAAATCATAGATGCCTTTCAAATAGACAGACAGGTAGAGCAATTGTAGGTGACATTGCACTGAACTGTGCTGCGTCTCATTCTTGGAGAATGATCAGTTAGCCCAGCAGCCCTGGAAGGAGATGCTGCTATTGAAACACTTCAGACTAATCAACGATGAGCTATCTCTAGCACGTAGCCTCCATTCCTGGTGGCATCTGAGTATCCTTACTGAGTTTCTCTGCATTAAACGTTCTCAGCCCCATCAGTGGGGGTTGTTTGTTTCAATGTCCATCTGTCATATTTTTTTATCCTTTTTTCTTGCTTAGAGAATCACAGAGGAAAACGCCAGTGACTGTAGCCCTGAAAGAAAATGAGCGTCTCTTTGGCGATAGCGCCATGGGAATGGTAAGATACCAAATCACCTAAATTCCAGCTGCATATGTTGTACATATACCTGTATACAAAACCCACATTCCATGTGTATTCTCTACACTAGTCCCTTGGAGATGGGTGTCTGAGTGCCCAAGTTAAGAGATTTTACCCCCTCACCTTGTATTATTTCTCCTATGGAAACCCTAGTTATATGTGGTTTCATCTCTGCTTTTTACCAGACTGTCAATCTTGGCTCCCATAGCAAAAATTCTTTCCCAAATATACGCACACAGTGTGGGGCTGGTTGGGAGCGGTTATGTGAAAGTTACCTGAGAGTCAGGACTGAGCTTGCTCTCTTCCTTTCTGCAGTCCATAAAGAACCCGAAGATAGCACTCCGGTATTTTCAGGACCTGCTGGGTAAACACATAGACAACCCCCAAGTGACACTGTACCGTTGGCGCTTCCCACAACACGAGCTGGTAAAGGATGAGAGGAGACAGACGGTTATCTTCAAACTGTCCCAGTGAGTGACTGACTCCAGTTGCCTCCTGATACCTTCACTGCTGTGCTGTTGCTTATGAAACTTACAGGGAAACGTCTCCTCTAGCATGTCGGCAGCTGACTCTCACCACTAGAGAGAGGAGAAATGCTGGTTTTAGCTTTCTCTGTAGCATGACCAAACAAGGAAAGCTTGTTATATGTATCATTCCAGGAAAGCTGCTCCAGACAGCTACAGATGGAGGTATAAAATCTCCCTGGGAAGGAATGGCCATCTTAAAGGCCCAGTTATTGGATTTGGAGCCTCTCACTTCTTGCTTGTCAGTTCAAATTCCACCCAGGTCAGTAGTGAAAACAATGAAGTGAGCTTGGGAGGAGAGAGGTCTCATTACAGTTCCCAGTCAGCAGGGACCCACATCCCAAATACTGCTGCAATTGGCCATTTTCCAGTCGCAGCACAGAGACTGAGGTTATGCTCCCTGGTGCCCCAAAGGCATCAGACCAGCTCAAGGTAAAGCACTTTAGCAGAGGATAGCATGGGGAAAAGAGGGAAGCTTTCCCTGACACTGCCTGTGCTGTGCTTGTTCTCTGGCTAAATAAAGCACTTTGGATTCCAGGACTGTCAGTCCAGGAGGAGGGAGATGGATGGGGGATTCTCTACATCTGAAAGGCCTTTTTCCGGTCCCAAGTTGATACGTGCATCTTTGCAGAGTTTCTCTGAATGACATTCCCCCAATTCTTGGGGCAGGGATGTTGTCCAGGGTTCTCTGCACAGTGTCCTGCTTGGATCCCTTATTTTGACCCTGTGACTTGTAACCCATCCCTGTTTGTTCCTTCTTTCTTTTCTTTTCTCTCTCTCCAAACCTCCCATCTCACCTGTGATCTATTGATTTCTGGGTTTTGTGGCACCACCCCATCACCTGAGAGTGTGCGCCTCTACTTCCTTTGGTGAGCAAAGCTCACCAATCCCAACATGTTGAATTATAACCTTCTGGAATAATATTGTTCCTGCTTCTTATTTATGGACCCAGGTGGTGTCTGTTTCCCACATGGTCACTGCTGGACTTTCCATTGATGGCTTATTTTTCCATTTGGTGTGTTAAATGTGGAGCTTTGGGCCACATTGTCCTTGTTGGGGAGGGGGGAATACTCTCCTCTCCAAAAGCCTTGCTGCCAGTTCTATCGCTTTTTTACTCTCGGGGTGGGGAGTTTTCCATTTTTTCCCCTGGAGCCGATAATTCCTTAGGCTTATGTGATTTTGGGGCTGTCATGTTGGTGCTTCATCCCGTATTGCCCGGTGCCTTGTGAGAATTGCTAGAGAAGCTTTGGCTTTACAGTTGAATAAACTTTCAGTGCCTGTCTGATGGAGGGTTTTATATTCTTGCCTTGTGTTGCAGTGAAATGCAGTATTCTCCAGAAGAGATACTGGGCATGGTCCTGAACTATTCACGTGGTCTGGCTGAGGAATTTGCAGGTTGGGATGATTGTTGCTTTTTTACAGTATCCATACATTGTTCAGTTTATTTTGTTCAATTTCATAGGATGTGGAATTTACAGGGAAACTGGAGGGGACTGGGGTTGAAGGTCTCAAACGGGATGTCTTGGGGAATCAGGAACAGGATGTTGAATCATTTAACCTTTTAAGTCATCAGTTTAAATCAAGCTTAATCTGCTAATTATCCAGAGTTTCTAGCTGATGGCTGTTTGGTGATGTCTTAGCCCAGTTCCTTGTGGACAAGTAAAAAAAAACACCAGATTATTGCTTTTTTTTTTTTGGTTTTTTTTTTTTAACTAGCCCTCATATTGGCACCCTCTAAAGAGAATAAATATAGAGACTGAAGACTTCTTTCATCTCTAGAGCTGGTTAGGGCTTGGGGCATGGTGATAGGAATTTGGCAGGAGAGTGGCAAACTTGCCCTGCTGCCGTCCATCTTATACCTGCTCTGGTTCCTTTCACCAGTGCTAAACTCGTATATTTAAAAAAAAATTATCTTGTGGAATATTAATTAATAAAAGAAACTAGACTATGGACTTCTCATCGCTGTATTGTTAATCAGAAATGCCAGCAGCAATGGAAACTGCAGAAGAATTGGCTGGATCTGTTCTTACTGCTGTATTACAGGCCTGCAATTAACATACTTACAATTCAGGCATTTGTACTAAAGGGAGTTCAAACAAGGATTTACCCCAGAGAGAGAATTCAGTCATCTACAGGCTGGGATTTTGGGATTCTGGAAGATTAGATTAATTGCTGAAGTCTGAACAGATTGAACGTGTTCCTTTCACAGCAGATACTGGGAGTGACACCATCTCACAAGATGCTGTGAAGCCTGGTGGGTTTGAGGTGGAAACGCTGAAACAGATTCATCCCTGGTCAACTCCATTGATGACTTCTTTCAGTTTCACCTGGGCTGAAATGGGCCTACAGTCTCTCTTTGCAGCATTGACTTTGCTGTCACAATCTCCATAGTTACTTGCATGTTGATAGCCCTGTTATGGAGGAGTTTTTGTACTTGCCACTCCCATGGAAAACCTCTTCTCTTCCATGCTTTGCAGAACAACCTGTAAAGGATGCAGTGATCACCGTCCCTGTATACTTCAATCAGGCGGAGAGGAGGGCAGTCCTGCATGCAGCTCAGATGGCAGACCTGAAGGTCCTGCAGCTGATCAATGACAACACTGCTGTGGCTCTGAACTATGGGGTCTTCAGGAGGAAGGACATCAATGCCACAGCACAGGTATATGCAGCTGGTGCAGAGATGGAGGGGCTACTGAATTCCACTTAAGCAAGTGGGAAACTTAAAGTGATGAACTATAAAGATGTGCTCATGCTGGTTGAGTGCTCGTCTTGGTTAATGCTATCTGTTAATTGCTGTTACAGACCTGTCTTAAGTATTGGGCAGAGCACATGTGTATAAAGCAGCAAGTACATTCCTAACTGTTGCGCTTTCTGGTAGATACGGAAAGCAAACAGGTGGTTTGTAGTTCAGAGAGTGGGGAACTGGGAGTCGAGATTCCTGGGTTCTAGTCAGCTTCACCGTACGCTTGACCTGTTTTTCCCCCCACTTGTAAAATGGGGCAATGATACTGACCTACCTCACTGGGGACTGGCTATTTGTAAAATACTTGGGAGTTCCTCAGATTGAAGGAACTCTTGACGAGCAAAGCATTCATTCTGTTTTTCTACTTTATAAAATAGAAGTATGGGAGAAGTAAGGACGCACTCGATAGGTCCGTTATTACAGGCTTCCAATCCACATAGCTATTGCTGTGAGTGTAATGTTGAGTAACTGTGCTTTGCTGTCTCTCAGTGGACTGGAGCAGGTTTAGTGAATGATCAGTGCCTGTCCCATTCCAAGCTGTGAGATCCTCAAGGTCTTCTCTCCTTCCCATTCAGGGACAAAACACCCCAGTACCTTACTTAGCCTTCTCTGGCTTCTTCTTTACAGAATATCATGTTTTATGACATGGGAGCAGGAAGCACCGTGTGTACAATAGTGACTTATCAGACAGTGAAAACCAAGGACTCGGGGACCCAGCCTCAGCTGCAGATTCGGGGGGTCGGGTAAGAATTTCTCTTGAGTCCCATATTTAAAAGAAAATATTTACTTTGCTGACTCTTCTAAACACAGAATGGGATGAATTTCGGAACTAGTTTTAAACATGAGTATTCAGGCAAAAGCTGGAGTAGGGGCAGGGTACCTTGGGTGGGAGGATTCAGTCTATAAGTAACTTGGGTGACTTCACTTTGTACAAAGGATAGTTAGAATGTGGACATGTTGCCAAACTTTATAGGTGTAGCTCATAGCGATCCTTGTGTATAGAGTACCGAACACTTTCTATTATAAAAGATTCTTGTGACTCTTTTTTAAGAAGCCGTCACACTTCCATTGTTTGTGGCAGGTCTTTGAAATTTGACATGGACAAAAGCTTGGGGCTAGAGCGATGCCTCTCCTTATTCTATGAAATTCTGTTCAGGTTTTAGCTGAGTTAGTAATTTTAAAGAAGACTTTCCCTTCTTTTGCTTCTTGTCCTCGGGGCCTACGCTGCTAACAAAGCAGCAGCAGCAGCAGCACATGCTGTAATGTAAGAACACCTGGATGCTGCCAGGGAATCTGTAGCTGGGAGGGGGCAGGGGGAAAGCTGGGCTTTCCCCTGATCCAGAATGTGACCCATCATTCACTCTAGGAGTACCACATGGGGCAGGAGAGCCCACCTCCTGGGTTTTTGATGGGGAGGGGATAAAGCTAGCTAGGCTCCCCACAACCACCTACTAGACCAGGGGTCCCTAACGTGGTGCCTGCGGGCGCCATGGCGTCTAAGTGTGCCCGCGTACTGGCTGGCAGACTAGCATCCGCCGAAATGCCGCCGACAAGCAATGTCATCCAGAGCCCCGGGCCCTTTAAATCACCAGCCGAGCCCCGCTGCCGCAGCCCCGGGGTAGTGACAGCAGGGCTCCAGCGGTGATTTAAAGGGCCCTGGGCTCCCCCGCAGCAGCCGGAGCCCCGGGCCCTTTAAAGCGCCAGCCCCGCTGCCGGAGCCCCGGGGTTACCGTGCTATATGTGAACCCGTGTTATATCGGGTCGCGTTATATCGGGGTAGAGGTGCATCAGAAACAACTAGCCTCATGCACCTGCAGGGGCTTGAGTTTTTTGATCAGTGACATTAAAAGCCGAACTTGTTTGTTTAAAGCCACATTGTTGTTTATAAAGCAAAGCCATGCACTGGAATTTGGTGAGGAGAGAACTGTGCAGCATTCAGGAATGCATGCAATCCCTCTTTGCAGCATATTGTTCTTGTTATAAATGGTTTGCAGGTGAGAGAATTCTTGCATGCTCTTGTAAGAGTTGTAAGATCCAGGCCAGCTCTGGAACTCTCTTCTGGGTGGGGAAGGTACTTGCAACTCCAGGTTCCGTTATTGACTTAATCCATCCAGGCTGAGTGTCTGCTTCTGGTTCCTATTCTCTGCTCAGATTTGACCGCACCCTAGGGGGATTGGAGATGGAGCACCGGCTCCGGGATTACCTGGTGAAACTCTTCAACAAGCAGCAGCCTTCGAAAGATGTTCGGCAGAATCTCCGGGCCATGGCCAAGCTGCTAAAGGAGGCCAACCGCCTGAAAACTATCCTGAGTGCTAATGCTGACCATGTGGCCCAGGTATGTCCCTGTGCTGCAGGAAATCCCCCTTCCTCAGGAATGGGGATGATTTGGGTTAAGAGTGAGTCTGGGAGAGCTCTGTCCCTCTGCTTTACATAAGCTTTATGCTCCTACAATGTTCTCTCCCTCCACTCTTGCCCAGGAGACACCAATGCTGATGGCTTTTCTAAACAGATTTCGCTTAACAGACTGGTGAGAACTTGGATTTTGCTACTCAAGTCCATAATGTTACTAGTTTGAGAAATGTTTAGACCTTTGCAGGAAATTAGGAGAGGTCTGTTCCTAAATGGCTACCAGGAGCATGAGATTTAGACAGCTGTTACATCCAAGGCACCATGTCTTGTGTCCCTCCAGCACTGGTGGAGGGATTGGGATGTAAGAGGATAGGCTGCATTCATAAGGTGCAGTGGAGTGGCTGGAACACACAAGCCAACCCAGTGGGAGTCGGAACAACGTTAGCTTGGAGAATGCTGTGTAATGTGAAGCTGATGGCTTTTTCTCTCTGACTTCCTGGCCAGATTGAGGGGCTACTGGATGACATGGACTTCAGGGCCAAGGTCTCCAGGCAAGAGTTTGAAGACTTGTGCTCTGACTTATTCCAGCGGGTCCCAGGCCCTGTGCTACAGGCGCTGAGCAGCGCAGAGATGAACCTGGTAGGTCCAGGGATACTTTGACAAGTGTGGGGTCCTCTGATGCTGAGCTGCTGTCACATCACAACCACTGCTGTTTGAGAGGGGTCTGGTTTGGGAAGGTAACTCACCCTGCTGAGAAGTGCAGGCTCCTGTCTTCCTGAGGGCAGAGGTGGCAGTGCAGAAGTTACCACATTGCCATGTGTAATGGGGGTTTACCCCCATCACTGGCAAGGGAAAAGACCCTGTTAGTCGTGGTCTGCACCGTGGGGGAGGGGGAAAGAGTTTAACTAATTACTTCCTGGACAGAGGAGGCAGAGCTAAGCTTTACAAGTAGCCGGAAGGAACTCTGTTCAGGGGACATAGAGAGGAGACAGGTCTCTCTGAAGGAGAGGAGTCCTGAGCTAGGGCCTACAAGATTAAAAAAATTGAAGTCGGTTGAATATTTTGTTTAAAGCTGAACCCCAGAAGGGGACTGGACTGTTGCATGACATGGACAGAGGGCTGCATCACAGAAGACTCTCTGAAGGAGTCCAGGGAAGAGACAGGCTAGGCATGGTCCCCACAGCTGAGAAAGTGGCCACCAAAGGAGGTGCAAGAGGCGAAGTCCCCAGCAATGCTGTGTCCTGGCACAAAGGGTGCGCCCTAAGGTTGAGGGCATGCACTTACACCATGTCAAACAGGTTTCCATGATTGCCATGTGCACTGGTTGCCTGTAAGCCAGGGATTCGGGTCAGGGTTTTACTGACTACTAAAAAGCCCTTAATTTTGGTATGAAGACTTAAGAATATGTCTCCCCCACATCTCTTGGAGGCGTCTGAGGTTGGCCTAGCTTTCACCATAGATCAGGAATCTCATCTCTGGATGCCTCTCCAGAGGGCGCATGCCTGACTGTGGTTATGTCCGGATGTGACTATCTTCAGAGAGACATTTCATTTCATTTGTTTGGTGCTTAGAGATTCTAAGGTGGCAGGTGCCTTAGATTCCTGAGAGTCCCCTAGCTAGATGACTGTCTCTGGGATGCCGTGCAATGCTTCTTTGGATCAGCACCTTTCATGGCTGTAGTTTCTATCTCCTCTTCTCTGGACCACTGTTTCAATGACTGGCTCCTCTGGCATGGAGCCTGATCTGGGTTTGATTTTTGTTAAGTAAGGTGCAGTGTCCCAGATGCTGGAGACAGCTGCTCTGTAAATCGCTCATGTCCATTGGGCCTGATCTTGAAGTACTCACTCGGGCACAACTACTTTGGGAGTTTACTGAAATAAGGACTTAAGATTTTTGGACCCCAGTCTTGTGTTTGAGAGCGGGGTTGGTAGTGTGACTGCTTTCCGAGCACTAAACAGTGGATGGTGGAGGGATATTGAAGCAGTGAACTTAGCTTTTCCAAAAATACATTCTCAAGGCAGAACCTGATTGTCTGTGAACTCCTAGGATGAAATCGATCAGGTGATTCTAGTGGGAGGTGCCACCCGAGTCCCCAAAGTGCAGGAGACTTTGCTGAAAGCCGTGGGCAAGTAAGTATATGAGGCCTCTGCCACGTGCCTTTTCTCAACAACCTTGTGTTTGTACTAGTGACAGAGAAGCTTGCAACTCCCTCCACCTTGCTTTGCAGAGATGAACTGGGGAAGAACATCAACGCAGACGAGGCTGCTGCTATGGGTGCAGTCTACCAGGCGGCTGCTCTGAGCAAAGCCTTTAAGGTCAAGCCCTTCATTGTTCGGGATGCAGCTATTTTCCCCATCCAGGTGAGCTTCCCCTGTTGTCTCTTTTGGGGGAGGAGGGTATAGTGTGGGGTGGCATTGGGAGAAGTGATTATAAATAAGCAGTGGGACTTTGTGGTGCTGGAATGGCATAAGGGAAACCTACAGGTTTTAGTGCTGAAGGGGTAATGGTGCTCAGTCTGGAATTGTACGTGGAGCCACTGGAAGGAAAGACACTAAAGTATTCACCCTGGGTGCTTTGGGGAAGTCTCACTTCTTTATCTGGTAACATGGGGTAATGCTTACACTCCCCATAAGGTGGGTAAGGATTGTCTACCAAGTGCTTTGGAATCCTGTGATCAAAGTTGCAATGTAGGGCAAAATGTTCCTGTTAGTGGCTGATTCTCTGCCCTTACCCACATGATTCAGGTGGAGTTCACCCGTGAAGTTGAGGAGGAGGATAAATCCAAGAGCTTGAAGCACAACAAGCGAATTTTGTTTCAGCGCATGTCACCATATCCACAGCGCAAGGTCATCACTTTCAACCGCTACACGGATGACTTTGAATTCTATGTCAACTACGGAGACTTGGCTTTCCTGAGCCAGGATGACCTGCAGTGAGTGGGGACAGGCATTTGCACAGACTTGCCCCCAGGATGATAGGTGCTTAGCTGGAGAAGCTTGCGTGCAGATGGATGGCCGACGATGCACAATTTCAGAATCTTTGCTGCAATCCTTATATAATTGAGAAAGCCAGGTTATGTGTAGTTATCTAACATTGCAGTATTGAGAAGTCTCCTCTCCATTTTAACTGGTCCCTAGCTGGCATTTTCACCAGAAGGGCCAAGGGTTAGAGGACCTGTGTTGCTGTTGGTACTGTGGTAGTAGTGTGGAGACTGAATTCCCCTCTCATCCTAGAGCTAGTACCTCCAGGTCAGGCCCATTATGAGAGGGCAGTATGGGGAAAACTCACACTGCCGCTGCCTCAGGGCTGCTTGTTCTGTGGACAGATGATTCTAGTCTCCAAGACAGTTGTTCTGACACCTTTTGCCAGCACTAACTTCTCTTTTGTACGTGCGCAGACTCCCTCTCGGGCTATCCCTGCTCTGGTTCTTGGGCTCACTTGTTGAGTCTGGGACCTTCCCATCAGAAACAACTGATTACCATAGGGCATTGGTGTGAAGAAGTATCCAGCTTTGTTGCCTGTTCAGACACTTTGCCAGTGAGTGGCATTGGAACGGTTGCAATATGGCAGATGGGGTGGGGGTCCCCATTCGTGCGTGTAACTGACACTAAGTATGTCAACCTGTATGAATAACACCAGAAACGGCAGCCTGCTCAGTGTCTGAAATCTGGCTGAAGCTCAGAAGTGATTGGCCCCAGTGGGGCAGAGCTGGGAATAGAACCCCGGAACACTGGAGTAGATTGGAGACAATGCTGGAGTAGAGTTGGGGAAGAGGGATGGCTGCCCACTTTGCTGCTTAGGCTTCTTCGGTTGGTATCTGTTCATTCTCTCTGTCTTGCCTTGGTTCCCCCCAGAGCCTTTGGGTCCTTGAATCTCACCACTGTGAGGCTGAGAGGAGTCGGGGATAGTTTCAGGAAGCACTCGGATTATGAGTCTAAAGGCATCAAAGCTCACTTCAATATGGATGAGAGTGGAGTGCTTAGCCTTGACCGGGTAAGTGCCAGCTAGCTAGTGCCATCTATGTTCCCCTCCCTTCCTCGCGCAGTCTCCCTACCCTATCCCTACAGGTGCTGCTAAGAGACCTTTTTTAAATATATTATCTCATTGTCTCTGCTTCCAGGTGGAGTCTGTGTTTGAAACTGTAGTGGAGGACAAACCAGAGGAGGAGTCAACATTAACAAGTAAATACACTGTACTGTTCATATTTTGTATTCAGACCAGCTGTTGCTTTGAATTCATAATAACTCCTAGTTAACCGCACCACATTTCTCTGAAAGAGACAGGTCCTGTGGCTGGGGACAAGTGACCAATTAAGTGAAGTACTCTGACACTCCCCACAGGTACCCAGGGTTGTGAGGCACTTCACAATTACTTGCCCTTAGTGTGAAGCAGTCTTATCTATGCCTGTTGTAACTCAGCTTCCTGAAACCAACAGCCTCTGGCAACACAAGCACTGCCTGCCAGGCCTCCGCAGACCTCATCCTCTGTGTAGGTTAGCTATAGACACCCACCGAGTCCTCAGAGCATTCCCTGTGGTGCCCAGCCATTAACCATTGGCCGCTCACAGAAATTATCCAGTTTGCTATCTCTAAGGGAACAGAATAAACACAGCTTAAGTGTTACAACTCAGGATCAGGTCCTTCGTAACATCATAGCACCGAGATATATTTATAATGAAAACAAACATAAGTTGTTGAAAGCTGAGATTGACGAAATAGCAAGAATAATAATGGAAACAGAAATGTTTACATGTAAAACAAAAAGTATAACACTCTTGGTAGAGCCTAAACTTAACTTTAACAAGCTGCTTAACTTGTCTAAAGTAGTTCCTCACCTGAAGCAATCTCTCAATGTCTCCAGCCAACCCAGCTAAGATTCCTCTATCATTAATGCAAAAAGCACTGTTTTTGCTTCCTCGCTGAAGGATAATGGTATCCTTTTCCTTATATCACACCAAAAATCCATTGTTTGTCCCCTGAGTCAGGATTACCCCTGGGGCTTATTCCCTGGTGTGCTGACTTCATATCTCATGTTGATTTCATATGCAAACAGATCTTCCGTTGTGTTGGCTCACAGTGTTTAATGTACATTTGAACTGAGACAGACAGGTGAATATACTCCTTTTTGTCTTGCAAAAACCTGTCTGTCAAACTTACTTTGATTCAGACTTAAAATGTATATTTTCCAGCATATATCTGCATAACTCCTTACATAGCTTCAGTGCATATGTTTTGCAATTACCGTATATAAATGACCAGTGAGATCCTGGCTTTCGTTTAAGATCTTACATGACATTCTTTATAGATAAATACTACAAAAGCAGTATGCTAGGTGTAGTGAGTTTGACAAGCCTGATGGGATTTGTTAAAGAATAGTGAATTCTTTTGGCACTGAGGAATCTTTAGGGTCGCAAGTACCTGTCTATTAATCTTAGCAGATCCAAAATAACTAATGGCCCTGAGCATGTGCTGCTAGGTGAGGGGACAAGTCTCCCTGAAAGTGTCATGCATGCTCCTAAGGTGCCCATCAGCATGGTATCCAGGTATGCACCACATGCATGAGTAATACAAGGGAGCTGCATTTTCACCTCCCTCAGTGAAGGGGTGTATTTAGAAGGAAACAAATCCTTTTCCTTCGTCTTGAGGGCAGCAGTGGAAGTCTTGTGCATCTGGTGCTTCATTGGTTCGGCTGTGATGCCACTGACTGGAAGCTTTCCATTGTCCTGCTTTCAGGGCAAGTGCAGAGACTTATAGCTGGTGTGTAGGAAAGAGGAGTGAGACTGCATATGGATGGAGGTCTCCTAGGGCAGTGAACAGTGGAAAACTCAATCACCATTTGGAGAGGCAGATTCCAGGCTACGCTTTTGCAGAGATGAGGGCCCAGTACTTTGTATACAGAGGGATGTGCAGGAAGGGAAAGAGCTAGCAATGGTAGTGCAAGAGTTGTTACAGCAAATATTGTCAGGATCCCAGGCTGCCCCTGGATTACTGTTGGACCTTGGAGGGGCACTTCTACAGAATTCATGATTTTAAAGTCAAGAAAATTTGTTTTGCACTGATGAGTTACCAGACCCCTGACTGATGCATGTCACTCCCTCCTGCTGTTGCTGCTCTTCCTCCTCCTCTCACACTGTTCTCCGGACTGCTTCAAAGACTGACATTCTGAGGTTTTTTTGTTTTGTTTTTTTCTCCTGCAGAACTTGGAAACACAATCTCTAGCCTGTTTGGAGGAGGAGGTCCTACTCTGGAAACAGGAGAGAACCTGACAGAGACTGTTCAGGTGAGGTGTTGGCTTTGATGGGGAGGTGGGACCCAGACTGGGTTCAGTCCTGGCTGCAAAATAGAGGAGGCAGTAGTTAAACACGAACCAAATCAGGGTGACCAGCAGGACATCAAGATTTAAAAACTACACAATGTAGAAGTTTGTATCTGTCTCAAAGTCTAACACGGTGTTAAAAATAAACATACAGCCCTTCTGGTGGCAATCCCTTCGGCAAATGCTGCCAAGGCTGGTTCCCTGATGAATCCTCTTTGTCATTCCAGTCTCCTTTCTGGATCCTCTCTGGGTAGTGCTGTGTAGGCTACAATCTCCTGCATCTCATCGTTGTAGGCTCTGGCAGGTTCTCCTGCTACACAGACTACTTGGGCCTGGCTGCTCCTGTGTTGTTGCCAATAGGAGTCTCAGTTCGCTTTCCCAGGCATAGAAAAGGGTTGTGGTTCCAAGGTGATATGATGACTTTCCTGAAGTCCTCATTGGCCTGCCCGCTGCCTGTCCCTCTCTTGTAGCCTCTGTGCCACGTAGAACGCCAAGCTTCCAGTATGAGCCTGCCCTCTCTGTGTAACACATCTGCATGATATTTCCATGTAAAAACTGTGGCATTTTCCTCCCTGCTGCCCAGGAGGAAGAGGAGAGCCAGACAGAAGCAGGAAAAGAAGAACAGGGGGAGAAACAGGACCAGAAGGAGGGAGAAGGAACAGTGAGCGAGGAGCAGGGGGAAGAGAAGCAGCAGCCATCTCCAATGCAGGATAAAACAGAAACTGTCCCTCCAGAAGCAGAGAGACAGGAGGAAAAGGAGGAAGGAGAAAAAACAGCATCTCAGGTGAGCAGCTGACTCTGCAAAGGGAGACTCCCTAAAATGGTGACACTGTGCTGTTGTACCTCAGGACTGGAATCTGACTGGAAATAATGGGGGAGGGTGTGAGAGATGCTACCCCATGTGCACAGGCTGAGCACCACAGCTTTGTTCCTGCTCACTATCTCTGAAAATAAATCCCTAACTGACAGGCCACTGAAATACAATCCCTGCTCCTTAGGGGCAGAAGTGGGGAGTGACCTTCACTCAGGGTCTGAAGCTGAGTGTTTGGAGACTCCTTGCCAAAGTTCACTTGCGTTGTTGGAGTTTTCCCTGCAGAGAACCCTTTCCCTTGACATTGCCTCATCCTCAGAAGGATGTGTTCAGCATTGCTTCCCGTTGCCCTTCAGATTCATATCAATCCACTCTCTCCTTCCAAGGCCGCTTTATATTTGTTCCTCATCCTGCTGTGTTGTACCTACAGTGCCATTCTGAGCTGGTAAGTGCAAAGCTGTTGTGTGCAGAAGTCCGTGAGAGGCAGTCATGCACTGTTCTGAATAGAAATGGGCCCTGCTGTTTGCAGCATGGGACTGGGAGCTTAGAGTCCTGTGTTCTGTTCTGAAATCCCCATGTAATCTTGGGCATTCGGTTAATTTTTGTTCCTTGGCTTCCATGTCTGGGAAGCACTAAGGCCTTGCCTTAACAGTGGAAAAAAGGTATGTTGATTTTTTTTTTTATTATTCCAATTAACTACCTGGAAGTAAAATCCTAGAGAAGATAAGACAGTTTGAGATTCTCACACAAGCAAGCAGGTAGAGTTAAAGAAAAAGGAGTAGCCTTGTCTTCACTAGGATTTTAGCACTATTTAACTAACTAGAGTTAAGAATACACCTTTTTCATAGCGGAAACAAGGTCTCTCGGCCTGTGAAGCATTAAGGCACTGCAGACCTGCAAATTATTTTTTATAGATGTAGAACACTAGCTTAACCCTAGGAGCTCAAATCCACCTTACCAGGTTCTTGTGTGCCTCTCTTCAAAATATTTGTTGCAAGTGAGATGGTACTGCAAATTGGTCTTTTTATTTATCCTGGAGTTGCTTCTCTGACACAGGATCCCAAAGAAAAGGAAGAATCTGGGAAAGAGGAAGAAATGTCCAAAAGTCCTGGTGACAGCACAGCCACCAAAATGGAAGAGAAGAAACCCAAAGTCCCCAAGAAGCAGAAACTCGTGGATGAGATTAGTGTGGAGTTGGATGTCCGTGATGTGCTTGACCTGCTGGAGGAGGAGTTGAAGAGCTCAGTGAAGAAGTAAGTTTGAGGGGAGCATGCTGAAGTGAAGGGAGTAGGCTATGGGAGCAGACTGGGCTGGGGCACAGGGACTAGAGTGAGCAACAGATTCTAAGGTGCATGTCTTATTGAGTTCAGGTCATGTGCAGAGATGACACCACCTTTTCCCATTCCCAGAATGAATCTGACTGTAGTAAACATTGCAAGACTTTGCTCACCCCCACTACCTGTATTGACCCTTCTCTTGTCACCATCCTTCTTTCAGCAGCCCTTTCAAACAAACTAGGGGTAAATGTCCCAAAAGGTGGCAAGGCCAGAAACTCTGAATGGCAAAGGGAGGAACTGGGATAAATGTGCACAAGAAAAGGGTCAGTTCTGAGACTAGAAAATGACAAGAGCTGGAAGTGGAGACAGCGCTGGCTGTGTGTGTTGGAGGGAAGGTTAGATCTGCAGTGAGTGGCTGGGAATCCCAGATGGTCTCTCTACGCCCAGTGAGGTGGGGGGAAGCTCAGCCTGGCCAGTTAACATCACTGTAGCCAATCATTTTAATCTTTTCCATCTTCGACTCTGGTCTTGTGAGCTCCTGTGGAGTGACACCCTGGCTCTGTGAGACATTAAAGATCTGTCCCTGTTGTATTTGTAACCATGCTAGTGACGACAGTGTTTACATGGTCCCCTCACCTCCACAGTATGGACAGGGATTCTCCCCCCAGCCCCCTTGGTGATCATAGTAGCCAAGCCATGCTATCAGTGCCCAATGAGTCTAACACAGCTCTTGGGTGGGAGGAGAATGAACAGTGTTCGGAGCAGTACTATAACTGTTATCATCTCTCTTGCCATAGTTTTCATTGACGTGTTTCGGTGTGTAGCCAATGAAAATTTGGGATGTGTGTGAGGAAAGGTGGGTTGCCCTAACATGTGCAGGTAACAATAGTGCGGATGGATTTTTAGGGGGGGGCTTTGGTTTAGAGGGGATTAGGGAGAAAGTTTTAGCCAGTCAGTACTCAAGGAGAAACATCCTGAGCACTGAAACTAGGAGAGATCTCTTCTGACTTCCCACCTTTTGGATTTGACGCTAAGACATCTAAGTGTATCCTGTAACTGGCCTGGCCTGGATGCTGATGAGTTAGTTAATGGTGTCTGAGTGATAGGTACTGCTGCCTACAGAGATCCCTGTCTGCAAGGAGAACATCACCCCCTCTTACAGGTGCTGATATTTTTGCTTATTTCTGGCCTCCTTGCACTTTAGACTCCAGGATCTGACAGTCAGAGACTTAGAGAAGGAGGAGAGGGAAAAGTCAGCCAATAGCCTGGAGGCATTCATCTTTGAGACCCAGGTAAGAGCGATTAAAAGGGTTGAAAGCTTATGAAAAGCAGGTGGGAGAGGTTGTATACTGTCAGGGCTGAGCTGGCTGCAGAGGGTTGTATCCGTTTCAAGGTGGGGAGCGGTTGCTTTGAGGCGTTCATCTGTCATCATTTTGAGTGTTCCCTGTCCCACATGGCTTTGGGAAGCTTCTTCAAGACAAATGGGACCAGATTAGGGCTTAGGCAGCATACTAAATCAAATCTCTGCCTGCATAAAAGCTTTGTATATGCTGTCCCCTCCTCTGCATGTCTCATCAGCATCACGCTCTAGCTGGAAAGAAACTCCAATCAGCGAGGGCAGCAGGAAAGCGCTTATTCTACATGTGAGGACTTGTCAGCTTTCCCATCCCACTCTCAGCTGATTGAAGGAGCAGGAGGACAAATTTGGGGGTTGAACTTCCACTCATTAGCATGGAGCAGCCCAGGAGTCCTACAGTTGGTTGCAGTTGCATTCTGTCAGGGGGTTGAGAGAGATTCCTTTGCTGTCTGTGCCTTCCCATTAGTCAGCAATTAAGCTGAAGCGACCTTTACTCTTCTCAGGACAAGCTTTACCAGGAGGAATATCAGTTTGTCTCAACGGAGGAGCAGAGAGAGGAAATCTCAAGAAAACTGAGTGAAGCCTCCAATTGGATGGAGGAGGAGGGCTATAGAGCCACGACCAAGGTACTGCTGCATGGAAGTAGGGTGTCAGTTTGCACTGAATTGCCAGTAGGTGGCAAATAGACCTAGGCTTCCTTCGTTTCTTTGTTGTCCCCAAGTCAGGAAAGGTGAGCTTTGATCTACTCTGGCCCTTTTGCTCTGGGACTTGGAAACCCTTTTGTTAATTTGCCCAGCACTGAATTGCACAAGAACTAGCCCTTCCCATCCCTGTTGCTCAACCTCTTGGAGCACATAAAGCAGTTAACTTCCCATTCTCCATATACAGTGTCTAGTGCTGCAACTCCTGTTAGCGTACAGGACTTGTGCATCTGATGGGCACAGCAGGCAAAACTCCTGCAGCTCAAGCTTCTGGGATTCACAATATTTCTGGGATTAAAAGTTTGGAGCGGTTTTAGATGTCTGATCAGTTCTGTTCCTGTCTGTTTTCTCACACTTGCAGGAACTGAAAGAGAAGCTCTCTGAGCTGAAGAAACTCTGCAGGAGCCTTTTCTTCCGTGTGGAAGAAAGAAGGAAATGGCCAGACCGCCTGAATGCCCTCGAAAATCTGCTCAATCACTCCAGCATCTTCCTCAAGTAAGAGTGAGACCTTGAGGAGAAGATTTGAAGTTGTGGGTGGTGCAGAAAGTGCTGCATGTGTTTGACCCACTACTTAAAATGGAATCTGGCCTGCTAGCCGCTAAACCCATAGAGGGAACAGGGCTGGTATGAGAGGCTGGTATGTGGCTCCTTCTAGAGCCTGACAGGCATTTTAGGGAGTGTGTTAATAGAAACACTCAAAGCCCATATATTACTCTTCAGAACAAAGAGTATGACATCCCATGCATACTGCAAAGCACACCCATTCTCAGGAGGGTCAGGACTGCCTTTTTCCCCCCCCACCCTCCTCCACCCCCATACAACCATCCTAGCAAACCCACTTGTGGGCCAATCCCATGGTAAATTTTTGTCACTACTAAATGTGATTGGGAATGGAATACAAAACCCCCAATCACCTGAAATACCTGAGTCTTCTAGTGTTCACTTTCCTTGGACAGAAGTTCATGTATATGTGAAAAGCAGTAAGATCCAAAAACATGAGTCAGTTTGTGCAATGACTTATAGAAATTTCCAATACCATTGATGCAAATGTTAACCCTGAACAACAATTGGGGCAAAAATATTTTTTTTTGTCTTTCAGGGGAGCACGAATGATTCCAGAGGCCGATCAGATATTCACAGAGGTGGAACTGAGTACCCTAGAGAAAGCAATCAATGAAACTGTGGTAAGTGAAGGGGCTGGGGAGCCCATTCAGGATGTGTTGTTGGATAATGTGATCAATGCCACAGCTAATGGATTTACTTTAACTTGGGGATAGGAAGCAGAGGATGTACATCCTCTCCTCACATTAGGAAAACCTCTCTCTGTTTTAATACTCCCTGCTACCAAACTTGATTGCATATTGCTTTGGAAAAATGTAGCGATTGGAGATACAGCTGGTTCATGTGCAATATGGGAGGCTAGTGCCTTCCCAGTAATTAGTATTTGTATGGTTTTAAGAGCAGCCAATGGCACTCTTGTTCTCTGGTCTTGTAGAACTAAGAGGCTGGAGGATGTGGGGGTGGAAGCCTTGTTGACCACGGGCAATTAGAATGCCCAGGTGCTATGTCTGGGATTGTGTGTTTAAAAGCAGTAACTCATATAACCAGGAAATAGCAGCATATTCATGGGGAGAGATTGACCCTGGGTTTTCCTTGCAGACTTGGAAAAATGAGACACTGGCAGAACAGAATAAACTTCCTCCCACTGAGAAGCCCACCCTGCTGTCCAAGGACATAGAGCTGAAGATAGCAGCCCTGGACAGGGAGGTGCAATATCTACTGAACAAGGCTAAGTTTGCAAAACCCAGACCCAAGAAGGAAAAGAACACCACAAAAACTGATTCAGGCAAGAATGCCACAGCTCCCCCCGACAGCGAGAAGGTTATCCCTCCCAAGGAGGAGAAAGGAGAAGGTGAGGCACACTCAGGACAGGCAAGTGCTCCTGTGAGCATCTGATATTATTGAACCACCAGGTATAATGTTCTCTCAAAGCTGTTCGCACTGAGCAAAAGGAGATTGTAATGAGAGAAATCTTTGATAAAAGCGGAAAAGCTGCTGATCCTCCTAATCAGGGAATTACTGGAGAAAGCTTGGTGAAATCTAGCATGTTCCAAGTGCTACTTCTGTATCTTCTTTCATTGACATTTGTTTGAGAAGGTGTCCAAGTTTTATAAAGCTCATGGGAGGGAAAGCGTCTGCCTTTGTGGCTTAAATAAAGACTGGAGAAGAGACCGCCTTCAGCACCAATTTGGTCTCTGCTCCCCACTGTGAGGCACAGCCTTCTAAGAGGTGACACCTTGCTCTGGATACCTGCTGATTCTCTGCTACCTGAGTGGTAGCCAGCTGATTTCAGAGATTTCCTAGGTCACATCATTAGGGACGCTAGGATTTACAGCTCTCCTAGCTCTCAAGATAGATGAGGTCTTGAGTGCCCGGTCCCTTTATAAAGATCATACCACTCTGTCTGTGGACAAAGCTCCCCTATGCTAGCCCTGGTTCCTTTAGCGGGATATCTTAGTCAGGCTCCAGACCGTGGGATGGCTTTCCTGCACAACTCTCAGGCCTCAGCCTGGGGCTGATCTTCTTCCAGTGGCTGTTGGCAAGCTCAGAACACAACCCTCACCCCACACACACTATTTTGACTACTCCAGGGTTGCCTCTGGCTGCTCTTGATCTCTGCTGAACTCTTCCCTTATGGCTTGCTGCCTGATGCTTCCTCCGCTTTGCTGGGGTACTTCTGTGTTTTCTCAAAGTGCTCCTATTGACTACCCTTACTGACCATCCCATTGGCTTTCCCAGGATCAATTATGAGAAATTAGTAATGGTCTAGTGTTGGGCTGCAATTGGTTCACTTACAGTCCACATTGGCAAACTTTTTTTCCTGTCCAGTGTTTCATCTGTACATTTGATCTTCTATACCAGAGCTAGGGGAGGTGTTGGGCTTGACATACTTGTATGACCACTTGTTGCACATCTCTCCCCCATAATACAGATAAACCTGAAGATGTCAGTCCAATCAGGGAACCTCCCATAGTTGAGGAAGCAACACTAGGTGATCAGTCCGGACCGGACACAGGTAGGGATTCATTTGTGTAAGGAAATGGAACTCAGTGACTGTGGATGTCTGTAGCCCACTGGTTGCAAATCTCTCTCCATTTCTGTTTCCCTGCAAATGAACCACAGGGTGAGAAGGAGCCTCTGGCTGCTGCGAAAGTGTCAGTGAATCAAACTATACAACTGAAAGGGCCAACTACAGAAAAACGTCTGGGATGGAATGGTAGCTGTGGCTCCTTTAACACTACCGCTAGAACTGAGGAAGGGGAACTGGTTGTAAATCTGTTCACTTGCAATATAGACCCACCTAAAGGGGTCACTAACTGATTTAAAACCTCAAACTGTCTTCTTAGGGCTATTATGAAGACATGGTTACATCTGCTTTAGAACTTTTGGCATGTTCCAGCCACTGTTGGAAATGGGACATTGGCTTGATTTGATGTGGCAATTAAGTTCCTGTGCAGTGAGGCTGAAGGACACTATTGTACCTAACTAGGGGACTATTATAGTGGTAGTGTGTCCCTGGAAGGATCAAAACCAAACTTCTACAACCTAACCAATTGAAATGTTCTCTTGACAGTTTTTACGTTCCAGTGGAAAGTTCTAAGGGATTTTTAAAGCAATTGTTCCCTGCAGCATTTGGAAGTCAAACACTGCAGTCCTGTGCTAGTGTGTGAGAACCTGCAAGTGACCATAAACAAGGAAACTAATACATTTTCATTATCCAAACTGAATTAAATGTATACTTTAAGCAAATAGTGTAGAGCGTAAAAAGTAAATTAAACTCTTAGAAATTGTTCAGCTCGAATAATCAAGGGATTGTCTATAACATGGGAAGGAAATGTATTTTCCAAAAGCAACTTTTAACCTGACAGTGTGACTCTAAATAATATCCATGTGGCAAGATATGTGGCAATGCTGGTTTACCCCCTCCTTAAGGTCTCCTTTTTAACCCACACAGCATGGGTGAATCTCTACCTCACCTTGGTATGTCTGCAACTTGCTATTTTTGTTCCTGTCCTCACCAGTGCCACCACCTATCAGATAGAATTTTTGGGCTACTCAAGGGCCTGATTCCGCAAACACTTACACATATGAGTAAAGCCACTTATGTGCATCAGTGTTTTAAGAATCAGGCCTTGGTGTCTAATCATGCCACTTGTAGTAGCTACAATCTAATACTAGTGCCCAAGCATACCTCCACAACTCTACAATCCCCTGTTCTCTGAGTGTGTTGAAGTATTTTAATGTTTATATTATAGTAGCGTTCAAAAAACACATTGTATAGCATGCTTGTCACTTTATAAGCATAATTTCACTTTATTTTTGTTTCTGTTTATTACATAGAACCTGAGAGTGAGAAGAAGCCAGAAGCTAGAGAGGAGAGCAGGACGAATGATGAGTTATAACATCCCTTGAAATTTCTTCTAGCATCACATCTATTTATTTAACAGGTTTTTTTTATAATGGACCCATTTAGTTTCATGTTAAATGGAACATGACAAACAGGCTGACAACAAAATGCAATAGAGATGTACATTTTTTTTTCTCCTGGGAATTTCACTGTTAATTTTAGTGAGTGAGTTGTTTTTTTCTTTGTCTTTTCACATGTTTAAAGATGACCATGTGCTCACTGAAGACTCTGAGTTCCAGTACAGTCCAATTGAAGTCACCAGAAGTGGCTTTTGGGGGGGGGGTAGATTAAAACAGTACCAAAAAAAGCCTGTAAGATTTAGGAAATAATTTGGCACGAACACTCTGGGCCGTGCCTCATCTGGTGAGGATGAAGGTTTTAAAGTATCCCAGAAACCTGTCACAGAGTTCTTTGCAAGAGGTACTGAATTAAGGAAACAGGATGCTGTGGCCAATAGGAAGTATATTCTCATTTTGATGCATGGGGAAGTGAAATGGAATTTGGTGGGGAGGGATGCTCCATGCCTTAGGATGAGGATTTCTGTTCATTTTTCATTAGACTAGTGCTGCTAAAGCCATCTCTTTGCCCTTAGTTCTGTATCAGGCAGAATTTGGCATCAGAGAATAGGGACCTAAAGGAAGATGTTGGGATTTGGTTCAAAGCTTAAATATAAAATAAAAGGACCATAAATTGCTATTTGGAACACTAAAGATGTGAAAGAGTATTTGATGGTGAATCTCTGACTGCAACCAGAACAGCAAATGGGAATAGGTTTTAGATGAGGAGGCACAGAATGATGAAAACTGGAAAAATCTATTCTTGTTAACCTCCTCCCCCAGTGTCTTGTGAAATCAGACTGGCTTTGTTGTGAAACCTCTTGTCTTCAGTGATGGTCTCATATCTTTTTGGAAACATTCATGCTGCTAAAACACACCAGTGAGATCCTGACCTACTTCATATGCAAGCCCTTGTGAATGTGCATCTGACATTGATCTCCATTGGCCTATTCAACCAAAATAAAAAATACTCTTCCTGACGTTCTCTTTAAAATGCTTTTGTCTGTTTTGGAAAGTGGCTTAGGGAATTCCTTAAACTTTCTCTGACTTTTTTACATTACAGTTCAGAGCTCTAGTCCCTCCCAGCAGCTATATGTTTTTGAAGATCACAGTGCTATCAGTGAATCCGTCAGGGCGCCTTTCTCAGTACTGCTGTTTTTTCAAGCCCAAACAGAACTTCCACTAACCATTCAGATTTGTGGATTCTTAGTGTAGCTTTTCCTCTCTTATGGTGCAATCTCTCACTCAGGAGCAGATAAGCAGAGGAAACACATTGTCTCAAGGGTTTTGCACCCCACTACTGGTGTTGCAAATCAGCTTGAACAGGCTTCCTCTTGAGTCTTCTCATGCATCTAGACAGCAGGAAGTACAGATAACTGGACCTTCCAACTCTCCCTGCCCAGGGCCACTCTCAGGCTGAACTCTGTTCTTATAAGTAATCCTATTTGCACAATTAAACTTGGTTTTGCTGTGTTTTGAAGTCTTATTTTCCTCTGCTGTAACCAAATTCCTCCTCCTCCCTAATCAACTCAGGCTCCTCTCAAAAACTAGGACCCACTTAACTTTTCTTATAGGGACTGCAATTTTCCCATCCTCCTACCTTAAACTGTGTCATACTGCTCTTCTATCCAGGAGAGGTCTCCCTGCCATCACCAATACTATCTTTCACAGTATCTACACAGCAAGCTACTGTGTGGAAACAAAACTCCTCCAACTTGTTGGTGCACCAGAGAGAGAGCCCAGAAACTTCTCCATAACAGAGATCTGTGGAATTCAGACACCACTACGACAGCCTTTTAGCCTATCCCTTCCATCTCTGCTCATGTACTCTCTTGACTCCCAGTAACATGCTGCATTCAGTTCCATTTCATAACATTGTGTCAAACTGCATTGGCTCCCCAAGAATGTCACTGCAGGCAGGAGACTGCTGCAGTGGGAGGTTAAACTTAATTATATAAGTTGGTTAATAGCACTTGAATACTGAAGTTTTCCTTTCAGAAAGCAGAAGAGTAATCATGCTGCAGTTGAATGGAAATAAGTGTACCTAGGGTGTGGTTATGGATGTTTGTGGCCCTTCTGTGGTCCTTGCACTGTAGTGAAGACATCAAATCTTCCTTTGGATGGAATCTCATCCAATCAAGCTGCATATATAATGACCTCTGCAGTCTGATCCTTGGTAGCAGGCTTCTGGTCTCATTATTAACATTGGCACTAGATGGTGGCGGTAGGGAAGTTTTGTGGATACTATTCTGAATTGCTGGAAGTCCATGTGTATTAGCATTGTCTGCAAATGTCTTCTGACAGTCTTTCACCCTGTGCCTGGAGTCAGCCCTTCATAACAGGGATGAATAAACCAATAACTGCTCTGAGTGCCCATTACAATGTAATATAATTTTACCTTGGGCATTGCATTTCCCTGTTATTTCTCAACTGTTTACATTTGTGTGGTGATTGTCAAAAATGCCTCTTGTTTGTAAAGACAGTAGCTAAGCTTTCTGCTTCTGCCATTGAGCATGATGGCCTAAGAATAGGTTAAATTCACCTTTTGGGGGGTAGGGAGTGGAGCTGTAGTGGGATTTGCAGCGCATTTTACAAGTCGGTTATGATCAGACTTGAGCTGCAGGATTCATGATGCTGTGCCCGCAGCAGTGTATACTCCGTGATCGGGGATAACAGCAGGGTAGTTACAGTGTAACAGGGTAGAAGACTAATCTGATGGAAATATGCCTTTTGGGTGAACAGATGACAGTATGGGCCACAAAAGGTCATGTTCTTCCCTCAGATACAGGTTTGCCTGAGAAGAATGTGACCCTCTGTAGTACAACTTGTTTGCCCATCTTCTAACCCTGACTTTCTAAGAATAGTTAAAAACAAACATCAAGTGAAGTAAAAACATGTATAGGCTGCAAGACCAGAAAGCTTGTCTGGATGGGAGAAAAGACAGTTTAGATAAATCTCTTTAATTAAAAATGGTTTTCTCATCGCCCTCTTCCTCCTCTGCTAGAATTGCACACACTGTAGACATGATTAGGGCAGCAATTTTTTGCATGCTTGGTCTTGTCTTTGTTAAGTTGTGTGTTGTATTGACTGATTTTTTGTTAGCTGTGCAGAATTGAAAAGATTAAACACAAACAACAAGGCATTTAGTTTTGCAAATCTCAGTGTTGACTAGAATGTGCATTCTACTGTGACTCTTGAAAAACCAGCCTGAATCAAATGCAAAGTTAAATATTCAGCATTCCTGGAAACTTTTTTTTTAAGGTGTTCCCCTCCTCAAACGTGGGTGGCTGGTATTAGCCCTGATTCCTCTCTTATGGCAGTGAAGATTGTGTCTCCTTTTCCACCTTCACTGGTGTGAACTGCCTAAAACAGAACCAACCCCAACTCAGGTGATATTTTGGGTTCATATCAAGTACTGATACACCATACCCCCGTCTGTTCAAAAATTTGCAGCGCTGTGTATGTGTGGATTTTTTTTTATTTTTCTTTGCCACATTGGTGGACACTCAGCCCTAAAGTCCTAATTCTTTTCCTTTCTATTAGCATTTGAGGTACTTGTTTGTACTGAAGCTTTGGTCAGTTTTATTAACTCTTTTTTTTTTAACATGGGAGGAAAAGGGCAAACTAATTCAGTTGAAATGTACTTGCTCCATTGTTAAGAAATGGTTTCAATAAAAGATTTGCTTTTCTACAATCATTTTTACAATCATTTTTTACATCTCTAAGTTGAAAACAATATGAACTGTGGGAATACCATTTGAATCCATATTGCCAATTGCTGTCTGTTGGGAATCTCTGAATCCATTCTGTTGCTGGCTGGCACTGAACTTCTGCGCTCCAGCATGGTATGCCATACTGCCAGAGTTCCAACCTTTTGGCCAAGACATGACTGAGTTTCACCATCTGTGGCCGCCAAAGGTCCCATAACACTTTTTGAGAGTTAGAATTTAATTCTGACCTCAGGTCAAATCCTAGCATGCGTGACTGTAGGGAGAGCATTCTTTCTGCAATTTCAGTTGGATAAATTCTGTATGCGGTCCTAATTATATTTGACCAAGTGTAGCTGAAAGTGCTGTTAAGGATGGGTGACTCCTGCTTTACAAATGAGAGAATATGAGATAGGGCTCTTGGATACGGTGATGAGGGGCACATTAGAATTTCACCATTTAAGGGTGTTCACATAGGGTTTTGCACCAGTTGAAATGAGTTTAAAAATCACATCTTCAATTTATTTTGCTTATAAACAAAGCTTGACTCTCCCTCTCTTCTCTTCCCCCCTTCCCCCCCCCCCCCCCATGCCCCAGTGTAACTTGATTCATAGGCTCATAGCCTCTGCTAGATGAAAACTGCACTGGGTGGTGATGTGAAGAGTTAAACAGGTGCTTCACTGAAACTTTTGTGGCTGCAAAAGAGAGGCTATCAAAATTAAGAACCCAATAATAGTGGGGAATTTCAATTATCCCCATATTGACTGGGAACATTTCACTTCAGGACGAAATGCAGAGATAAAATTTCTCGATACTTTAAATGACTGCTTCATGGAGCAGCTGGTACGGGAACCCACAAGGGGAGAGGCAACTCTAGATTTAGTCCTGAGTGCAGTGCAGGAGCAGGTCCAAGAGGTAACTATAACAGGACCACTTGGAAATAATGACAATACAATAGCATTCAACATCCCTGTGGTGGGAAGAAGATCTCAACAGCCCAACACTGTGGCATTTAATTTCAAAAGGGGGAACTATGCAAAAATGAGGGGGTTAGTTAAACAGAAGTTAAAAAGTACAGTTACTAAAGTGAAATCCCTGCAAGCTGCATGGGTGCTTTTTAAAGACACCATATTAGAGGCCCAACTTCAATATATACCCCAAATTAAGAAATACAGTAAAAGAACTAGAAAAGAGCCACCGTGGCTTAACAACCATGTAAAAGAAACAGTGAGAGATAAAGACTTCCTTTAAAAAGTGGAAGTCAAATCCTAGTGAGGCAAATAGAAAGGAGCATAAACGCTGCCAGATTAAGTGCAAGAATGTAATAAAAGTCAAAGAGGAGTTTGAAGAACGGCTAGCCAAAAACTCCAAAGGTAATAACAAAATGTTTAAGTATATCAGAAGCAGGAAGCCTGCTAAACAACCAGTAGGGCCCCTTGATGATCGAGATACAAAAGGAGCACTTAAAGACGATAAAGTCATTGCGGAGAAACTAAATGGATTCTTTGCTTCAGTCTTCACGGCTGAGGATGTTAGGGAGATTCCCAAACCTGAGCCGGCTTTTGTAGGTGACAAATCTGAGGAACTGTCACCGATTGAAGTGTCACTAGAGGAGGTTTTGGAATTAATTGATAAACTTAACATTAACAAGTCACCGGGACCAGATGGCATTCACCCAAGAGTTCTGAAAGAACTCAAATGTGAAGTTGCGGAACTATTAACTAAGGTTTGTAACCTGTCCTTTAAATCGGCTTCTGTACCCAACGACTGGAAGTTAGCTAATGTAACACCAATATTTAAAAAGGGCTCTAGAGCTGATCCCGGCAATTACAGACCGGTAAGTCTAACGTCGGTACCGGGCAAATTAGTCGAAACAATAGTTAAGAATAAAATTGTCAGACACATAGAAAAACAAACCGTTGAGCAATAGTCAACATGGTTTCTGTAAAGGGAAATCGTTTCTTACTAATCTATTAGAGTTCTTTGAAGGGGTCAACAAACATGTGGACAAGGGGGATCCAGTAGACATAGTGTACTTAAATTTCCAGAAAGCCTTTGACAAGATCCCTCATCAAAGGCTCTTACGTAAATTAAGTTGTCAAGGGATAAAAGGGAAGGTCCTTTCATGGATTGAGAACTGGTTAAAAGAGCGGGAACAAAGGGTAGGAATTAATGGTAAATTCTCAGAATGGAGAGGGGTAACTAGTGGTGTTCCCCAAGGGTCAGTCCTCGGACCGATCCTATTCAACTTATTTATAAATGATCTGGAGAAAGGGGTAAACCGTGAGGTGGCAAAGTTTGCAGACGATACTAAACTGCTCAAGATATTTAAGACCAAAGCAGACTGTGATGAACTTCAAAAAGATCTCACAAAACTAAGTGATTGGGCAACAAAATGGCAAATGAAATTTAATGTGGATAAATGTAAAGTAATGCACATTGGAAAAAATAACCCCAACTATACATACAATATGATGGGGGCTAATTTAGCTACAACGAGTCAGGAAAAAGATCTTGGAGTCATCGTGGATAGTTCTCTGAAGATGTCCGCGCACTGTGCAGAGGCGATCAAAAAAGCAAACAGTATGTTAGGGATCATTAAAGAGGGGATAGAGAATAAGACTGAGAATATATTATTGCCCTTAGATAAATCGATGGTATGCCCACATCTTGAATACTGCGTACAGATGTGGTCTCCTCATCTTAAAAAAATATATACTGGCACTAGAAAAGGTTCAGAAAAGGGCAACTAAAATTATTAGGGGTTTGGAATGGGTCCCATATGAGGAGAGATTAAAGAGGCTAGGACTCTTCATCTTGGAAAAGAGGAGACTAAGGGGGAATATGATAGAGGTATATAAAATCATGAGTGATGTGGAGAAAATGGATAAGGAAAAGTTACTTACTTATTCCCATAATACAAGAACTAGGGGTCACCAAATGAAATTAATAGGCAACAGGTTTAAAACAAATACAAGGAAGTTCTTCTTCACGCTGCTCACAGTTAACTTGTGGAACTCCTTGCCTGAGGAGGTTGTGAAGGCTAGGACTATAACAGGGTTTAAAAGAGACCTGGATAAATTCATGGTGGTTAAGTCCATTAACGGCTATTAGCCAGGATGGGTAAGGAATGGTGTCCCTAGCTTCTGTCTGTCAGAGGGTGGAGGTGGATGGCAGGAGAGAGATCACTTGATCATTGCCCGTTGGTCCACTCCCTCTGGGGCACCTGGCATTGGCCACTGTCGGTAGAAGGGATACTGGGCTAGATGGACCTTTGGTCTGACCCAGTCCGGCCGTTCTTATGTACATGGCCAGTGCCCGTTTCCCCTACACCCGCGGTTCGCTGCATGGCCCCTTACTCCAGAAAGACCAACTTCCTACATGGTGTAAGTAGGGGGGCCACGCTCTGACCCCTCGTCCTCCCCCGCCTTTGTAACCGAGGGCAGGGATCAGCCCTTCGCTGAGGGGCTGGGCGGGCCCTGACCGGCCTGGGCCCTACCTCCCGTCACCGGCGCGGGGCGGGTCCCGGGCAGGCGCTGTCCCTGCGGCTGGACTCTGCGAAGGCGGCGCGCTCCGGGTACAGCCGCCCTATGAGGCGCGGCAGAGGACGGGCGGGAAGAGGCCCCGGCTACTTGCCGCGCGCTGCTGTGCCGTAGGCTGCGGCACAATTCTCCCTCGATACCCGCCCACGACGGCGATCTGGCCAATCACCGCAGACGGGGGAGGTGCGGGCGTCCCCTGTTGGATCCCGAGGAGCCCTATCGTCGGTTATGATTGGCAGAGCTGGTGACGTACACGGTTCCTGCCCAATAGGCGACCGGCGTGTGGTTAGCGGGACGAGACGGGACTTCCGGGCGGAAGCGGCCGGGCGAAGGGGTCGGAGAGGTACTGTACGGGGGTTCAGGCCCCCTGCTCTCCCCCAGGCAGCCCTTGGCTGTAATGACTTGCACCCTGCTGGGGTGCCGCGCTCCCGACAACAGACACGTTCTCCGATCGGCCCCCCGGATCCCCAGCCATGTACCCTCCCCCCGAGACAGGCCCCCGGCCACGTGCCCCCAGACATATAAACACCTGTCCCCCATGAGCCCCCCGCCACATAACCTCATTCCAGACAGACCCCCGTGGACACCACAGCCATGTAATCCCCCTTCCCACAGACATATACACCAAGCTCCCCTCCTCGCAGCAGAGCCCCCAGCCACGTAACCCCTTCCCTCATGGACCTCTCAACCACGTAACCTCTCCACAGGCCCTCAGCCGTCATACCCCCCCCGTGGACCTCCTACCCATGTAACCCACACTACAGACACACACACCGACCAACTCCCTCAGGCATATAACCCCATAGACATACACAGACTGCCTTCCTGAGGCTGGCACGTAACCTCACCCACACACAAGTCCCCTTCCCCACTTAAAGCCTGCAGTCCTTGCCCCATGTTGCCCTCCTCTTGAGCTCAGCAGGAGTGTTATTGCTTTCTGGCATTTTGCTTGGTATCCATTTCCTGGGTGAGTTTTCACCTCAAGGATGAGCAGCTGAAGAGACTTTTATATTTAGTTCTTGCTCCCTCCCAACCCCAGTCCCTTATCTGTATTGATGCAGCTCCAGTTACAGCAGTGCAAGCTGCCCTGGCTCCACCATTCATCTAGTCCTTTGGGCTCAAAGCTAACTCAGTGCCTGCTCTAAACCTCACACTTTCCATACTCAGGTAGGGAAATGAATGTTACCATGGATAAGAATAATGTCTCTGTTAGAGTAAATTCCTGGTGTCAGGAACTTGTGTCTTTGTAAAGTGCCTGGTACACTTTCTGGTGCAGTATATGTAATGATATCAGACTTAGGCAGCATAATATGTTGCATCCCAGTCTTAGTTAAACAGGATGTCTTACAGTTTTAAATACTGTGCATAGATTGTTAAAAGGATTGGGTGAGTTAATGAACCATTATAGGAGTCCCCTTCTTCAAGGCAACATCTGTTCACAAGAGGAGTCTGGAAGGAACCTCCCCCAATCCTCATCCCCATTTGTATGGCATTGAAGAGGTCATTGGGTGTGTTGTGGGGTTGCTCAACTTCTTCAGAAGCATCAGGTTTGGCTGCTGCTGGAGGTGGGATAGTGGACATGAAAGAGGAAGAGGTTAGACTTTTTAGGGTATGGACTGTTTCTTACTGAAGTGCCTAGCATGATGAGGCCCTGGTCACAGTTAGACCTCTAGGTGCTATTGTAATACAAATAGTAACATGGGCTGATAGCGTTAGCTGTTGATATGGTTAATTTTGCATTGTATCAGTGTGTACTTTGCGTACTGCTCAGTCTTGGTGAATCAAACCATATCACATGCACCATGTAGCCCTACATACTTTTTGCTGATGGCTGTTACATACTTAATAATGCCTAGAAACCACAATGATAAGTATGTGGGAAATGCATAGCTAGAGAGAATCGAGTGGCTTTTCTTTTCTGTGTGTGGGCTGATTTTGAAGCAGGCAGGGCTGTCAAGCTGTGACAGATGGAATTAAATGAAGTTTTAATTGTCTAATTGAAAAACACAGCGAAGCCCATCAAAAGAGCCAGATGTTTGTAAAACTGTCTGAAAATTTGAGGGAGTCTTCCCTTGCTGGGTTCTTACATTTAGAATCAGGTTTCTAGTTTTAGTTTAAAACCAAGTAAACCCTAATGGGGAAAATATGTGAGAAGTGTTTTTAAATTATACACTCAAAATGTTCCTCATTCCTCATGCTTGAAGAGGGGACTGCTGCTCCCTACAGACTTTCCATGCTTGCTGGGAGCTTTTCTGTGGAAGTGTCAGTCTTCAGACAAGACCAATTTTTAATCTAATTCAAAGGAGAACAATTTTTTAAAAACTGATTAAAAGCCTATGTATATATGCAAAATGAGCTTGAATGCAATTTCCTTGTTCAAAAAGAGTGCAATTGCTTATGGTCTGAAGACTTGCATCAGAACTCCATGCTTGATTACTTTTCATTGTTTTGCACATCCCTTTGGTCTCTGAATTTCTGCATTCATTATTTCCCAGGCCTCATTATGTAGTCGTAGGCAATTAGTGCCCCAATTATCCTTCTGTCTCTATTAATGAGTCCTTATTCAAAATGTAATCTTAGTGTAATTCTGTTGACTTCAGTGGTTTTACACCTGGGATAAATGTTGCCCTGTTCTTTGCTTTTTGTCTTGAACCAAAGTCTTCTGTCCTGTTGCATCTGTCTCTCTTTTGCACTTCCTTCCCCCAAAGCTTTTTTGCTATTCCAGATACAATATGTTGCTCAGCTATAGTTGCATCACTTTCCTGGAGTCTTCCACAGATACATTTACAGACTAGAGAAAGGGGATTGAATTAGATCCATGCAATCACTTGCAGATTCTGAAAATGTGACAGTCTTAGGTGGGTGGTTATCTGTGTTTTATCCACAGAAAATAACATTAACTGAGAGAATTACAAAACTATCTTGGAAGATACATTTAATTTATTTCTGGAAATGCTTATTACATTAGCATCCTTCAGATTGGATTAAATTTCATCTTCTGTCTACAAATTCATTAGCTTGGGGAGAGGCTAGCTCTGTAATGTTGAACCAGCTAAAAGAGCAGAGAAGGTCACAGCTATATAATACCTGTGGAGTCACTGAAAAGGAAATCAGAAACTAAATGCAGATTGCCTGTTGAAGCTGTAGGACTTTAATCTACCTGGTCTGTTCCTTATAGTGAATCTAGTTTAAGATTGTTTCTGGGAAAGGGATTGATTGTTTTCAGTTTGTCCTGTTTGAGCTCAGAGGTCAGAGGAGAGTTACTGAGCAAGGCTCCTCTAATCTTTTCACTTTGTGTACAGTGCTGCTTATCACAAGCTAACTTTACTTTTTTGTTTTTCTGCAGGTTGATGGTTTTGTCCTGAATGACGAGTTCCCTAAGTTAATCATTCTCCAGAAAGCAGCTGTAAACAAAACTGAGAAGAAAAGAGAACATCAACAAAGCTGTAGCTCTGCAAAATATCCCAGGATGTGAATTCTGATGAAAGTCCAGCCTCCAGTTCAGACACCCTGACAGCTGCTGTTTTACTTTTCCTCATTCAAAACTGCTCTTTTGTTCCAACTTTTATTTACAAGCAGTTGGTATTTTTTTAAATCTTTTATTACAACAATTCACTACAGCTGTGAGCAGAATTTTTAAAAAGCAGGACAAATCCTCCTATCAACAGGATTTTTCTTTTTTTCTTTCTTGGCGATATTACTTTGATTGTACCATGGTGGATAAGGGTTACAGTTACTACCGAACAGTGATATTCACTGCCATGTTTGTTGGCTACACACTATACTATTTCAATAGAAAAACGTTTTCATTTGTAATGCCCTCAATCATGGAGGAAATAGAATTGGACAAAGATGACTTGGGTAAGAACTTTCTTTGTGATAGAGTTTGTGCATGTTTTCTCTTGGTATATATCTGGTTATGTTGTGTTACCAGAATCTATACATTAAATGTATGTTCTATCCATCTGAAGAAGTGGAGTGAGAAATCACATACTGTAGAATTTTGATTAATTTCTCCCTAAAAACTCCATCTTTAACATCTAGGCCAAATCTGTATATCTTTATTCATGCAAGTGCCTATAGTGCTACTGACTTCAGTAAGACTGTTCAGGTGAGTAAGGCAAGTTGAATTTGGTCTATATTTTGTAGTCAAAAAATTTGAAGTGGTAGTACATGCTTTGTGTGCCTGAGATATAATATCTAAAAAGGACACTGCCCAGTTAAAAATCCATATTTTTTTAATGATTTCCTTCCTTGGTTATACCACTTACATTATTTAAAAATAAAGAGAAGTTTAAAAATTAACTGTTGTTGCCATTGGAGCTGTTTCATTTGTTGCATTTTTACTCAGCTTGGTCATTCAAAATAATTAATTTCACTTTGTGTGTAGTTCATTTCTCTTTGTAGCATTTTTTTAGTGTCTCAGATTTACAGTGTTTGTTTAAAAAACAAACACATAAAAACCTTGGTTTTGTAGGAATATTTACAAATCCAAAGGGAGACTTCTGTTGAGTTTGAATTTTTTTAGTAGGGTGTTTTGGCCCTAATTGACACAAAAGTGTCCCCTTTAATTGTTCAGAATGTTCACTTCAAAAATCAGCAAGAGTTGCAGAAATAGAAAATGGAAGAGGCCCGTGAAGTAATTTTGTCTATTCTCTGATATTGTAGACTTGATCTCACATATTGGAAGCTTTTGTTATGTCAAAATAGTCTCAGAACTAAGCAACACACAATTGAAAGCAATCTGTCTTTGATTCATTAAGCTGGATGGACTCCTTCAAAAATGAGTAGTGAAAAAAACACTGTAACCCCAATTACAGCTTAATGAAACAAATGTTAGAGACCTTGTTGAAATATGATCAGGGATGCCATTTGGTTTGGGACTCAAGAAGACTGTAGATTGAGAGAGATTTGCTAGGTAAAATGTCCCTAACATGGTCTTGTTTGAAAAATTCAGTTGTTTCCTCTAGTCTTGGTGAACCACTATAAGCCTTTAATGCCTAAAAAAAAATTAAATCTGTTCAGTTCAATAGCTTGGCACTTTATTGTGTCCTTCATGTGTCAGTGCTGGGCGTGGAAAGTAAGATTAAGTTGAGGATCTGTTATGCTGATTATCAGAATTTATTGACCTAAGGTGAATATTTGAGACAAAATGTTAGCAGTGCAGGTGGATTTATATGGGAGTTCAATTAATAAACACACAATCCTACATGGATTAACCCTTGGTGCGGAATAAAAGTGTCACAAGGGGAACCAGTGTAGAATAGCTATTCCACACTAGCTGTTCTGGACTTTTTCCCCATGTAGACAAGTCCTTAGTCCGATAAACTGGCACAGTTGCCTAAAGAGATTGGGAAACACTTTCTTTGGAGATGCCTATTGGTAGCACTAATGTCTCCTCTTTTGCATATCCTTCTTTGTGCTCAATGCTTTATGGTTTACAAACAGCATGGGATGGTTGGGTCTGTAGTTTGGTGAAACTATAAACTTACAGTCTCCACAATTATGGTGGAGTTAAAAAAGTCTCAATGTGCTTTGAAGAGAAAAAAAATACTGCTTTCCATAGTCTTTATGTATATCTCAGTTCAGGTACTACTAATAATAAAATCTGTATCCTGCTTACAGAAATACTTTTCTGGAAACCAACCAAATAGAAAGCTGTTGTCATTCTAATAGCTAGTGGAACTGATTTGTGCCTGAATGACAACTCCTTGAATGTGTTCCAGTAGGAACCTGGCTGAGTTAACCATCTTATTATAAAATGTGTTACTAAAGTATGCCTTTGGTTTCTAATTTATTGCAGGTCTCATCGCTAGCAGCCAGTCTGCAGCCTACGCTATCAGTAAATTTATCAGTGGAGTCCTCTCTGATCAAATGAGTGCCCGCTGGCTCTTCTCATCTGGCCTTCTACTGGTGGGCGTAGTCAATGTTGTCTTTTCTTGGAGCTCTACCGTTACAGTCTTTTCAGGGCTGTGGTTCCTGAATGGGCTGGCACAAGGACTGGGGTGGCCACCATGTGGGAAGGTACTGCGCAAAGTAAGTATACTTTGAAAATCCTTTTTTTTCCTGTTGTTTTTTGGCAGGGGTGCAGTCCCAGATTTAAACACCAGGAGTAGTACTTAATTTGTGCCAAGACTAGGCTTGGCAGTTCATATCCCCAGCACTTCTGAGCTTGCTGCGTCAGTTATGAAAGTAAAATGTTGCTTGAACCCTGGCATCTCTCTCATTACAAATTAAGTGCTGACCAGGAGACACTGAATAGAGGATGATACAGGAATGATTGCTTTGTGTGAAGTTTGTAGCAGCACTTGTCCTAACTTCTTCCATAATAGGTACTGTATGGAGAACACTGCAGGGGTCCTTGTGCTAGGACCATAGGTGAATTCACAGCTGTTCCAACTTCTCCTAGCAGGAAGTGCAGTATAGGTAGGGCTCCAGGTGTGCTGTCTGTGGGTGAACTCCCAGCTGCTCTATCCCCTGCCCTTCTTGGAATAAGAGTCTCATATGCCTCCTGCTGCTTTGTTAAGCCAAGAATACTCAAGTTGGAGAGTTATTTATTCCATTCATTTGTTTTAAGCATGAAGCTTTGGTTGCTGATTATAGTTTAATTTGTTAAATCTCCCTAGCAGCAGAATTTGTAATCATGAGAAACCCCAGTTGCTGGATTCCAGCCCCTGAATTGTGAAGACAGAGGCACCATAGCCTCTTCAATCTAGTACTTGTCCACTGCTGAAAGAAGGAATGATAAGTAAAGTTTGGTTTGAACTGGCAGTGGGCACATGAATTATAAATCACAAGCCAGATCATGTTGCATTTCAGGATATTTTGGGAGAATGATACGTATCCCTTCTGCCCCTAAGAGAGAAAAAATCCAGTCTGCCTACACAGAATATCAAGTGACATACAGAACACTGTATGAGCAGGGCCCCTGCTGAATTGTGTGTTTGTTTAGACAGCCACAAATAGATAATTTAGCAGTGTGAAGAAATAAAGCTTGACATTATGAAACTAGGGGCTGGTACCTATGGTTCCCTGTAGAAATGTTCAAATGACTTAGTCTAAGGCAGGGACAAAGAAGGCACTGCCATGGAGAAGGTCATGCCCTTCTTTCCATACTAACATTGGTAGGAACCTCCCTCTAAACCAGCAGTCCTATTTCTGTCTCTGTGCAAGACTATTCCTGGCAATGGGATATGTAAAAATGAGGAGGACAGGTGCATGTGAGAGATGGAGGACTGAACAACTAATCACCTGGATATGAGGATTCTCTCCATAAAGTCGTCATGCTTCCTCTGATCTATACTGTGGGCAGTGAATGGAGCTGGGAGGAAGATGCCTTTCACATAGGGCTGTTTATACACAGTAGGGGAAGCTCATTGAAAATGAAGACAAAATATCAAATAACACTTCCAGAAGATTGTCAACAAAGTATTTGAATTACATGGGGCCTGACCCTACTCCCTTTGGCATTAATGGAAGTTGTACCATTGACTCCATTAGAAGCAGGATTGAGTCACAGCAGTCATTCTGTCAGCAAGGGCCCAATTTGTGCGGCGCTCCCTCAACATCCACTGCAGTTAAGGATCAGGGCCCTAAAGTTACAAGCTGAAACACTTGGTTTATCCCCTCATCTGGTACAAAGCAGGCAGATCTTTTCAGGATGACAGCATCATCAAATGAGTTAGAGAACTTCCTGTACCTCCATTTCCTCATCTGTAAATGGGAATAATACTGACCTACTTCACAAGGTAGGGGTCTGTGAGGCATACATCATTAATGTTTGCAAAAAGCTCTGAGTTTCTTGGATGGAAGGGGATGGAAGAGTAAAATATTTTCCAATCTAGTTTTATAAACCTCTATCTGCTAGGATCTGAATCGTCCACCAAGAGACTTAATTGCAGGTTTTAGGAGCTGAGTCTAATTCCCATTCCATGGCACTTTGCTCACACTCTCTTTCTTTCCCTGTTGCACAGTGGTTTGAGCCTTCCCAGTTTGGGACGTGGTGGGCAATTCTCTCCACCAGCATGAATCTGGCTGGTGGCTTGGGCCCCATTGTTGCTGCTCTGATGGCTCTGCGCTACGACTGGCGCACAACTCTGTCCGTCTCTGGCTTCATCTGCGTGGGTGCCTCCTTTGTTTGTCTTGTCCTGATTAAAAATGAGCCCTCAGACGTTGGGCTACCAAACATTGAACCAGGAACCATGAAAGGGAAAAAAGGTGAGCATTAGACTCCTCATCTTACAATTAAGGAGTGCAGGCAGCAGGAGGAGCAAGAGGAGATGAGATGTTGTACCAAAATTTGATAGTCTGAGTGTCCCTCCAGCTCCTTGGTGCTGGAACAAGCCCTTCTCATTTCCTGAACTTGGTGCTCATCAGCATTTAACTCCCAGGCCTGCTTGCAGTCGTATACTGTGAGAACACTTGAGGTATCCTGGTTAGGGAATACCTTGTGTGTGTCATGTGTGTCTCACAGTATGAAAGTATTGGTGCCCTGGATTGTGCGAAGGATTGTCTTATCATGGAGTCTCGTAGGGCAGGGAAAGATCCTAACCCACTTTCACATCTATTCCCAGCTTTGCCACTGACTCTATGGGACTCTCAACAAGTCACTTCAGATCTATGTGCCATAGTCTCCCCATCTATAAAATGTCTCTGTTAATATTCTTCTATTTCCCTGGGGTCTTAAATTATATATGTCGTGGTCTGAGATCCTCCATGCCAGAGAGGGGCAAAGTAGAGCCTTGTGCGGGACTATTTTTAATCTTGCTCCCAGCCACTCCTGCTATTATGGCAGCAGGCCCTGTGGGACCTTCAGGATCCCAATCCCGCTGCAGGGCTCTACGCTAATCCCACGCAGGGCTGTAGCGCAAAGCATATTATTTGTTCCTTACTGAGCAGCAGAGAGAAGTGCTGCCTTTGGCGTGTCCCCACATGTCTCCAATAAACAGAATTCTGGCTCCTGTTTTGTTGACCTCTGGTTTGAGCGGACTCTGCTCAACATTTGGTGTCCTGAACTAGGACATCTAGTTAATAAATGTTG
The DNA here is from genome assembly GCF_002925995.2 of Terrapene triunguis. Lineage (NCBI taxonomy): Eukaryota > Metazoa > Chordata > Testudines > Emydidae > Terrapene > Terrapene triunguis. Next base: position 18,298,842 of record NW_020664725.1, on the reverse strand, counting down.
CATCATGTCCAATTAATTGAACCTTCTCTTGAGAGCAAAAGGGCTGGAGGGTTGTTGCAACACAGGGACTGTCACTGGATTTAAAAACCTACAAAAACGTATTTAAAGTACTGACTTCTGTATTGCCCTGTAAACCTTTTGCTGCTGGAATTGGCATTTGATAATTGTCATGGGAACATAATTGCTACCACAATGTATTTTGGGGATATGAGTGTTAGCAGACATAACTGGCAGGTTCATGTAAGAACTGAGCAGCTAGCTTAAACGCAATGTCCTTTGTGGGATGTACACAGCTTCTTTCACTGACTAGTGAAGAGGACTAGAAACAAAATCTTGAAGAGCAGACAATATGTTCTCCAACATCCTCTATCGGAAGTGTTCACTGGGAATCACAAGACAGCAGAGTTATGGAGAGTAAAATGTAGCTTATTGATGTGAGCTTTTTAATTAAGTGGAATAAATACCATGGACAGGTTTCTTTGTGCACAGCAAATGGGTGGTAGCAATGGCCGATCACCTCTAGTTATTATGCACTATTTCTACATTTAGAAAAGCCTTACTGTTACAAGGCTGCTCCCACTGCACGCAGCATCTGCTCACAGATCATCCTACCCCACTGCTGGGTTGATTGTGTCCTATTGCTATGTCCAAGCGATGTAATGGCGTTTCTACTAATTCTCCTTTCAGGCTCATCCAGAGATGACAGCACCCTGGCAGAGCTGCTACTCTCGCCATATCTGTGGGTACTCTCGACTGGCTACCTGGTTGTCTTTGGAGTGAAGACATGCTGTACAGATTGGGGTCAGCTCTTCCTGATTCAGGAAAGAGGACAGTCTGCTCTTGTGGGTAAGATACAACAGACTCATTTTAAAGCTTAAGGCTCTGATTTTCAAAGGTGCCTTAAGGAGCAAGGTGTCCAATTCCCATTTTAATGGCATCTGAGTGCCTTTGAAAATACCAGTCCAGATTATTAGGGTTACTGAATGGCACAGGGGAATGGTCGAGAAATGCATGCACTTCCTCATTAGGTCACAAGTTCAAATTCAGCCCAGGCGTGTAGTAACCAATAGTGCTCATCGGCTATTTGGTGGCATATATGAAACGAGTTTGTGTGTCTGACCAGTTCCTAATGACCAAGTGTCCATGACCAAGAAACCCCCCAGCACAAAGGGCACAAATTGGCTCCTTTGTAGAGACTCCAGGGACTGACTAAGTCATGGTGATTGAACAGTCTTCTTACCTCACCCCAATGGGTCCTCTTAGATCAGGGGTTCTCAGACTTTTGTACTGGTGACCCCTTTCACACAGCAAGCCTCTGAGTGCAACCCCCCTTATACATTAAAAACACTTTTTTTATATATTTAACACCATTATAAATACTGGAGGTAAAGCGGGGTTTGGGGTGGAGGCTGACAGCTCACGACCCCCCATGTAATAACCTCGCGACCCCCTGAGGCGTCCTGACCCCGATTGAGAACCCCTGTCTTAGATCAATGTTGGGGCACACTGGCAAGGAGACAACATGTGAGAGAAGTCTGCCATGCTGCTGCCTGGTTTGCACCTGCTCTGTGGACAGAGAATTTCAGTCTCCTGGGCTGTTGGTGTGGCACTACCCACCAGCTCTTAATTCAAACACTACTTAACTAAAAACAACAAACAATATCAGATGCTCTGAGAAGAACTGGGGAAACTGAGAGACAAGGCAAAGTGTAAGCATTTTAGGGCTAGTTACTCCATTCTCCCTGATACTGCCTTTATACTGAACTGCTCCCTGTTCACAAACACAAATCATTACTAAGAAATTGTTTTGGTGTTTCCTCCCTGGACCTGATTGCCTAACCACCCCCCATCCTATGTTCTAGGCAGTTCTTACATGAGTGCCTTGGAGATTGGGGGCCTGGTAGGAAGCATAGCTGCTGGGTACCTTTCTGACAAAGCAGTAGCACGGGTAAGTAGCCTGGAACCTTGTCCATTCCATTATTCTCAGTAGCGAAGCTGGTAGATCTCAGTGCAATAACTGGAATGTCTGCTAACTCTGAACTTGGAAGTACCAGGAGCGAGAGAACTGCAAAAGTGAGAGGTTGTCGCGCTGAGGATGTAAAATGCAACCTTCCTGGGTTGCCAAGGGATGCTGATGCAGATTCACTGACACTTAAAAATAGTTTATTTTTTCTTTCTATACACTTCAGAAGATAGAAATAAAAGTTTTTGTATCAGCTGGGATTTTCCAACAGACTGATGGAAGTTAAGTGCCTATCTCATTTAGGCTTCTTTGAAAATTGGAGTCTACATGCTCTGTGCCCAGCGGTGGGGGTAGGGAGTATGGGCCCACACCATACCAGAGGTGGTCATTCTCAAAATCATTTTCTGTTCCTTGCCTCCCCCAAACTTCTGATGTTTGTCTGAAACTGAATCTGATCTGCTGTGGTTTTGCAAAATACAAACCAGGGTCTGCCCCATACAAAGAGTTGGGGTAGGTGGACATAGGTCCAGTCCATTAAAATGTTTGATAATTTCCAAATCAACGAGTCAACAAGCATATGGAAACTTGGCCTGATGGGTGTGGTCAGAGGCCTAGGACGGCTATGCTGGAGTCCTGTACTAGTGAAGGTAATCTGGGATTTATTGCTGTCAGTAGTGGCACCGTCTAGCATTCAATTGGTGTAGGGGAGGCATAACATATATTGCGTTGTGGCAAAGCTCCTGCTGGGGCCCTTTTCTAGATAATGGAAATAATAAACATTACTTTAAAGCAGAGCAGCACAAAAATGGGTCTATCCTCTGAAAGTCACTAGCTGAGACTTTCCAACGTCACCTTGGTCTTGTGTGATTAGTAGACACTTCTGCAAAGAGATAAAGCTACCTATGAGAAACACATTCATTCACATGATAATATAGAGACCAGTATACACTAATCTAGAGCTCATTGGTTTAATTCACAGAGTTTTGGGCAACCCCACTTCTCCAGTTCACTTCTTGTGGGTATGCATCTCTTCACTTTTGCTCTCAGATTCTCATTCAAACAAACCCCAAAACACAAAGTGAAACCTCACCTGAAATTGTTAGAACAAACAAGCAGTTTCCACCCAAAATAGTAGTTCACCTGACCCAAAACTCGGCTAGGGTAGTCAAAGACTGGAGGTTTTAATGAAATTGAAAACCAGGTGAATTTTGCCTGGTTTTGTTACAAGTTTATCACAGCCCTATAATCAAATCATGCCTCTGGTGTCCATAAGAGAGAAGCTTTGAGGAGATTTATATAGGTCACTCAAACCAAATTAGATTATAACATCTTGTAATGTTACCGTTTTATTCCTGGGGGAATTCAATTCATCTGTCTCGCATCATTTTTAATTTTCCCGCCTAAATCTTTTTTTGCCTAAGTGCGGCAGTTCCGCCTTTTGTCCACCAGAGGCTGCTGTGGCGCCAGAAAAGCCTGCTGCGTTCTAGCCCCACAACGGCCTCTGGTGGGCAAAAGGCAGAACTGCAGCACTTCTTAGGTAAAATGTATTTGATGCGGGAAAATACAAAATTCTATGTCCAGTGCGGTAGAATTCCCCCAGGAGTAGAGTTCATCACAACACCCTGCCCGCAGAGCCACACAGGGCTGCTGTGGGGTCACAGACAGTTTCAGAATGGCTAGAGGAGGGGGACAGACTGGAGCATGGGCTCAGGAGCTAGTGGGGTGACAGCGTTGAGCCTGTGGACAGGGGAGCAGGGCTGTAGAGACCCAAGGGGATGGCGGACAGGGGCAGATGTGCCTGACTGAATGGGAGAGGCTTGGGGTCAGCCAGGGTCTGCATGGGGAGGCTACCCAACATCCTCCGGGTTCACTCCCAGGCTCTTTCCCATTCCCTCAGCTCTTCTGTTACCCCTGACTCCCTCAAGCCTTTGCACTGCTTCTGACAGGTGCAGAAAATACAGTTCTGTACTGTAATTTAAAAGAATTACACAAAGTTCTGTACTAATATGCCTAGTAAGCAATCTATTTGTCAAAAAAAAACAATATCAGAATTTTCTTTTGGTGTGTATTGTTACAGACATACTTGCTGACAGATGTTTTGAAATAAATGACCAAAATAATTGTAACTGGCATGATTATATTGTGTTATTTTGACAAATAAAATGTGCAGAATTTTCAAATATTGTGTGCAGAATTTTTAACCTTTTGGTACATAATTTTTAATTTTTTTGGCGCAGAATTCCCCCAGGAGTACCATTTGCAGAATTGGACTGCAAAACACAAGGCCATAAAAGCTTATTAATTATACAGATATCAGTTCTGGTGTCCACACTTCAAAAAGGATGTTGAAAAATTGGAAAGGATTCAGAAAAGAGCTACAAGAATTATTAAAGATCTGGAAAACATGCCTTAGTGAGAGATTTAAGAAGCTCAATCTATTTAGTTTATCCAAAAGAATGTTAAGAGGTGGCTTGATCATGGTCTACAAGTACTGTTACCTACGTTGGGGAGATTTCTGATAGAAGAAGCCTCTTTAATCTAGCAGAAAAAAGCATAATGAAATAGAGTGGTTGGGAGCTGAAGCCAGACAAATCAACTAAAAGTAAGGTCAGAGAGAATAATTAACCACTGGTACAACTGACCTTGGGACATAGTGGATTCTACATCATTTGGAGTCTTTTGGAAAGACATCAGTCTTGATTTATAGATATACTGTATCTCAAACAGAAGTTATGAGCTTGAAGCAGAAATTACTGGGTGATGTTATGTTATGCAGATCATCAGTCCCTTTTGGCCCTAACTTCTGTGAATCAGTTGGCATTAGTAACTCACATTTTTTGTGTGCATTCTCTCTCTCTGTTCCAATATGTATTACAGGTGGGTCTGTCAAGTTATGGGAATCCTCGGCATGTGCTCCTGCTTTCCATGATGGCGGGAATGTCTGCTTCGATGTACCTTTTCCGGGTCACAATCACAAGTGACTCTCCTAAGGTAACCCATGCACAAGCAGTTTATTCTCATGCAGCATGTGGTGTGACAGAAGCATTGATCAGTTTCATTTAGATCAGGGGTTCTCAAACTGGGGGTCAGGACCTCTCAGGGGGTCGCGAGGTTATTACATGAGGGGTCACGAGCTGTCAGCCTCCACCCTAAACCCCGTTTTGCCTCCACCATTTATAATGGTGTTAAATATATTTTAAAAAGTGTTTTTAATTTATAAAGGGGGTCGCACTCAGAGGCTTGCTATGTGAAAGGGGTCACCAGTACAAAAGTTTGAGAACCACTGATTTAGATGGTGGTGAATGTTCTTGCACTCAGGCATTGACTAGCATAGGTTACAGGAGGGGATTCCTGTATTGTGGGATTGGAAGTTCTTCATAAAAATGGTAGAAGTTTGATGCCACATTATTTTTTTTATTTGAGTACTGACAGTATGCTCAGTGCTGATCAAATAAAGGAAGACACAAACCCATCTGAAAGAGTTCAGTCTAGCTATTAGCAAAGCATGCTCAAACACTAATAATGATTTCTGGGACTCTGTTGAAACCTGTAGCTCTTGATCTGACTTCATAATCATTTTTGTAAATGACTGTACAAAATTCCAGGGCATCCTCTTTGACAGATTTATAAAATGGATAGTAGTATAGCTTTCTGGAGCCCTGTTTCAGAACCACCATGTCTGGTCTGGAAGTTATGGGTTTTATCTGAAGCTGAGAAATTTAAAGAAGCATTGACAGCCTGAAATCTGGTCAGTTTCACTAACTCAACTAAAAATAGCTCCAGGGTCCTAAGCTTGCCCCAGAGTCCTTAGCCAATTTGGGTGATTTTATTTTCACAAATAGTTTTTTTTCCCCTCTCCCTTCTGCTGTGTGAAACTCCCACAGATGAGGAGAGACTGTTTCCACTGCAGAGTCAAACTGACTATACATAGTGCTGCTAAATGTACAAAGTAAACAAACTGAAATAGAGAAAATGTCTCCTCTGCTCTCTTTCCGTTAAGTTATCTGATGTGTTGTGTGTAATAGCGTAACAAGGTGGCAGGGATAAAGGCTATTCTGCTGAGCCACCCTGTTGGCAGGAATCAGAATCCTGCAAAAAACTGCTGAGTAAGTACTGCTGATTGCTTGTGGCAAGTGCTGCTTGTTAGCTCCAATAGGATATAAGGGAGGTGGAACCAGCTGTCAGGAGAAAGGGAATTGGGGTCTGAGACAGAGCTGTCTCTGCAGGGAAACTATAGCAACAGTCGTGACAAGGAGAGAGTTTAGTTTGAGGTTTATGTTATGGTGGTGGTTCAACTTCCAATAAAGTCAAACCCCAAGAAGGTGGTAAGTTTTAACTCTGACTATGCAGGGCGGTGTGGGAACTCCACCTGTTCAGGTAGCAGGCAGAAGAGTGTTTAAGCTGATGGTATCCCTTTTAATGGTGAGGATTTTGTTAGTAGCAAGTCTGGCAGTTCTCTGCACCAACCCCTGATATTTGTGTGTTCTGTCTCTCTTTCCCTGATGGTTGCCAAATAAATGGAATTTCACTTCTACCCTTCTTAATGTTTCCTCACTTCTCCCTCAGGAAAACGACTTCTGGATTGTAGCCTTGCATCCTCTCGCTGCCCTCACAGGCTTAACAGAACAGGAGGTTTCTGCCTTGTCTTTCTCTCTCCCCTTCTGCCTGTTTCTACTTTTACTGACTCTTTCCTACTCTGAAAGGTTGGTTAGTTCAACAGGATTTATAACCAGGGCATTATGAAGAGTGCTGTAAGTTTTCTGAAAGAAGCTTCATAATTTCATTTTACTAAACTAACTGAATCTAATAAAACCAGTACTAAAACACTGATAGGTTCTAGGGATGTTTACTCTTTAGATGAGATAATCAGTCTGCACAACTATTAATAGAAGTCTTGTGGCTAAGGCACAGGACTTGGGATTCCAGACCTGGCTTCTATTCCTGCCTCTGCCATTGACTTCCTTTTTGACTTTTGGCAAGTCACTTCCCGTCCTCCTTTTTGTCTCAGATTCCCAAACAGTAAGATGGGGATAACACTTTATGCCCAATAGGGATGTTGAGGCTTAATTCATTAATAGTTATACAGCATTTTGCGATCCTGATGGAAAGCCTTAAGATGGGCAAAGAATTATAAACCCTTTATGGGCCGCAGATTAGTGTCATTGCTCACGTACTTTTCAATGCCAATTTTTGTTAGCATAAATTTCAACCTTCGAGTCCATGTTCAGGCAGACTACCTTTTAATATAACATTGCAGGATTTTCAGCTGACAAAATAATGGGGATGCCTCAAAACAGGTATAAATGCCTTTACCAACATGTCTCTGAAACTATAATGCCCTTTAACCAACACTCTTCAGAATGATTATTTTAAAAGATTACTATGCAGTAAACACCTTCTCTGTGTCATTTCACTGTAACTTAAAGCTTATTAAATAGAACTTTGACAAAACACAGCAACCACGTCTTCCTATTTAGCGTGTTTCATATTGACACCTGGCTATGTGACGGTTCAGATGGTTATTCAGAACCATAGATAAAAACAAAGTTCTTGCTCGGAAGCTGATAATGTGCTAGCCAATGCAGTCAGGGATGCATTCAATTATAAACCATCTTACAAACGTGTGGCAGAGCAGACTCTGTTTCACATGGTTAGACTTTATATCCACTGGCCAGGGAAGCAGTGTCAGCCAGAACAATGTTTAGTTTGAAATATATTGTAGACAGGGCCTTATACATTTAGCCAATGTCTAACCAATAGCAGTCAAATTTAGGGATCCCATTCTGATTACTCTTTGCTTGTGTTGATAGTTGTGGATACTGATTCTAGGAGCCATCTTTGGGTTTTCTTCTTATGGACCAATTGCATTGTTTGGCGTGATAGCAAATGAGAGCGCACCTTCCAACCTGTGTGGCACCTCCCATGCTATTGTTGCACTACTGGCCAATGGTGAGTGATACTCCCTCCCCCTCACAAAAAAATCTCAAACCTCAGAACCTTTATTCTGTAGCAGCAAGAAGCCACAGTTCCTGATTATCTTAGTCTGGCAAGATGAGATTTCAAATTGGCTCTGAAATTCTTGATATGATTAATTGCTACTTAGTGATATGAAAGGGTGTGTCTCAAGCAGTGCATCTGAGAGAATTGGAAGCGAATGGCTGTGCAATTGAGTCTGTTTATTCAACAAATTAAGTGGGTCTCTGAAGACCTAAGACTGTCACTGAGCAACTTCCCTAATCTCATGCTTGATTCTCAAAATGTTTAATTCTGCTGCCCACCATGAAGGGCTCTGTGGGCCCCATTGAAGACTGCAGTCTGTACAAAACCTTTGGAGACTGCAGATATCCATATTCTTAACGGGTTGGATTTAGAGATGGATAAGATGGACAAATGTGAAGTGCATCTTTTGTGTTGGGCCTTCTGGGACCCTGGTCGTCATACGTCGCCTTTAAAGAATTCTTGTTAAAACTCCTTCCCATTGAAACCTGGGCCTTTACCAGTCCAGTGAAGATTTAAAGATAAAAGTCCAGTGTGCAGAGGGTTAACTTATTATCAGCTGCTTGCGCCGTGACAGGTTGCGACTCGTTCCTTGCTTTCATAATAAACATTTGTAAATAAAGATAATTGCAGCCACAAAACTTGTATCTTCTCTGATAGCTGAATAGGAATAATTTGCTCCCCTGAGTTTTCTGGCAGTGAAAACCTCCAATTTGGAGGAAAGCGTGGCCATAGCCCATTCACTGAGGAACCCTGAAGGAGTGACCCCAAGAAAAGAGTCTGGGCTATTGAGTAACTAGCTCTGTTTCCCCAGGCAGGACAGAATTGTGTTCTACTGTATGTTATAGTGCTTTGTTCACTCAAGCTATCTGGCTTGAAGCATTTTTATAAATGCAGGGACCAGCACAAAGAACACTGTTGGTAGGAGAAACTGTAAGGTTCTGCTGCTATTAGGGACTCTAACTCTGTTCTCTTCTCCCCATTACCCTTGCAGTTGGTGGTTTCCTGGCTGGATTGCCTTTCAGTACTATAGCCAAGCACTACAGCTGGGCCACAGCCTTCTGGGTAGCTGAAATAACATGTGTCATCAGCACCATAGCCTTTTTCTTGTTACGGAACATCCGCACCAAGATGGGTCGGGTACCCAAGAAGATTGACTAAAGATGAGCTGCAAAGGTACTAAGGATGCTCCAGATGCTATCTAGGGATGGCAAATGACTACTCCCTGGCCCGGTACTGAGTTTCCTGCCAATGCAGCCTAGATCAGAATATTTATCAAAACTTCATTTAATTTTAGTCATATTCCTGTTTAGAAAGGCACAAGATCTTCAGTGGCTGTTATGTTTTAATGCCTACACAATTTTTGGTTGTTCAGTTATAGTTTACATCTCATGACCTCACTTTACCTCTTACTTAAAGTACTGGTAGTCTTGATTGCTAAGCTAGGAGTACTGCAGAAGACTGATATCTGGTACGTACCTAGCCTTCTTGCTGCTGGCCTCAGATGTAGTGTTACTCTCAATTCACCCTCATTGCTTACAGAAATATTAGAGTTAGCCAGCACTGAGCCTATTTTCACTTACCTCCACTTGCTGTTGTAGGTGCAGCTGTGACCCAGCTTACTCTGCCATGAGCTACCTGCTGTGTCTCCCTCCCCAGAAGCAGGGACCGCTAGCCTATTACTAAAGAAAAACACTGCTTCCCCAGCTATTGTCAGAGACTGAACAGTTACTGGTCCACATATTACTGCAGATCCCTGCCATTGCAACAAAACAGCTCCCTTTTCAGTAACAGCAAATGAGTAAAGTTCTTGGAACTCCATTCAAGAGATGGAAGTACTGTACAACGGTTACTTTTTGTTGTTAAATTAGTCACCATGGCTAACCTCAGAGTATTAGTGAACTGCAAAACAGATGGTTAACACCAAATAGAATAGTACTTCCTGGAGTACCAAGGAAATTGGCTCAAGAGTGTATGCAGTAACAGCATTAGACACATACACACTTTATACAGCTCCTCTCTTTCTGCATTATCTAGAAAAGTCTTTAAAAGAGATTTTTATCATTAGGTTGTAGATGATTATTTCTATAAGTAACATAATCAATGATATTGTCAGGTGAAAGTGTAAATTTCTAATGGCTCCAGTTCGCTGAACCAGGTACAGCATTTTTAGGTTAAACTACAAAAAAGGGGCTGCTTACTATTATGAATGCTTGTTAGCAGGAGCATTGCCCCATGGTAGTAAATATGTCATATGTTAACAGACTTTTCTTATCAGGATTTGTGTGTGGGTTCTCTGCAGGGTTTTAGTTATTTAGAATGCCTGTAGGTAAGCAAGAAGCTCAGCAGCAACCACTGTAAAGCTACCTTCACATAAGATTGTTCTGTCAGTCCTAACAAAATGGCTAAATATTGTACAAAAGTAAACGACATTTGATACTTAAGCATGAGTATTGCAAAATTCTGTTTACCAACTGAGAAATAAAAATGGAGCACTGCAATGGGAGCATGAGATTTCTTGGGCAAAGGGACCAAGAAAAAAGGGGGAGCTCTTCCCCAGAGGCCAGTGCTGGATGCAGGACATTCTTCTTTCTACAGTGAGCAGCCTTAGTGAGAAGCAGTCATTTTATGTTGCCCTTCCTGCTGTTATTCCTCAGAACAGCTGTGCAGACACAAAGGAACTTTTTTCACTTTATTCTTTATTTCACCCTGCTTGAAATCCATTATTCCTGTTTACAGAGAGGTAAGCTGAAGTGTTGCCTTCCACTGGGGTTCTAGGCACAGTAAAGCACATCTCAAGCTAGAATAGTTTCAGATGGTAAAACAGAACACCAGCATGACAATAACCAGGCTGCATGTTTGCACTAGTTCATACTAGCTCTAGCAGGAGTGAATGCATCCAGTCCAAGAATTAATCTATCCACACTTGAAGGGAATGTTTTACTTGTACGTACAAAGTAACCATTTGTCTGAGCCATAAATTAAAGCTGCAGCGAATTTGTGTATGTATGTATATATATATATATATATATATATACACACACACACACATATATATACACACACGAGTAAAAAAAGGGGAGTATAACTGAGATTTTACCACTATGTTGTGTCTGATCTTCCTCTGTGTTACAGTGACAGCATTAGAGCTGCAATCATAGCTTCAGCCACATATACCCTTTCTTAGCTATAATAAAAACATTCACTGTTAGGCAAAGGTGGATTCCACACCCATGGAATAAAGCAGCATTTCTGGAGATGACAAAAGCAGTTTGGGACTTCATTACCTCCTCTCTTGCTACTGTAGCCAGAGACAGGATCCTGAAAAGGCTGGCTAGTGAGGAGAGGCCCCGTACTGACACTGGAAAAGTCCTATGATCCTGGTCCAAATGGTCCAGCTTTTTCTGCTACCTCCAAAGCAAGTTTCAAGTTCTGATCGAACAGCTCACACCTGAAATATTCACAGAAATATAGGCATCAGAAGCGGGTGACAATCTCCATCTACAACCCAAAACATACTGGTGTTTTTAATTGGAGAACAGCCCCATTCCTGCACCTGCTTCTCTTCCATTCCATACTCTGCTAAGGGCGACTTTTTGAATCAAAAGACTGATTAACAAAGCAGCTTGAGTTCAGCTTTCCTATTTGACATGCCAAAACAGTTTCAAAAACAAAGCTTAATTGCCACTTTTATAGGGGTTAAAAGTGCAATAGGGGCCCCGCCAAGAGAGAGCACGTCACGTTGCTCAAATGGAACAACTCCAGAGGAGGTTTCCTCCAGCCTTTTGTAGAGGACAGGAATCAGACTGGTGTCCTTGGAAGACCTTCTCCAAGAACTTGGCAGCGCTGAACCTCCTTATGGAATTTAGTTTAATCATGCAAAAAGTTAGGTTTTTGATTGACGCAGACACTAGTTTTGTTTGAGGCACAAAGTAGTCAGGTATGCTACTATAACTCCAGTCAGCAGCCCAGGTCAAAAGAGAACCCAGCAATCTTAGGTTTATTTTTAATGGATAGACTCAGGGAATGGGAGCTAAAGACATGGGGGTCTGCTTCCAATTCTGTCACTGTCCAAGTAACCTCAGACAGTAAAATCACCTGTCTGCTTCCCCACTGTAAAATAAGTATGTCTTCTCTTTCACAAAGGGGGTCGTATTAGTGGTTGTACAGTGCTCTCAAAGTGGAGAGCTGAGCAAGTGCTAAGTACCTTGTTATTCTACACATCATCTGCCTACTCCCTACCTGATTGGCATCTCCAGTGAGTAGAAAGGATTTTTCAGAGCAAAGTCAGAATAAATCTCATAGATCTTTCGCAGAAGGGACTCTATCCCAGCTTGCCGTGGATCAGCAAGCACCACAAATTTGATCCCTGGAGCCATAATGAAAGAAGCATTAGCATAGACTACACACAAACTGCAAAGGTAATAATACTATGAAATATATTCCCAAATATAATTCAAAAGGCCTCATTTACAGGAAGGACGGGAGAGCAGCTGACACCATCTGAAGAATATTTAAAACTTGCCTTGTTTAAATTATATAGAGAAAGTTTAATGACTGAGTAGTGTATTTTAGCAAGCTACCATTCAGGATGTCAAGTATCAGAGGGGTAGCCGTGTTAGTCTGGATCTGTAAAAAGTGACAGAGAGTCTATAAGGTGCCACAGGACTCTGTCACTCCATTCAGGATGTGGTTTTACTTCTAGAGCACAGAGCATATTTTGTAACATTGCTACCGTGCCTATACACTTGAGCACCTCTAGGGGAATCTTGCACTTCAAGCACAGGCTGGGTTTTATTTGCAATTCCTCAACTAGATTCCAGACTTTAAAGACATGTTGGTCAATTGAGGCATAGACAAGACAAGCTAGTTTCCCTTGCTGTAAAGGGGATAATTCCTGGGTGGTGAGTAAGCAGTTGCGGGTTAATTCATAGTTGTGAGGTACTTTGCCATTTTAGGACGAAAGGCACTAGAAAAGGGCAAAAGACAATTATTTCAGTATCCAGTTAGGGAGCACCAGAAGTATACAAAAGGATTTACAAAGCTGATGGGCCTCTATCCAGAGGAACTGACAATCTAATTCAGAGAAATACCATATGACTAAAGATCCAGCACAAAAGCAGTACTTTTGCAGCAATATACAAGTCTAATAAATACTCCTGAGGGCATTCTGCGCACAATATTCTGCAAGTTTTGTCAATAAATAAATGGAGAGGCTCCAGCATGGCAGTGGGGAGGACGCTGCAGCCTCCCCACCCTGGGGACACAGACTCAGTGTTGAGGCTGCACCTGACCCGGGGGGGCGGGGGAAGAGGGAGAGAGAGAGATCTAGAGGCTCATGGGGGGGGGGGGGGGGGGTGCCAGATGCAGGGGCGATGGGGGTCTGCAGGGGCTTCCAGGTGGATGTGGTTGGGGGCTCAGTGGAGGGGTCTGGGTGTGTGAGTCTGAGCAGGGGGGTCTGGGTGCTGTGGGAGTGGAGCTTGGTGAGGGTCTGGGTTCAGCTAATTGGGGGTCACTGGCATGGGGGTCTGGATGTGGGGGCTTAGGATGGGGCTCATCAAGGTAGGGGTCTGAGTGCAGGGAGCTCAGTGGGGGGTGGTCTGGGTGCAGGGGGCTCCAGATGCAGGGGTTGAGGTTCGGTGGGGTTTGGGTATGGAGGGATAGGGGGGTTCTGAGTGTATGGGGTGAGGCTTGGCAGGGGTGTCTAGATATGGTAGGTCCAGATGCACAGGGGTTGGGTGGATGGGGGAGCAGCTCCCTGTACAGCGACCCCTCTCCCCTCAGCTGAGGAGTTATGGGGGCAGGAAGCAGGGGAGGATACTGAGCTTCCTGCAGCTGGGGGTGGGTCCGACACAGCCCCAGCCACTCCTTGCAGGGGAAGAGGAAGTCCTGTCTTCTCCTGCCTCCGGCCCAGCCAGGACTAGCAGCTGATCCCGGCTCAGGGTAGGAGCCACTGGCTGGAGTGTCCCCAGCCCTGCGGTGATTTACCTCTCTGCCGGCTGCCTGAATCAATGTACCTGCACAGCTAGGGAGTGGTGCGTGACTGCTCTTGCAGCTTCCCTGTCAGGAAGTCATTTTTCTGCAGGGAAGCAAAGAAATCTGCAGGTGTCATTAACTCTGTGCATGCACAGATTTCCCCCCAGGAGTAAATAAAGCAGTTTGTACTTGTCTTTTCAGAGTGAGGGAGAAACAGCCTCAAGGCTGAACTAACAGGGATAACATGAGCAGTAAGTCTTACCTGTTAAGGTCTGAAAACAGTGTAGTTTAAATGTGTCTGTTTCTAACATCTCAATACCGGAACTCCCCAGCTCAGGAGACAACTGGGACCCAATTGCAAACAACCTTCACAAACAAAGGGAAATTATTTAAGTCTAGCACAAAAGATGCCTCTTCAAGTTACTAGAGATATGATAGTGTATACTGGGTCCCTTCTCCACCCTCAATTTGTCTTTGGGAAGTGTACCTTCTTGGGGGCAAGGAATGTGTCTTCCTCTGGGTTTGGCCAGTGCCTCACAAATGGTGGGCATTACTACATCAGTGCCATGGTAGCCAGGGCACAGAGAGCTAGACTTCCCAGTGCAAACTCACGAGTGGAACATGGAGGCCAGCATGAGCTTCTCATTGGAGGAGAGGCGAGGCCGGCCAAAACGGATGGACACGGGGTAGTTGGTAGGGTTGCCAAGGTACTCCAGCACCTCCTTCCCGTCAGCAGTGTATTTCCCATTCACATCAATGCCATTGATGGAAAGCACAGCATGTCCAACTGAAAGAAGCAAAGAGAAGAATCAGAGCTGAGGCTTATTTGCTTTCAAATGAATATCGGAACTAGGAACTCCAATAGCAGACCTGACCACTGGCCTCTCTAGACCTGTCTTTAGGAGGAATCACTATTAGAGTATTTATGGTTTAGCACAGCCACTGTTAAAGTGTAAATAGTGTCATGACACTACTTCCCACACAGCAAGCACAACCAGTGTGCCCCAGTATCTCCCAAAAGCACAAGCTCCCCCCCAACACCTCTCCAGTGAGCACAGCCCCCGACCCTCCCCAGTGGCCGGTACCAGCGCCCTAACCCCCTAGTAGGCACCGTCCTCCCCCTCCAGCAGCCGGTACCGGCCCCCAATCCCTCCAGTGCCCTCAGCAGGCGGTACCAGCCCCCCAACCACCCCAGCGGGCGGTACCAGCCCCCCAACCACCCCAGCGGGCGGTACGAGCCCCCCAACCACCCCAGTGGCCGGTACCAGCCCCCTCGGCGGGCGCTACCAGTACCACAGGCCTCCCTGGCGCCTCCGGTCGGACACCCACCCCGGATGCTGTCCCGCTGCCCGAACGCCACCACCACGCGCTCGTCGTGCAGCTTAAGCACCAGGTCCAAGGGGAAGCTGAACGTTTTCTCGTTCTCGGAGCGCGGCGCGTAGTGATCCAGCTGGTAGATGAGGCCTCCGGCCTTGTTCACAACGTACACGCTGAAGATGGCCATGTCGGCTCCCGTCAGCTCAGGGCACTTTGGGAGATGTAGTTCTACGTGCCAGCGCAGTGCATTGTGGGAGAGACGATTATTTCCGATTTTGGAGCGTTGTATTATGGGAATTGTATTTCTTTCCGGTTGACCCGGACGCGGTGTTGCTACATGCTCCGGAAGTGCAGTGAAAGCACGGGGTTTCCCAGACTCCCTACCCAGGCTTTTTCCTTTTTCGTCCGACATCTTGCAGCGGCAGCACCACCACCACCATGGTGAGCCGGCCCCAGGGCCTAGCTCCTCGGCTTGGCCTAGGACAGGGGTCTCTGTGAGAGAGCCGGAGCAAGTGGGTGCCGGTTCCCTCGAGGAGGCCTAGCCCTAGACTCTCCCCCGTTGGCAGGCGCCCGGGTGGGGAAGGCTCATGTTAGGGCCGCGTGGAAGCTGGGGAGGGGGGGCTCCGCCGTGGAAGCTTCTTCCCGCGCCCTCGACGGGCCTGCGCCTGGCGGTATCGGGTGGGGGCGGATTTTCCCAGGGCTGGCGCCTGTCTTCATCTCTCCTTCTCCCCCCCCCCGTCTCTTCTTTCTCCAGCCCCCCAAGGACGATAAGAAGAAGAAGGATGCGGGGAAGTCCGCGAAGAAAGACAAGGACCCAGTGAACAAATCTGGGGGTAAAGCCAAAAAAAAGGTAAGCGTCTGCACTGCGGTGCGTGAGTCCACTGGGCTCTGGGGTGTGCGCTCAGCAGTAGGGCCTGGGCACTCAGCAGAGCACTTTTGTCACTAATTATTCTCTGCGTGCCCTCTGTAAGATGAGCCTGTATCATCTCCCTTAGGGGTCTAGGGAGCAGAGAGCAGTAGCTATGAGGTCAGTTTTCCTGTGTAGCTGAGCCCTAGACTGTGCTTAAGGTCACACAGTGAGATAGTGTATTGTTCTATAGTGAAATCTCTACTTTCTTTAGTCATACTGGTAAATCGTATTTAAGAATGATATAGGAGGGTTTCTCCATTCGATATTTAACTGTAGTTGTGACTACAGACTAACTCCTTGGTGACTGGGAGGGAGGCTTTCAAACAGATTTCCCTGTGTCATAGAGCTCTTTAACTGTTTTTTTTTTTAATGTTTTGAAGTGCTTTAAAATAAATTATATTAATTCCTAATTGCCAACTGTATGTGTTGGACCCCATGCAGAAATAAGCTGATTAAAAATATTAGCAGGTTATTGTAAACCCTATAGTCCCTTAGAGTTTAACTTGATATAATTATTTAAGAGGGAATGTCATGTGATTATTGAAATTAGGAGTATCTCTTCAACCCTTTATACTTTTGAGTTGCAAGGGGGTAAATTGCAGCCCCCTACCCCCATTAGTATAAAGGTGATCTAAAAGACTTTTCAACACCGAAGACAGTTTCACTTCCTTGGTAAGTATAACATCATAATCCTAAAAAACAACAGTGTGTCTTGTGGCACCTTTAAGACTAATAGACATCTGTTAGTCTTAAAGGTGCCATGAGACTCTGTTGCTTTTTACAGATCCAGACTAACACGGCTACCCCTCTGATACTCTACAGCATAATCCTACTAATTTTGGGATGTCCCATACTGTTACAAGGTAGCTAACCCCTGAATTTCAAATGTGGAAATTGAGCTGGTTGCGTGGGAAGTTTAGTCCTGCTTTATACATCACAAAGAAGCAAATGTTAGTTTCAAGTTACACTTTGCCACTTTTGGGGATGACTTACTGGTGCAGCATTGATAGTACTGAGTAGACCCTCAAGTGGCTTAAAGACGCAGTATGATTGAGTAATAGTGGTAAACATGCCTGATTCCTGTCTGCTCTGGAATTTTCATTTTGTGGTAGTGTAGAAAAGGCCCTATTGTGCATGTTGGAGCGTGGTGCTAATGGGTCAGTGCTGATAACATGGTGAATAGGTGTCTATAATTGGTGCTCATCTGAGCAATAAGCTTGCATTAGGTGGTCATGGAGGAAATGCTAATCATGGCAAAGCTTTCATTGAGAGGGTATTTGTGTTGCTTCTTTGATGGTGATGTTCCCTTTCTTTTTCTTCTTGTAGAAGTGGTCCAAGGGGAAAGTAAGAGACAAGCTGAACAACCTTGTTTTGTTTGATAAGGCTACTTATGATAAACTGTGCAAAGAAGTGCCCAACTACAAGCTCATCACGCCAGCTGTAGTCTCTGAAAGGTTGAAGATTCGAGGATCTTTAGCAAGGGCTGCCCTCCAAGAACTGCTCAGCAAAGGTAAAAACACACTGAACTGTGGATTGGGAGACCTCAAACCAGATGTATTCTTTTATCTCCCTTATTTGTTGGTGATTGATTTGATACAAATCAATTTGCAGGTAGCTTGTATACAAAGGAGTTCAATAAGGAGCATTTTAATTTTTTTAAAATCTTAAGTCTCCTTTCTTTTCTTATCAGTCTAATATTTTACTTGGCATTTTAATCTCTCTATAAGACCACATCAGAATTGATGTAATCTGTTCCTACACAAGTTACTTGTGTTCATAATATTTTTAAATATAATGCAAAAAATTATGGATGCTTGATATGCATAGTGTCTGTGAACAGTAAGATCCTACCTAGTGTGGAAAATAGTGTCAGGAGATGACTACGTAGCCAGGTCTGCTGACAACTTAAGTTCCCTCTAAGCTGCACCAGCCGCCCAGCCTGCTATAAAGTGCTGCGCACTTCAGGTCCCCCTCTGCCTTGGAGCTGCTCCCCAGAGACTCCTGCTTGCTATAATCATCCCTATGATTCCTTTAAAAAAAAAATATCTATATATATATAATCTATCTAGGTTTGTGTCTACTGGTCTAACCTTAATAATTTGGTGCACATAAATGGAAAAAATTAGAGGACACATTGCTGACAACTGAAAACCTGGCTCAGTTTTGCAATGGTAACTGTTCCTGGATCATGCTGAAGTCCTGCTATCCTACAAAACATTTAGTGTTGGGACTACTGTGTTCTAGACAGGACCTTTGACTCTAGTTGCCAAGGGCCTTGATAGGAATTTCTTTTAGTGTTCCTGGTGTAGAAGGCACAGTGGAACACTTATTTCAATCTAATTCTGTTATTTAAATGCTGTCTTAAGCTCTTAAAGATTCTGCACACTTTCATAAATGTTTTCTGCTTCCTTTG
The DNA here is from genome assembly GCF_002925995.2 of Terrapene triunguis. Taxonomy (NCBI): domain Eukaryota; kingdom Metazoa; phylum Chordata; order Testudines; family Emydidae; genus Terrapene; species Terrapene triunguis. The sequence continues at coordinate 18,280,266 of NW_020664725.1, read as the reverse complement.
TAGGGTTGATCAAACTTGTGTCCAAGCACCGAGCCCAAGTGATTTACACCAGAAATACAAAGGGTGGAGATGCACCTGCTGGTGGGGAGGATGCTTAAAGTGAGGTGCTATTGAAATTCTAGAGTTGCAGGTATCCCTTCCCCTCTGATGTACACATGGTTAATAGAACTGCTAGTCAAAATTCCTAATGTGAATTCCTCATGGTGGACTCCTCCAGTGCCTTGTGGAATCCTTGATATTAGGAATCTACTTCTAAATAGAGTAAAAACAGCCATATAGTGCTGAAAGCACTAAAACTGAATTATTGCCTGCCCATGAAATAAATTAGAGGTTGTGCTGTTAAATAGTAATGGATATTTGAGAAGATGGGGTAGATCATTTCTGCTAGGCTCACTCCATGCTTTTTAGTCCCATGGTTGCCTTTTTATTAAGGCCTCTCTGGAATTTGCTAGGTGGCCAATAGCAACCAACCATCCAAACTCTTTTCTTCATAAAAAGTGTCAGGAGTTAGAGGACTTTTCTTTCACATTACAAGTGTTGCAGTAGGACAGATTTTATTAGATGAGTTCCACACAACTGATTGACTAACTCACTACTTTTTGCTTTGCAGGTTTTCCAGTCGCCTCTGCAATATTTCTTTTGTAAATGTATACAATAAAATTGTTGAGTTCATTTTTGTTTGCTTCTTCTTAAGGGGGAGAGATAGAGTAAAAAAAATCCTCAGATGCTTCTTAATGGTATAGTGCTGATAGCTCTGGCCAAAGAGGCCTTGGACTCCTTTTCATCTATGCTGTAGGACAGCACACTGAAGTCCCACTTAGTAGTAGTTTTAATAAAGGTAGATAAGCAAAATTAGTTCAAGCGTTCATGTTTTCTATACAGTTGGATTGTACACTGGTAAATATAACAGCACTGACATGGTGTCAGAAGTTACACATTTTGTACATTAAATACTAGGCTGTGTGTGCTCTTTCATTGAAGCTCAGATTTTGGTCTTTTTCCGGTCTTCCTTTGACTGTCTCTTTCTTTGCCGGATTCAGCTTTGAACTGATGTCTTAAAAAAATGAAAGTCAGCTTGGAGCATGCAACATGCTAGGAAACATACTATAATCAACACTACTGAACAGCAATTATCAGACACCCACCTATATGCACTTTCAGGTGGGAGCATTAGTTACCACAGTCCAAATATTTCATAAGGATGTTTCTACTCTTCAGGTAGCTATGGCAAACAGCACCCCCTGTAATTTAGTAGTGTTGTTCACAAATCTAAATCAGTACTTTACAGGTGAGCTTCAGCCTGTGCTACCCCACTACACCTACAACTGTCAATTTATACAAATTGCAGCCTCTTGTGAGAACAGGAGTCACACAATATAAGGCAATGTTTTACTTAAAGTGCTGAACTCAGTGTTGCTGCAGCAGAGACATGACTTTGTTTAAAAGTGGTGTGTGAGAGATTTCAGCAATAGAATTTCACAGATCCCAGGCTTTACACATTGAGCATTAACTAACTCCTACGACTTGCAGCAAGACATCTGTTTCAAATACATTACTATCCCTCTCAACAATCATTTGAGAAATCCCTTTCCTACAAATTGCCAACATTATATACATACAAGGAACCCCACCTCTTGAATTTGTCAGCCCATCGGAGGTAGATGCTTACCTGGATTGCCACCTCCTGCCATGATTCCAGACCCGTCCAAAGGAGGGAAGCCAGCCTTCACCTGTCTGAGAGGTGTGATCAAAGTTGGCACCAACACGATCTGCTGGAAGCTTTTTCAGCTTCTGCTTCTCCTCTAAGAATCATTAGTTCAGAGAGAGTGAAGAGGTTCTATCAAACATTTTAGGTAAAGTTATAGGAAAAAATGGTTGGGAGAATACGAGTCTGTCTGAATAGGTAGGGTGGGGGGGTTTTTTGTTTTTTTTTCCTTACTAGAGTCTGACTAACTGGAATTCATCTCCAGGATTATCAGAAAATCACCATTACCTAGCCTCTATGCAGAGTTTAATGTACCTCATCTACCCTGCACCACTGAAGTCTTATACACAAACATCACACTGACTTTGTAGTAGACACTTCATTTTATGTATAGTGATTTGCTTTTTAAATAAAACCAGAATTAAAAAAACTAGACCTCACCTCAATATATTCAAGTAGTAATATCCAAAGCCACTCACTTTCTTTGAGAAATTCCTCATATGAAGGTCCAATCTGCTGTTTACTTCCAAACTCCTCTTCATCCTGCATCAGCCAGGGAGGTTTGGCGCCTAGGAGGTAATAGGGAACGTGCTTGGCTACTGAAATAACCCTAAATACAAACCTAGAGGGAGAAGATGGGAAAAGTACCCCAAAATTTCTGCATAATTTCCCTAACAAATCAGTGGTGAAATGGCTTCTCCTGGAAGTACTATCCTTTGTCCTTCCTCCTTTGTGGAGAAAATAAAGGACTACACATCTTAATTTTCACAGCTAAGAGCCATTACAGTTCATACTTTGCAACCATACAGTTAGTTTCAAAGGAGTTTCCATTATAAGCCTGATTTTGCTGCACTCAATTCTAATACCTAAAATCAGTCTGAAATAGTAAAATAGTTAACAATTCTCACTCCTGCCACAATTTTATGTTTTAAAGTTACTTTGCAGTCTTCTGCTGGGTTCAGCCCAGAAATGTTTGATAAGGTTGTAAATGTGAAACCCTGGCAACAATTAAACATGTACCTGTGTGAACATTTCCCTTCCCTTCTGATTCCTGTTTTCAAAAAAAATTAAGAAAATCCCAATTAGAACTGGATGATTAAAAAGAGCAACTTTTATTGTAACTTTGTAGTACCACAGCAGATAGACACTAAAACACTGTAACAGTTAATAAACTATTGGATTGCACAGATCTTCAAGTATGGACAAATAGACAAGGGGAACCTAATTGAAAATAGTAGCTCATGGGAGTATGAATTCCATTTGGAATTCCCTTCCCCAATGAAACTTTGCAATAAAGATAAAGAGGGTAAGGGTCTTTTTCTCTATCCCCATCTAACAGATTAGCCTGTGCTAGGGATCTATCATTTTCAGTGCATTTCTTTTAGGAAACATTCAGTTAGTGAAACAAAAGTCCCATGTTTCAGGGCTGAGAGTTTTTCACCCACTCAGTTGCTGAAATCCATTGGGTTGCTTTCTCAGTAGCTATGCCATTGGGGAAGCCTACAAACCATAAATCTGATTCTTATTAAATGCTAAAAGTATGAATTCCATTAGCTATGATCTGAAATACCAGTACCCATGAAAAACGGAAAGTGACTCTGTAAGCCCCTCCCCAACCTTACCTGGTGGCCAATAAAAGTCAGAGCATGATTTCCTTCCATCCAATCTAAATCAGGTGTTATCTGAATCACACTTGGACCAAGCTGCTCTTCCGTGATGATGGTGATGTCACTAGAACACAGGAGCCAAAATAGCTTGTCAGATGAGGCATTTGGTATCCAGACAACAGCAAGAGAGCAAATGTTTTTCAACCTACACTATGGAATTGTTAAATAAAAGTTCTGGGACACAGGTGAGGCATAAATACTTCAATTAGTGTGTTCAAGTTTGGAGATTTTTAATGGGGAGGAGGAGAGAAAATTCAGCAGCAGCAGCAGCTAACAATAATTAGCATTTGTAAAGCACTCTGTCAGTCTAGCTCTTTGCAAAGTTTAGTCCCTAAAACACCCTTTTGGAGGCAGGACATTATCCACCTTTTCAGAAAGGGTAACATTAATTGTTTGTTCTACGATACTGAAGGAAAAATTAATTTGCCCACTAGGGGTTTGCAGATAGCTGAAGGTGCCTGCTGCTGCTCTTGAGAACTGTGTTAACCCAGAGAAATGGTACAGGTAAGTAACAGATAGTACAGTGATAACAATAATCTTACTGGCCAGGGAAACAGTGTAGTAACTGTCTAGATAATTGCTATTCATCATTTCACCAAATTCAAAACTCCTAAGCAGAGGGGACACGCACGATGATATAAAAGGCAAATTTCTTACCTTTTATGCCCTCCAGGTGTACTGAAGGCAGATGATTCATCGCAAAATTCTGTCCCTGTTTGAGGCTGAGTTTGATTCAGGAAAAATAAACATTTTTTCTGGTATTCAACAGTAAGGCCCTTCCTGTTTTATGACACGCCTCATATTGCAATCATACATTCATGTTTATATTCTGGAGGCAAGGAAAATGGGAATTTTCAGTGTAGATACTAAAGTTTTTTTTTTGTTTGCCCTAGCTCTGCAGTGCTAGCAAGAGAAAACAAATATGGAGAGTGAGCTGTCTTTTCAATGGCTTGTGAATCACCAATAGAATTGTAAGCTAGATTCAAATTGCAGAATATTTATTACTGATGAGGATGGAGCCAGACTTACTTAAGGAGCCCAGGGTGCTTGCAGCACCCACAGTTATAAAGTGCAATCTTTTTAATCTGTAAATGGAGCAATTTGAACTGGAGTCATTGAGTGAATCTACAACACCACAATGCCCTTTCTATGGAGTCAGACAAATTTTGCACTTTTTAAAAATATAAAAGGGCCAATAACTTTACCTGTTTTGTTTGAGTCTAGTCAAAAGGCCTAACAGATTCCATCCTCTGTAAGTGCAAGACTGAATTCCCAGCAAGAGGATATATCTGGTTCCAGGTACTTCTTTAGAGAATGCAATGCATGAAGGTAATATACATACTAGTATCTTATAAACAAGGGTATTTAAGTGTCTAGTTTTCCACAAGTATCAGGGGGTAGCCATGTTAGTCTCTATCCACAAAAACAACAAGGAGTCCGGTGGAACCTTAAAGACTAAGGCATAAGCTTTCGTGGGTAAAAATGCATCTGAAGAAGTGAGGTTTTTTACCCACGAAAGCTTATGCCCAAATAAATCTGTTAGTCTTTAAGGTGCCATCGGACTCCTTGTAGTTTTCCACAGTGCAGGTATAATAGTACATTTTATTCCAGATTCCTTCTCGGTCACCCACGTCCAACCCTATCCTAGAAGAACTAGCAAGGATAAGAAGATTTCAGTCACAGTGATCATTCAAACATAAGCACTGCACTATTTGTGAGACTGATAACCACATCTGAATTAAGCCAGAGATTTGCAATCACAGAGCAGCAGTGCTATCAATTGTCACATCAGAACCTCCCCACTGGTAGGTGAAAGAACAAGTTATTAGAAGTAAATTGTATGTAGTTTTAACATAAGAATCAATGCAGAAAATAGCCATCTATAAGAACTCAGAGGGCTTGTGGAAACAATCAATCATTTGCTGGATACTGCTCAGGTGCATCCTGGGAAAACAAACCTCTAAGACAGCATGTACCATTTCCTGTCTGCTCTGCTCCACTTCTCGGATATGGGATGCCATCTGGAATCGAACAAAGCAAGAAATAGGATGCGGACAAAAGGCAAAGCAAACAGGTAAGTCAGGTAAAGCACACCTAGGGCATCTCTGTTCACCTCTTTAATGACCTCATCCTCTTTTTCTTCGTAAGCATCCAGAGCTTTGACAAGTGATGATTTGAACCTGAAAGAATATTTGAGAGATCAGTCACTTTTGTGGCATGATTTAGTCTGACAGCTGAACTGCTGGGAGCACCTGAATTTCTACCTCAACCTCTGACACTGATTCTCTGTGCCTTAGTTTCCCTATTTGTAAGAGAGGGATAAAAGGCTTACATATGCAGGGACCCTGCAAGGATTAATGAGTTACTGGTTGTAAAACCCATGGAAGATAAGCCATGATGAATGCTAAAATTTTGCAATGTATATATGACTGGAATAAACGCAGGACTGGATAATCTTATGACTCAGCTTTTTTTATAATTATGCTAATAGAGGGTGAGCTAATCTTATGCTCAACAAAGTGAGGTGATCACTTGGGGAAGTCAGAAAATCATCCCTAGCACAATGTAACTAGCCACGTGCAGGGGATGATGGGATCAGATATTGGTTGCTGCTCGAAGCAGGAGTCTGGGCTAATTATTTATTTATACAACACCACAAATATACACACTAAAACATCTCTGTTCCAAAGAATTTTGAATCAATAGTTGGAGCTAATGTAGCAAATTCTATACCCCAAGCAAAGAAACAGACAAGGCGCCTACATACCGTTCATAGTCCTCAGGGGAAATCAGAAACTGCTGCTTTAATTTGGCTTCTGCTTTGTTCTCCCACCAGAACTTGTTGGCTTCTTTTTTATGCTCCAGGCTTTAAAAGAAAAAAAGAATAAAATCAAGTTTGATTAAATCACTTAAAGCCTGAGCTCCCAATCTAAACTAAGTAGAGAGCACGTGATTAATAACTGGCATACATGTCTCGTTAACAGCTTATCTCAAACAGATAGAGCAGCTTTTTGGGTTGCCCATGGCTATGTGACAAAAACTAGAGAGGTAAGGATACCAAGATAAACGGATATTGGAAGCAGGTAAGATATGCTGTAGCACTACAAGTACTGGTTTTCATTGCTCATTAAAGCAACATGAAAAAGCAAAGTGTATTTTGTGCAACCCCAATTTTAGAGTTTAGCCTGTTTAAAAGGTCAGTCCATATTCAAAGGTCTGTTTGGGCATCACACACCACTAAAATCTGGTGTTTGGTTCATGTCCTTCTCCGATGTAGAATTTTGGCAGAGTCACAGAAGCCTTGAAAGACACACACAGCACATCTGTCTCCCTTGATAGCTGTATCCTGATCATCACTGTAGCTGTAGAGTGTGAGCATTTCTTCTTCCTATATCTCACAAATTAGTCCATACAAAAGCTAATGAAAGCTGTCTCTGAGCAACCACACTTTAATAAGGAAAGATTTATGGAACAGCAAAGTGTTATCTCACCACTGCTATACAGACCTTGCACCTCATTTTGGTAATTTTTTTTTTTTTTTAGAAGTACAAAATTATACAGACCTACCATTAAAATATTATTAGTGGATAATAATACTGGAAGAGTTAGGAGTCATTTAAATTACTAGTTTAAAGTTATGTTGTGTTAGAGTAACTAGATTTTAAGCAGTGGGTTTTCTTTAAGATCAACACTTCCATATCTGAATTGTCATCATGTGCCCCCCAGGAGGCACTTAATGTAGATTCTATATGTAAATAAGGTTGTGCACATTTTAGAAATATACACCGAAGACCATCTTGGGTGTGTTTTCTTTAGTTATTTACTTCTGGAGTGGACAAATTAAGAAAGCTGTACATGTTAAGCAACTTGCATCAAACACTTTAGCATTAGTTCTCACAACCTCCACGGAAGATCATGGAGGTAAACAGAAGGGAAGTGACTTGCCCAAAATCACATGGCAAGTCAGTGGTAAGGGAGGAATAAAAACTAAGGGCTGTCAGAAACTTCAGTAGAACTGAAATTATGTTAACTTCTTGTCCTACACAAGCATATCTAATTGGTTACAGCAGGGATCTAGTTACTAACTCCTTGGTTTTATTGTCAGCTCTGCCACTGATTCACTATATGATTTGACGCATGTCATTTCATCTCTGTGCCTCAGAGTTGAGGGGCTGTGCACATACAAAGTATTATTAAACAACATAACATCCCCCAGGATGCAGATAGGGCTGTGGACACCCTACCTGGCCATGTGCTGCAGAAGTCCCCCATGCAGCACTGTCAGGCTCCCATGGCTCAGGTGCCTTTTCACCTCCTGCTTGCAGCAGAGACACCAGAAGAGTTGTTCATGCTCCCCTGCCTCATACTTCACAACCACTGCATTTTTAATCATCTTCCGAGCCAACTGCACCTGATTGAAGGAGGGACGAGAGGTGAATTAGCTGCTGTTTACCAATTTTTTGAAAGCTGGGTCTCTTAAAAAAAAATGAAACTAATCATGGCCCCTACAATCCCATCATGTGCTTGAAAAGGGCTATGCCTCTTATTGTATACATCTTTGGCTCATGCTCCTCCACCCAGCTAGTCTTCTGAACTCTCATCTCCCCTTCCCACATACACTTTAGTAAACACTAATGCAGATTTTTGTAATATTAATTATCCTCTCCTTTCCCACATGCTTTCATGAGTAGTAAAATAATTAATGTTGATGTTTAGGCTTTGTCTTCACTGTAGAAAAAGCTGTTGTTTACATAGCTAACGTGAGATACTTGTCTCTATCTCTATGTAAACAAGTGGTAACAAGGCCCAAGTAGTTTTTACATCAATGTCAACCTTATATCCTCCATGTTGAATTTACATCAACTAGCTACATCCAGATAAAAACTACTGATGTCTCCAGTAGGCTTTTATATCGACATAGCTATCTCAGCGTAAACACACACTTTTTTCCCCCAGTGAAGACTAAGGCTATGTCTACACTACACAGCTTTTTGTGACCTGGAGGTGTCGCTACAGCCGTGCCGCTAAAAGTCTTATAGTGTAGCTGCTGTTTGTCGGCTTGCCAACTCCCAACGAGCAGAGTTAGCTTTATCAGCAGGAGAGTGTTCCTGCTGACAAAGCACTGTTCACACTGGCGCTTGTCATTGGCAAAACTTTTGTCCTTCAAGGGGGGTGTTTTTTTTTTTTAAAACACCTCAAAGACAAAAGTTTTGTCGTTCACTTGCCAGTGGCATAGCCTTAGCCGTCGACTGGCATTGGCATTAGTAGCCATTGAAATGAAGAGGGCTGGTCACACCTCAGAGCTAGTGGCTTGGATGGCAAAACTCCGTTGGACATCTCCGCAGCATTTACACTCGCTTCACATTTTGGATCTTTTCTTCGCAATCAGAAAAGTTAGAAACTTACTTTAAAAAAAAAATCAGAAAGGTGTAGGGTGACCAGTTGTCCCGATTTTATAGGGACAGTCCCGATTTTGGGGACTTTTTCCTCATATAGGCTCCTATTACCCCCCACCCCCGTCCTGATTTTTCACATTTGCTGTCTGGTCACCCTGGAAAGGTGGGCTAAGGGAGAATGGCAGTGTCTGGTTACACCCTTGTGGCGCATCTCCCACCCCAGAGGCCCACAGCCCCATGCTCTGGGAAATGCTGACTTAGTTACCACCAAAGATGAGCGGTGTGAAGCCCAAGCACCTCTATTATTTCGCATTTAGCGTGCTGGACAGATCGGCCATCTGTGAGCCTCATCTTTCCTGATGGGGAGGCGTGACTCACCCCAGGTCAAGCCGTGAGCTGGTGTCGGAGGTGGGGATAGAACCCAGGCGTCCTGGCTCCCCGCGCCCTCCAGCTCGACGGCCCGGCTCCGCACCCCGAGCTCCCTGTCAAGCGGGGGCAGCAGCTCTCTGCCCAGCTACTGGAGGGGCAGCGGGAGTGCGGAGGCTCCCGGCTCTCACCTTGGCCTGCAGCCGGCCGAGCGCCTCCCGCAGCCGCTGCTGGTGGCTGCCGCTGTAGAGGTGACGCCGACCTGTGAAAGCGGTGAGGCGACAAAGGGGGCAGTAAAACACCCCCATAGCGGCGCTAGGAGCCCGGCCTGCCGACCGCCGCCATCTTAAGGCGCCTGCCTCGACCGACGACTCTGTGCGTAGCGGTCGCAGACGAGGGAGCAGCGAGCCCTAGCGGCCGCCCGCCAACTGCACGCGCGCGCGCGCGCCTCCCGGGTTTTCCAATAAGGCCTCCCCCGGGAGCTCCCTGCGCCACTGGCCGCAGTTCCTTCACCGCCCCCTCAGGGCGGCCCAGGCCCGGCCGGGCTCCAACCTTCCCGCCTCAGGGAGGCGGCGCTGAGGCTTGGAGCCTTAGGCCAGCCTCTGGGCTGGGTGCCAGGATGGGAGCGTGTTAGGGAAATCCCTCAGGTTACCCTTGATCGATTCAGCGAGCCTCTGGTCAGAGGTAGGGTGACCAGATAGCAACTGTGTGAAAACGGGACAGGGCGTGGGGAGTAATAGGCGCCTAGATAAGAAAAAGTCCCCCAAAACGGGACTGTCCCTATAAAAATGGTGTCATGTATCAGGGGGTAGCCCTGTTAGTCTGCATCCACAAAAACAACGAGGAGTCTGGTAGCACCTTAAAGAGTAACAGATTTATTTGGGCATAAATTTTAGTGGGTAAAAAACCCACTTCTTCAGATGCATATAAAAACGGGACATCTGGTCACCCTAGTCAGAGGGGATCAGATAATCGAGGCTGAGTTCATGTGGATTTTCATCCAGTAATTCCCACCTCCAGCCTACACAAATTCTGCTTGAACTAGAACATATTTTTTAAAGAGACATCAGCCTCGATTTAAAGACTTCAAGTGAAGTAGAATCCACCACATCTCTTGGTAAGTTGATTCCTGAGATCTTCTCCCTTGGTCAAATCACTTCTCTCTGCACTACACTGTAGAATGGATGATGCTATTCCTCTACCGCTCATGGAGGTTGTGAGGCTTCATTCAGTGATGTGACTAAAGCCTCATCTGCACACAGGAGTTAGTTGCATAGATTCAAACTGATTTACTCACATCAGTCCAAACCCTGAGGTGGACCCTCCTAAACTCAAATAAGAGTGGCATATTTTGGATTAGTTCAAACCTATTCCAGTTGACTGAAGCTAACCCAAAATACACCTGGTAAAATGAATCCACACAGCCTTTTGCAGTTGTTTAACTAAACTGGTCTAAAAATCACACCTTTAGTTAAACCAGTGCCACTTTCTCATGCAGACATTTCTGAAACTCTTGGACAGAAGGCACTGCAGAGGGCAAAGCATTATTTTATTTATTTGTTTCCACCAAATGTGCTCTCAGCACTTACACACACTTTATTAGTTTACTAGAAAACCCAAAGAAAAAAATATGTATTTTCCTTTAAAAAATACTTTTGATTCTAGATAGCTTACTTTCCTCAGCGTGCTTTGACTGTGTAGCACTGTTGTAGACATTGCTTTTGTTGGTAGTGTTTTTCTACCCTTTGTAAAGCAAAGTGGTTTATATTTCAGGCCCAGATCCTGCAAATTATCCTGCATGAGAGGACACTGACACCCACACAAAGCCCTGTTGAAGTCAGTGGGGCTCTGCATGATGTAACCTGCAGGATCACAGCCTTAGTCAGGAAATCAATATAAAACAGCACTCCTGAGATCTTGAGTCAATTTTTCAAACATGCATAAGTGATATAGGCTCGTAGGAGCCTAAGTCCCATTGACTTGAAAGTCAGTTTTGAAAATTGGACATAGGCCGAGTCTACAGTAGAAAAGTTTTGCTGGTATAGCTACACTGGCAAAACCATCCTAGGTAGGGTGACCAGATGTCCCGATTTTATAGAGACAGTCCCGATTTTTGGGTCTTTTTCTTATATAGGCTCCTATTACCCCCCACTCCCGTCCTGATTTTTCATACTTGCTGTCTGGTCACCCTACTCCTAGGGTAGATGCGGTTATACCACCAGAAAAGTGCTTTTGCTGGTATAGTTTATCTTAACTAGGTGAGCAAATTAAGGTCTTGTCTACATTATAGAAGGATTGCCAGTTTAGCTATATCAGTATAGTTCATTATACCAGCAAACCCTCCTAGTTTACACACAGCTTATACCAGTTTCCCAAACAAAATAAGCTATACCAGGGTTCAAAAATGAACTAGATAAGTTGATGGAGAATGGGTCCATCAATGGCTATTAGCCAGGATGGTCAGGGATGCAACCCCATGCTCTGAGTGTCCCTAGCCTCTGAGTGCCGGAAGCTGGGAATGGATGATTGGGGACGGATTACTTGATGATTTTCTGTTCATTTCCTCTGAAGCACCTGGCATTGGCAAGATACTGGTCTACATGGACCATTGGTCTGACCCAATATAGCTGTTCTTATACTGGCAAAAGCAACACTGTTTTCTGACATAAGTGCATCTACTCTAGGGTTTATATTGGCATAGCTATGTCAGTAAAAAAATCACACCGCTAACTGACATCACTTTGTCAGGAAAAGTATCAGAGGGGTAGCTGTGTTAGTCTGAATCTGTAAAAAGCAACAGAGGGTCCTGTGGCACCTTTAAGACTAACAGAAGTATTGGGAGCATAAGCTTTTGTGGGTAAGAACCTCACTTCTTCAGATGCAAGTCATGGAAATTTCCAGAGGCAGGTATAAATCAGTGTGGAGATAACGGGGTTAGTTCAATCAGGGAGGGTGAGGTGCTCTGCTAGCAGTTGAGGTGTAAACACCAAGGGAGGAGAAACTGCTTCTGTAGTTGGATAGCCATTCACAGTCTTTGTTTAATCCTGATCTGATGGTGTCAAATTTGCAAATGAACTGGAGCTCAACAGTTTCTCTTTGGAGTCTGGTCCTGAAGTTTTTTTGCTGTAAGATGGCTACCTTTACATCTGCTATTGTGTGGCCAAGGAGGTTGAAGTGTTCTCCTACAGGTTTTTGTATATTGCCATTCCTGATATCTGACTTGTGCCCATTTATCCTCTTGCGTAGTGACTGTCCAGTTTGGCCATGTACATAGCAGAGGGGCATTGCTGGCACATGATGGCATATATAACATTGGTGGACGTGCAGGTGAATGAGCTGGTGATGTTGTAGCTGATCTGGTTAGGTCCTGTGATGGTGTTGCTGGTGTAGATATGTGGGCAGAGTTGGCATCGAGGTTTGTTGCATGGGTTGGTTCCTGAGTTAGAGTTGTTATGGTTTTGTCAGGAAAAGTTTGTAGTGTAGACCTCGCGTAAGCTGTACTGGCAAAAGCACTTTTTTGTTGGTATACCAATGTCTACACAAGGGACAAGTCTATACTACAAACTTTTGCCAACATAGCTGTGTTGGTTAAGGGTGTGATGATGTGTGGTCTACAATTGATATAGTTGTGCCAACAAAAGCCACTAGTGAAGATGCTTTTTCTGGTATAGCTTATTTTGGGATGTGGGGGTGGGACAATGAAGAGGAGGCTGACATGGCTATACTGACAAAAGCACAGTTTTGCCAGTAAAACGAGCTGGAATTTTCAATGAGTCAAGAAGTTGGGGGGGAAAAAATCATTTCAGGTCTAACAATATGTTTAGTTTGGAGGCATTTTTACCCCCCCCCCCTTTTTGTTTTTTTTATAAAAGCAAAGCAAATGAAATTTGGAACAAAGGGCTAGATTCACAAGCGGCCTTCCATTCACAAAACCCCAGAAGAAAAGGTAATAGTAGTGGTGGTGGTGGTGGTGTACCATTTATACCCAATGGGTAAGCTACTCACCTGGATAGGAGAGACCCAAGTTTGATTCTCTGGTCTGAGCAAGGACTTAAACCTAGGTCTTTCCCCATTCCAGGTGAGTGTCCTAACCGCCAGGCTTTTGAGTATTGGGGTGGATATCTAATTTTCTCCTATTGAAGCTGTTCCCCTTTGTATTAAATAATTAAATATTCATTGAGCCAGAGAGAGAAAAGGCAGGAGAATGACTCTAGAGTCTTGGCTAGGGCACTCATGGGGGTGGGTGAGGGACACTGGTTCCAGTCCTTGCTTCAGTGAATATTTAATTATTTATATCAGGTGGAATGGGTTCAGTAAGGGAGACTGAGAGAACCTCTGCCCTAGACTAGCTCTTGGGGACTAGGTCACCTCCCTTTCCCTGAGAGGGGGGAGACCTGGGTTCAAGTCTCTGCTCCAGCACAGGGATTCATATAGAGATATTCTGCAACACTAGCGAATGCCCTGATCACTGGGCTAATGTGTATGGGGGCCACTATAATAGTTTTGTGAATGTCACCTAAATGTTGGAGTTAGGTGTCCAAGTCCCCTTGTGAATTTAGTATGAAAAACCAATATTTCATTGTGAAAATGAACCATTTTGACATTTCTGGGGCAGAAAATCTTATATTTTTACCAAAACAATTAGCCAAAATCAACACAAATTTGCAAAATGTTTTGATCTTCCTGAATCTGCATTCTTTGATGAAAAAAGTATTGGCTGAAAGATTTTACCCAGCTCTAATCACATCTCTTCACACCCCTGACCAACGTAGCTATGTCGGCTTAACCTGTCATGTAGAAATGGAACAGGAGTACTTGTGGCACCTTAGAGACTAACCTCATGTTAGTCTCTAAGGTGCCACAAGTACTCCTGTTCTTTTTGCGGATACAGACTAACACGGCTGCTACTCTGAAACATGTAGAAATGGAGTATGTCTACACTACAGCTGCTACAGCAGCACAGCTATGGAGCTGTAGTTGTGCTGCTATGGCATAGGTGCTTTCTACATCAACAGAAGGGGTTCTTCTGTCACTGTAGGTAATCCACTTCTCCAAGAGGCAGTAGCTAGCCTCTGTACCTGGGGTTAGGTTGACCTGTGGTTGTCAAGGTGCAAATTTTTTTACACCTATGAGCAACATAGCTAGCTTGACCTAAGTTTTAGGTGTAAACTTAGACCCTTGCCTTAGTCACTGAGATCCAGATCCTCAGAGATAGTTAGGCACATAACTGCCATTGAAATTGATGGAAGTTAAGCACTTAAATACCTTTGACGGTCTGGGCCCTATCTTTAATTGTCTTAAAAGGAATTTCCCCATGTTCAGTAGCATTTTGGTTAGTGCTGATGTTTAGTTTTTTCTCTCCAAAATATAACGCACGGAACAGCCACAGTTTTCACATGTGGCAGCAAAGTATATTGTAATATTCTGTATGGTTACTGCTTTGTATAAAATAATGGTAGTGAGTAAAATAATTAAATAAGTTCTTGATCCTGCACACACTGAAGTAGGTGAGTAAATTTACACATGTGAATAGTCCCAATGAATTTATGGGAAGTGACTACTCATCTGTGTAAAGTATCAGGGGGTAGCCGTGTTAGTCTGTATCTACAAAAACAACAAGGAGTCTGGTGGCACCTTAAAAACTAACAGATTTATTTGGGCATAAGCTTTCGTGGGTAAAAACCTCACTTCTTCAGATGCATAGAGTGAAAGTTACAGATGCAGGTATTATATACTGACACATGGAGAGCAGGGAGTTACTTCGCAAGTGGAGAACCAGTGTTGACAGGGCCAATTCAATCAGGGTGGATGTAGTCCACTCCCAATAGTAGATGAGGAGGTGTCAATTCCAGGAGAGGAAAAGCTGCTTCTGTAATGAGCCAGCCACTCTCAGTCCCTATTCAAGCCCAGATTAATGGTGTTAAATTTGCAAATGAATTTTAGTTCTGCTGTTTCTCTTTGAAGTCTGTTTCTGAAGTTTTTTTGTTCAATGATAGTGACTTTTAAATCTGTAATAGAATGACCAGGGAGATTGAAGTGCTCACTTACTGGCTTATGTATGTTACCATTCCTGATGTCCGATTTGTGTCCATCTGTGTAAAGTTAGTCACATACTTAAGTACTTGCAGGCTTGGGACCTAAGGCCTGGTCTACACTAGGAAATTAGGCTGGTATAATAGGTTGCTCAGGGGTGTGAAAAATCCACACACCTGAGCAATTCAGTTAAAGCAACCTAGCCCCCCAGTGTAGTTAGCACAAGGTTGATGGGGGAGTTTTCATGTCAACTAAGCTACCACCTCTCAGGGAAGTGGTTTATCTACGCCAGCAGGAGAACCCCTCCCATCTAGGTAGCATCTTCACTGAGGCACTACAGCGGTGCAGCTATAGTGGTTTATATGTAGACAAGTCTCACAAACAGTCTGTGAGATAGGTAAGTAGTTTCCTGGACCCAGATTCTCAAAGGCCTAATTTCTGGAAATTAGGCACCTAAATACCTTTGAGGATCTGGGCCAGAGAGCTTGTATATTTGCTACATAGTTACTTGCACCTGCCAAGTAGAGGTTTACATATACTAATAAATGTGGAGGCTTAATTAATTTGATACTTCTGTAACTCTTTGAAACCGCTAGGTGAGACACTAGAAAGAGCAAAGATTATTATAACATATTTATATACTCAACAATCCAATGCTAACTTTCTCTATTAATTCCTTTTACATATCTTTACAATTTCTAGATTAGTGAAAACAAGTGAACATTTCAAACCTGAGGGGTTCTCAGCCTTGGAAAAAATGGGAATCCCTGCTGTAAGTAGCCATTTTTCAAAGTAACTTTTACAAGCCTGCTAATTGGTATTTAAAGGTGCCAATGAGAGGTGAGTCAATCACTGCCTTACTAGCTACTTTCCTATATAAAAAGGATCAAAATGATGATGTTAGAAGGAGAGAATTCAGGATAACAGTCCTTCCTTTGTCTGCAGTCATGTGTGCTTTACTTTTGAAAAGCTGTTGATTTTATTTGTTCCCTTGATGAAAAATGTATTTAATCTTCAAAAACAAAAAGGGCTGGGAAAACCTTCATTTAAAAAGTGGCCTTGAGAATTGGGATATGGCTCAGGAACTTGAACTGGCTACTACAACTGAACAAGTTGCTGAAGGTAGGAAACATGCTTAGCATCTCATTTATGTAAATATGATCTCTTGCATTTTTCTATATGATGTTTCTTATACTCAAAGAATAAGATAACTAGCTATTGTTACTTCAGTGACTATGCAAGCCAGTAAAGGTAGCTGTTACATGAGTTGAGTAGTTCTGGACTTCCTCAATAGAACCTGTTATATGAGATGCTGGGTATCTGTGAATTATTGGGGATGATAGGTGTGGTTTGTTTTCTTTACTTGGCTGGAGTAATCCATGAAAGTTTATTTAAAAAAAAAAAAAAAAAAAGTTTCTGGAAATAGTTATTTGAATGAATGAATTTCATGTTAATTGTAATTAAGTTAACTGTATTTTAAGGAAGATCATTAGATACTATAGCTTAGGCCAAACCGTTTTTTTCATTTGCATTTTGTAAAATCTCATGTCTCGTGACTCTCTTCATATTAATATATAAATAACTACGAACCTTCCTATGTAACTTGTGTAGGACAATCAATAAGGAAACTGGTTACCCTATCTTTATTATCCCATTTGTACAGAGATATATGTAACCAAGCAACATATAGCCTGTAGAGGAAATGTGACGTTACATACTTCCAGGTAGCAACAAATTTAATTCCTTGAACTTGGATGGATAAGAAAATTTAAAAACAAAATACTTAACAGGACAACAATTCTCTAAATCCATTAGCTAGGTGAAGTTCCTGCAGACTGAGGAGAAATCTCAGAACTAAATATTATTACCACAGGAGTTGGGACTTCCAAATCCTTTCTCAACACTCAGTGACTTGCCGTATCGCCTTGGGCAGATCACTTCACTGTCCTGTGCCTTGGTTTCCCCACTGTGAAGCAGAGATGATACTTCATTCTCACAACCCATATGAAAGATATCTAATGTTTGTACAGAGTCTTCATGATTAAAACAACATAAGCAGTAAGCTACAAAATCGTCTCTAGAATTAATCTTATCTGAACAGAAACTCTACTGCAGCTTTAACTATGGAGTAGCGTCTGCTCTCCATAAAGCTGACTCCCACAGCTAAAGTCTAGTCCGTTATCTATCACTGTAACAATGACCTTTAGAACACAGCTTAACTTCACTAGACTTTGGGAATCTCTACCAGTTGCACTGCTGTGGATATAGCTCCTTTGGTGGGAGCATTAGCATAGATATGGCATAAGCAGCTGCAGGCACTTTACCACCATGTATTGTGTTGGCCTCCTTGCAGCAGGATTAGACAACAAGACACTGGTGTGGGGTTTTGTTGTTGTATTGGTTTATTTAGGTGGGGGTATGGGTGGTTTTGTTTTTTGGGTTTTAAACATTTTACTCCAGCATGTATCTAAACAGGTGTTTCCACCATTGCTACTAATAGTGGAGCTGTTGCCCAAAAAGTCTGGTGTAAGCATTTTTCATAAGTTTCTTTTCCATTTTGCCCACATGCACCCCCTGAAAAAATATCTGCTAATCTGATGGCCTATCTTAATTTGACTTTGTCTTGTGAGGTAAAAGGCTTTTCAGTATCTAAGCTTGGTAGCACACCCTAGAGTGTGTGTATGTGAGTGTGTGTGCACGCATGCACAATGCAGCATGTTAATGCCAGGAGGGGTCCATGAGCTCCTTACATCACTGAATGGGTGTAATGAGGAATAACAAATGGCTCGTAAACTTCATGGAAATTGAGTGAAATGTATATTCCTTGTCTGATATTGCTGTGTTCAGAGCTCCCTAATCTATGGAGAGTGGGTCTTGTAGGTATACTTTCCCAGTGCTGTAGAGAATGTCATCTTTCAGGACACTTTATTTGTAACTGCATGGGAGCTGGGGTCTTCTAAAACTAACTAAATTGAGGAAGTGACAATTATGCTCAAGTATCCAAAGAGATGTAAATACCATGGAGAGAAGGAATTTCTTCAGGATGCTTCAAGGAAGAAGGTAGGAGAAATAATATGAAATCAAGGAAAGAGTAAAACTTGGCTGAATACCAACAAGCCTTTCTTTGAGGTGAAGCGTTTTTAGGAGCTTGTTGGAGCTTAGTTCCCTTCAGAGACTAGTAGGTACTCCTTGAGCTCTGATACTTAAGATTGATAAGTTGCTTGCAAGCATTGACCTGTCTGTGGCTCTGAGGTACAGCAGGGTGTCTGCAAAGTATAATAATCCCCAAGAAGCATATTACAGTAGCAATAACAGATGAGCACTGTCTAACCAGTGGCAACCTAGAATTCTCTGTCATCATTGGTAGGATGACCCCAGGTGGTGCTTCAGCAGAGCTAGTGAGGCTAAGGCATCAGGCAGGTGCAAGTTTGATTGATGGGTGTGATATGTTCTTGATTTTAGGTGGTAAGTTGTTTGTTTTGTTTTTGTCTTTGCCTGTGGACCAGGTATGGAAAAGGATCTCAGCAAATACTTTCTACATGCTCCATATAAGCATCGTTGGAGCAACTCTGTCACAAGAGAAGCAGTCCAGCCCCCTCTACCCAGGGAGCAAGATGGCAAGTGATGACTCTGGGTTGTGTAGAGTAGGAATATGGACCAGGTTTCCTACACAGCATGGCTCATGTGGTTGGGTTGGCAAAGTTAATGAGGGTGGGCAGGGGAGAAGGATACTGTGGAGTCGTGCACTAGCTAGTGCCTTGATACTCAGACTGAGGCTTGGGAGCTGCAAATGTCTCTTTAATGTGTCTCCTGGAGTTCTTTGCAGCACATATTAAAATACTGATTTAATTATTAACAAATCAGGATGCTTTTACTGTGTTATTAACCAATTGTAGAATACTTAGTCATTTTGCTGTGAGAAAATATATATATATATATATATATATTAAAAATAGTAAAGAAACAATGAATTCACACTACTGTGACTCTTTTCGGTTATGTTGATAGCTAAATTGGCTCCTGAACCACTGAAATCTGAGTATCACGGAGCTAGTGCATATGTACACTATGCTCCCTTGTGCATGGAATGTCAGATTTGATTAAGTGTGTGACAGTTGTCTTCTGGTGGCTGCACCCTCTTGAGTCAAAGTCCCAGTACTCTAGCTCACAGGGAGTCTCCTCTAGTTTGTGATAGGATTATAATTTTGAAGTTGGAGATACTGTTGCCTAATGAGCTGTCCAAAGGAGCTAAGCAGCTTACAAAGGGGAGGAGGGGGGAACCCCACACAACTAACTTCAACAAAAGCACAGCTTTGCTGGAGTGATCTATCACCTTTGTTTCCACAGAATCTGCTGTGCAGCCACACTTGTGGATGTGGGTAAACCCCAACCTGGTTTGCCCCATAACAGGATACCCCAATAAGGGAGTCCCAGGAAAACCAGTGCATTTGGTAGCTCCTGCACCCAAGGCAGCTGTTAGAAAACCTACTTCAGTAAAACCAAGGCCCTCAGTAGCTGCTGCCCTACAAACTTCCTCTGGACAATGTATTTCAGTGCCCCTAGTAACTGCTGCACCCAAGGTCTCCACTAGAAAATATAGTTCAGTAAAGGCAGTGGCTCTCATCACTGCCCTGCAGACTTCTCCTTTGGCCTCTGTTTCCATACCCCGGTTGGCTGCTTCTGGTGCTGTGACCCTGCAGGCTTCCACAGTCAAGAATGTTCCCAGAAAACCAGTGTTCCCTGTATTATTGGCAGCTGTTGCACCCAAGGCTTCTACTCTAGTAAAACCTGTACCTCCAGTAGCTGCTGCATCCAAGGCTTCCAATAGAAAACATGCTTCAGTAAAGACCGTACCCCCAGTAGCTGACACCATGCAGGTTTGCACACACACACCAGGAAAAACAATGTCCATGGAAGCTGCAGCACTTGTGGACCCCTATCAAAAGCCAGTCTTAATTGACTCCAAGCAACTCTGTCCCAAGGAGGAGGTACTACTGTGCTCCAGCAAAGCAAAGGTATGTTAGATGGGCTTCATGTGCACTGAATTTCTATGTGGCTTACTGTTATTTTGGAGGCTGCTGGCTCCTGATCTTCTCACTAGCAGCAGCATCAGAGGAGCTAGTGGTAGCACAGCTGTACAATTGAGAGGGAGTGAACAATAGGAGACCGAGCTCCTGCAGTAAGAATCTCTTGCTCTTAAAGAGCAGTCTTTTATCCCAGTGTTGTGACAGGCTCTGTCTTGACTGATTTGTGCACTGTAGGTGTTGAGTGAGGAGGAGGTCTTTCCATTTGTATCCATAGATAAAGGTGCAAATGGAACTCAAGCACTAGACCTTGTGACCAAACGCCCAGCCAGCCCTCTACCTGGGAATTGAAGGAGTATGCCAAGAACTGTACAAAGCTCTTAACTCACTGGTCTCCTATCTCCTAGACCTAGGACTCGCTATAGTGAATTCATCCTTTGGATTTAGTTGGACTCTGACAGCCCCCTGCTTTAACAAAGCTGACTAGCAGTGCAGTACCTTTTTTTGGAGGGGAAGGGGACTAGAGAGGAAATTCCTTCCTGATCCCTGTAGGGTGTTGGTTACATCTGTCTCATGATTATTTGAAAGGCACTTACTGACCTCATAGGGCCCAGAGTTGGATGGATGCTGAAGTGTGGGCAAGAAATCAGGGAGGTCTCTGCACTTCCTGCAGCTTTCAGAAGGGAGAGGGCAAATGATTGGTAGACTCAGATTCTGATACTTTATTCCAAGCTGTGCATGTTTTTGACCTCCACGATTTCATTACTGAGGAATCTCAAATTTAAATGATCATGTAGAAACTGAGGGGAGGGACACTTGAGGAACTCTGTTAGTAGTTCAAGGGACACAAGCAGCCAATGTCTCTCCCCCCTACTGTAGCTGCAGGGTGACATCACTGATCAACTGCAGGAGTCTAGGGTTGGTGAGCTCCTGCCAGCCAACAAGCAGTGTCTAGCTGTCAGTCAGCACACAGTATCAGCAACTTACGATCGGAGTATTCATTTTTGTTATCTTATCCTTCAAGTTGCAGCCAGGGTACAGCTATTAGATTCTTGGCCAAAGGCTGCATTGGAAACTTGCCTTGTCTACACTGGCCTCTTCTCCTCTTGCGCCCCCACCCCTATATCCCATTAAAACTTCCCACTTGCTAACAAGTGCAGATGCTAGAGTTGCAGCCCTCGGGTGCCCCATCTTACAGGGAAGCTAGCCAGCTTGGTGTCGTTATATTCTTGATGGACAGTAAAACCTGATCTTGGGCTCAGTCTTCACCACAAAACTACCCACTCTTCCTCTTACTTTTGCAGTGCTGAGATTTGGTATGACCTGTGACTCCCACAGCCCCTGTGACCTGGATGACTTGACACCTGACCTTCATCTCTTCTTTTCGCTAAACGATGCTGACTTCAAAATGGCCTTTGCCAGCAAGAGGCTAGTGAAGATGGGCTTTGTGTGGAAAGCAACCCAACTTTCTTCTCACTCTCATATGGCGAACAAGTCAAATGCCACTTGAGTGCAGCCATATTATGTCTTAAACACATCAGGCCTCTATGGCCTGACTTACCTTCCCCTCCGTGTGCCAGGCCCCTCCCCCCCCACACACACACCCTGCCCCCTTTTCCACAGAAATATTGGGCTCCTGCTGACTTCAATGGGTGTGGGTGATGCTGGACTCCTGTTCCAGACTGTATTTCAGGGTAGGTCTGAATAGTTTTGTAGAATCTATGCCAACTTAGTTAAAAGGATTCAATACCCTAATATGTACACGTCTAAAAATCTATTTAACTTAACTTGCAGTAGTAAAACTTCTAAATTGTGCTGTCCACACTAGCATGTTGAACTGATCTAACCTGTTTCTTCCCCCCCCCCCCCCCGATGATCTAGTTAAATTGGTGCCAAAACTGATGTAGACAAGCCCCAGGTAGTCCTTCTACCTGCCCTCTCTTAGGGAGGGAAGCTGCCACTGTACTGGCTGGCACTACAGGCCTGAGCCTACAGTAGGGATCAAATAAGCTTTATTTTAAAGTGATTTTTTTTAAGTTAAGTCTGCATCAGCTATGAACTTGCCAGGCATCTATTAAAACTTCAGTTTCCTTTTAATGCTGTATTTCTAATTCTTTAAGCGTTCCTTTCTGCAGACTCTATTCTTGTATCTCTCTCTGGCTTCTTCCAAACAAACTCAGTGCTTTTGTTACAAATGTCAAGTCTTTCACCTCTGGCATAAGAAAACAGTCACCTCTGTGCCTTATCTGTAAGCTGGAGTAAAAGTGACTTGTCTGACATCACATATGAAGTCTCTGGCAGAGCTAGAAATAGAACCCAAGTGGCCAGATATTTAGTCCTGTGCTTAGCCAACAGGTCCTTGCTCTCTACCTCTTGAAGGGTAGTTGCTTGTGAGGTTGTCAGGCACTAGATCCAGTCTAGACCTGCAATGACATGACTAGCTAAACAAATCAAACCTCTAGAATCAGCAAATATGGTCACTGCAAAGGACATGAAGTAGTCTCTAACCACCCCCCCAGGTAAAGCATTGTACAATTACTAGTGGCATGATCAGAATAGGGGAGTTTGCCTTCCTTGGCTCCTGCTGGAGGAAGGATATAGGAATAGATGGTATATTGGCTTATTTTAATAGTAAATTCTAAGTTTTCCCCATCGGAAAGAGGATCAACCTCTACCTGCTGGCACTCAAAGTAACATTAGCCACTTTCTGCTAAGCAAGCATTTTTGTGAGAGAAGGGTGCTAAAGGAAGGGAAGAGCTTCTCAACATACTCTCCCCTCTGACTTCTGCTCTTCCTCTTGCATGGATCTTTGCTGACTACCATTAATCAGGAATATGTGCAACAGCTCCTTCTGCATCTGACTGGAGTAGAAACCACCCCTCCTGTAGTGACTGTTTGCTAAGTGTGCCTGCAACTCTTTAATTTAAGAGGCAAAACTTTACTTTGAATGGGCTTTCAAGGTCCTGCTGTTCTAGAACATTGGTCAGGCTCATTCTTATGGCTGTCAACTGAAAATCAGCTTCCTGCTGACAAGTGTGACAGTGTGAGCGCTTTCCCTTGTGGCATGAGTGTGAATTGCTCATGTTCCTCTCTCTAGTTTGTGAGGGCTGCCTGACTGTTGAAACAGTCACTTGTTAATGTTTCAGCTGTACCAGTAAACATCTTGCTTGCAAGACCCTACAGCAGGGAATAAGGGGGACCTATCCTAGACTAACAACAGTTCACCTTTGCTGTCACGTGCTCACTAGGGACTGAAATCATGATCCTCTCTAGTAAATGGCAGTTAAGTGCTCACTAGACTCCTAAAAGATGAGTGGTGGTAGTGGGAGAACAGAAATCATTGTCAGATTATACATGGAGGTGATTAAGCCTACCGTGGAAGTGCTTCTGTTGGAAAGGATTTCATCTGTGGGGCACTAGGAAGTGCAAGTATCTTAGTTACATGGAAGGCCTTACTCCTGATACCTTTAACCTCACTAAAAAGCAGGCTCTGTGCAGTACCTCTCCCTATCTCTCGCACCAAATTTATTTATATAGTTTAATCACACTTTAAGGTTCCATTTACAACTCACTGACTACAAATTTTAGCATGTTACAAATAGGGATAGCATCTGATGTTAGCCTATTAGTAGGTATTACAGGTAAACAACCTAGGCACCTGTTGGACTGTGAACGATTTATTAAAATGTTATAAATGAAATGAAATCTTCAAATAAGTGAAGTTTTCTCTCGTTTAAGTGGCTGCTGTCTGACTTAGTAACACAGCAGGAACTATTTTTTAACAGCTGAGATCAAACTAACCTAGTCTTCTTCCTGTCTTGGTTGCTTTCTGCCTTTCTTAGTACAGGTATTTAGCACCAGCTCTTTCTAGGCAGTGCCACTATGTAGACTGGATATATGGCAGAGGGCTGGGATTTTATGATCCATTCTGCCCTGGTTAGAGGAAGCAGCAGTTTTCACATTAAATAAGCATAAAGAATGAGAGCTGCCAGAGGTGTTTAGTTTAATTAAAAAGAAAAAAAGCCTTCATTATAAAGCAGTAAATTATTTTTTTAAAAAAGCTTTAGAAATACCAGGAATGGAATGTCTGGTCCCTGATGAAAGTAAGGGTGTGTGGCAGGCGATCTGTGTTAGAGCTATCACCTTGTCGAGGAGAGACTTTAGCAAAGACATTTCTCCCCAGCATTCATTAGGCTTTGGCATTAAATAGCTAAACAAGGGACAAACTCCCTTTCCCCTCACTTGCTAGAGCTTTTTTGCTCAGGTCACATCATTGGTTCCCTATGTAAGATAAGTTCTGTTTAAATAGAGGCAGAATTTGGTTATCAAGAGGCAGGAGAACAACCACCCAGTTCTCACCTTATCCCCTCCCACTCCATTTAGTGTCATCATTGTGTCTCCTAGCACTGGCATTGAAGAGCAGTTTTGTTTGGTGTGGTCTGGTCTTGTTTTGTGTGCATATCTTTATTAAAAAAAAAGGGGGGGGGCTAGTCAGCTGGAACTTCAGCAAAATAAAATGACAATGTCTTTAGGATCTTTAAGTGGCTGCAGTGGAATGTCTAAACTCTGCTCTAGATCTTATTGTCTGCTTCATGGGTTAAATAGTTCAGCAGCCCTTAGTGCTTTTTACCTTCAGCATACTTTACACTACATTAAGTGCAGAATGAGAATAAGGAATTTAAAAGATACAAAAATTCAATTGACTTTTCCCCAGTCTTCTTGTACAGGGGAAAGGGAACATTTTGCACAGAAGCAGCTGAGAAATTGCTATTCGAGTAAAGGCCTGCAGAGTTCCAAGATTATGCTAAAGCTTCCTGTAATCTTCCCTCAAACAAAACCAACTCTGACCATCGGCAGCCAGTGGATCATGGATGGGATAGTTACTCAAACTGCTGAAAGGGGGAAAGTTAGAAATCAGAGGACCAGATTTTCCTACTACCCCATACTCTCCAGTGAAAATCCTTTAGCTAAGACTCCCTCTTGAAGTATGTATGAGACAAAGCCTGCCCAGAGCAAGTCATTGAGGGAGGAGGCAGGTCTGACCCAGCTCCCTCTGATTAGTGGTCTGAGTCCCTAGAGTTTCTATTCACTTCTAGGGCTCCCTTCTGCAATTGCTTAGAAGCTGACTGTAGTAGAAGGGGAGGAAATAAGCCTGCTTGGGAGCCATGTGGTCCTTATCTCAGAGGCAACAGGGCAGCAGGGATCAGAGACTGAACAAAGATTGCACCTGTTCTGCAACGAGAGAGAAAGAGAAGGTAGTTTGATGGCTGAGCCTGGGCCATGATTCTGGCTCTGCAGCCTCAAAGGGTTAATCAGCATTCCACCACCATTGCTATCAGTGTCCTGCTCTCAGGATCACTCCGCTACCAATGAGAGCTTGTTCCAAAAATGTAATACTTCCATTCTGATTTTCATTGGCCAAGTGTGTTGTTCAGTATCAGCTAGAGGATAAATTTCTTAAGCAGCCAGGAGAATAACCCTGCTCATAGTTGAATTTCTGTCAAGTACTTATCTTCAAAAGGGAGCTAGATAGATTCATGGAAGATAGCCATTGATGGACCTATTTGCCAGGAATGATGTCCCTAGCCTCTGTTTGCCAAAAGCTGGGATTGGGGGACAGGGCATGGATCACTTGATGATAACAACCTGTCTGTTCATTCCCTTTGGGGCACCTGCCATTGGCCACTGTCAGAGGACCAGATACTGGGCTTGATGGAACTCCCGCCCCCTCCCCCCTTTTCTCCTCTGGCCTAGGTTACAGCTCAATGAGGCACAGAGCCACCCTTACTTGTAAGGGCTCCACCCTAGAAGACCCATCTTCTTCAGCCATCCAGTCTAGCCCTCTGTATTTTCTCCTTCCCCTGGTCTGTCCACACACTTATTACCTCTACAGTTCTCTTACTAGTGTAACCTCACAACAAGTCTTGGGAGACCCTGCTTTCCAGCACCACTCATCCTAGCTCCAAAGCCTCAGTGGGGGCTACTGTCTCTTGGTATGTACCTGGTTTGCTCAAGCTCTGGCTCACTAAGTCGAGGGCCTCCTCAGATAGAGCCCGTATCTCTTCCTGGAACTTTCTGCACCCTTCTGGTGTCAGCTTCCACAGGCGTGACTTGCGGTTGCCCTCGTTGCACACAAAGTGGGAGGTTTTTTCAAAGCTGCTACTGAAGCACAGATTGTGACGAATGGTGTTTTTCCAGCCATCTGGGGCTGTCTGGAAAAAGGGAAAGTGCTGCCTGCAGAGAGAGAAGAAGGGCACAGAGCTAGGTTCACAAGCAGGGCAAGCCCAGAGCACAGAATTGGCTACACTGGCCACTCTAGTCATGAGGTCAATGTTTCTTGTCACAACCAGAGTGCACCTGATCATTTGTGGAACATACATGGATGTAAGAAGATGAGATTCCTCCCAAGCCCCTGTACCATTAGGTTTGGCTGGACCAGTTGAACAGAGTAATGTTAAGTGGCAACAGGCCAGAACTAAAACTCCAAGTCTGAATACTCCTGAATTTGGGCATTTAAATAAAAATCCATGTCCTCTCTAATGGGAAGAAAAGGGAAGTGACTTGCCCAGTGTCTCATGGTGAGTCAGTAGTAGAGCTAAGAATAGAACCCAGGAGTCCTGATTTCCAGTCCCCTGCCCTAGCCATACTTCCTCCCCTAGTAAAAGCTAGGACATACACCCATGCCCCTTTAAACTCCCCTTGTCCTAGCATGGGGGAGTTAGGAGGGCTGTGGGTACCGTGTGAATTGGTAGATCTGCTGCACAGTCAGGCTGCCTTCTGCACTGTTACGCAGGGCCAGGGTGATGAGGATGCAGTAATTAAGTGGGGGCCGGGGCCATCCCCCTTTGATTTTGGTGCTCGCCTGCAGGATGTACTTGAGCTTCTTGCTCAGAGATCTGGGGACCTTTGGTTTCTGGAGTGCCAGAACAGCCTTAGATTTGGGAGTCTCCATTTTCTGAGGGAGTGAGATGTCCACCGATGAGGCATCTTCATCCTCGGTGAACTAGGGACAAGAGGGGTGGAAGAGATGGGTTAGGGAGTCAGTGAGTAGACAGGATGCGTGTGGGAAGATGCACATCAGCAGCCTGTGTGTAATGAGTTTGGGCCTCAGTCCCGTTCCCAGTGGTGATGTGTCCCCATCACTAATGACTGTTAACTGACCCATTTCTATCTTTCAGCAGAAGGGTCACATACTGAATGGGCTCCTCCCCACGTCAGGCCTGAGGTACATACTGCTACTTGGGCTATCCCTGTTCTGTGGATAGGAAGGACTCTAGTTTCCAGTCCAGCATCTTGTACCTTCTACCAGCCATAATTTGGGCTGAATCTATGCATTCACTTCTGCTGCTCAAAACAGGGCATGAGCAAGTTTAGTGCTATCTTGGGATGCATGAATCACAGAGACCAAGCAACTCCAAGTATGTAATGCCCAACACTGTCCACACAGAGTCCTGTGGCACCTTTAAGACTAAGGTCTGGTCTATACTACCCGCCTGAATCGGCGGGTAGAAATCTACCTCTCGGGGATCGATTTATCGCATCCCGTCGGGACGCGACAATCGATCCCCGAATCGGCGCTCTAACTCCACCAGGGGAGGTGGTAGTAAGCGCCGCCGACAAAAAGCCGCAGAAGTCGATTTTGCCGCCGTCCTCACAACGGGGTAAGCCGGCTGTGATACGTCGAATTCAGCTATGCTATTCACGTAGCTGAATTTGCGTATCTTAAATCGACTCCCCCCTGTAGTGTAGATGTACCCCCAGTGGATAGGGCTCTGGAGTTGGAGTCAGGAGACTCTGGTTCTGC
>NW_020664725.1:18040857-18251871 GCF_002925995.2 Terrapene triunguis | reverse complement strand
ACACAGCTTCCACTCTGCCACGTACCTTCTCTGCCTCACTGGCTGATGACAGCAGATCCTCCTCAGAACAGTCAAGGTTGGAGTAATTCAAGGAAGAGCTTGGAGAAGAAAACCCTGGAGCAGCAGCAGCTACTGAGAGTGCTGGGCTACTGGGTCCTGGCATGTCCACACTGGGACAGCTGACAATGGGGCAAACCAGATTGGGGTTCACCCACATCCACAGATGGGACTGCACATAAGATTCTGCTGACAGAGAAGAAGCCAAATCACTCTAGTAACACCATCTGAGGGCCTCTGCAACAGACAGGACTCCTGCCTCCTGGGAACAGGGCTAGGCTAAATAGGATGTAGATCCAAAAATCTCGGGGCTCTCCTAGCCCTAAGACTCTATGCTGTCAACCCCCCCCACCCCCCCGATAGCATTCATCTCCATATCTCACAAAAAAAGGATTGTTTTTTCCCTCCTGTTCTGTAGCCCCTCACACCACCAGGCCTTGTCCCTTGCTCACCCTGTGAGTTTTAACCTCCCTTCCCCTGCCAGCAGCACCATAGTTGCCTGCAGCCCCACTACCCAGGAATCACCCTGAGCTACTGGTCTGGCAGCATCCAATGGATAAAGGAGTACATAATACTCCCCTCAGAGCTGACCTAAGCGCCTCTGATCCTTGGAGAAGATCAGACCCAGATGTGCTCTCCATTGCTGGTCCATCTCTCTGTAACAGGATGAACGAATGCCCCTTTACCTACGCATCTGCTTATGGCACTCTCCCTTTCCGCCAGGACAGTACCCTGCTCATGGCTCACCACCAGGCTGTGTGGACAGGAGGGTCTCAGACAGTTCCTTCGGGAGTGAATTCCTGCGCACCTGTCGCTCACACTGCCACTTCAGCATATGATGGTTCAGTTTTTCATCTGCAGCTGGGGGAAAATGGAAGTTTAGAGACAATGTGGTGAATTGACAGCACTGACATCCATCTCCCTCCTCTTCTCCACCCCCTTTCTCTTCTGAGCATCAGGGCTTTGAGACACATCCTCAGTCTAATTTGGGTTGGGAAAAAGGCCCTTTTCCGTATCATGATGGGTCACCCAGTTTGGGTTACACAAGTTGCTCTCAACCTTTCCAGACTACTGTACCCCTTTCAGAAGTTTGATTTGTCTTGTATACCCCCCCCAGCTTTCACCTCAATTAAAAATGACTTGCTTACAAAATTGGACACGAGAATACAAAAGTGTCACAGTATACTATTACTGAACAATTGCTTACTTTCTCATTTTTACCACATAATTGTACTTAATTTCAGTGTATAGTATATAGAGCAGTATAAACAAGTCATTGTATGAAATTTTAGTTTGTACTGACTTCACTTGTGCTTAAACCAAAACAGCTGGTCAAAAAGGGACCCTCCCCAGCCCAGTGAAAATGAGTGAGTGAGGGTGGGGGACAGCGAGTGACCGAGCAGAGAGGGAATGGAGAGAGCAAGGTAGGGCCTCGGAGAACGGGCAGGGCAAGGTTGTTCAGTTTTGTGCGATTAGAAAGTTGGCAACCCTATAGCCTGTTGTAAAACTAGAGAAATAGCTAAATGAGTTGATGTACCTCCTGGAAGATCTGTGTATCCCCAGGGGTACCCCTGGTTGAGAACCACTGGGCTGCAGACATCAAAACCCTCATCCTGCAGTTGGACCCCTGCAGAATGGGGACCCATGTGGGCTTAAGGGTCAGATTCCAGGCCTAGAGCCTAAGATTGTGACTATAAGGTTTTTAGGGAGGTGCCAGTCCCAGCATTTCCCCTAGTATAGTCCAAAGCCCTACAATCTATGTACTAAAGTATCATAAGAATTCTTTGAGACTGGCACATCACTGGAGAGATTTAGAATTAGACTGGCCAAAGCAGCAAATCATAGCAACAATGGTGGAGCTGAACATGAACTAGACAGGACATACTAGAAATGTTCGGTTTCTGTTTTTTTCCATTCATAGAGTCAAAGGCCAGAGGGGGCACTGTAATCATCTAGTCTCACCTCCTACATAACTCAGGCCATTGAACTTCCCCCAAATTATTCCTGTTTAAACTATAATTGCTTCTCAGCTCTCTGTGAGCTGAGGGGTGAAAACATTATCT
The DNA here is from genome assembly GCF_002925995.2 of Terrapene triunguis. NCBI lineage: Eukaryota > Metazoa > Chordata > Testudines > Emydidae > Terrapene > Terrapene triunguis. Next base: position 18,249,751 of record NW_020664725.1, on the reverse strand, counting down.
ACTATCTTTTATCAAAACATCTCCTGTGATAGTTTCACAATGTTGAACTAGAATCAAGAACAATCACATGTATCCAGCACTGGCATCTGCTCTAGCCCAGTCAGTGCTGCTAGTTCTATCACATGCCAATATGTTTTCTGGAGTGCTCTCTGGAGATTTTTATTTAATTGAGCCAGTCTTGCCAGCTCTCTTTAGGATTCCCCCCCCCAATATCAGAGTACCTGTCAGTTATTTACAGTTTAATCTCCAGGTTCTTCTAAATTTGCATACATTTTGAAGTTCATAGAAGAGAACATTCTAATTTAGCAGCATTTAAACTCTTTGATAGCAAGACAAGATATGGTTTTTAATGAATTTCCAGGCTAGATCAGATTTCTATCTCCAGCCATCAAAGAGTCATCTTTTCACCTGGAAGTTTCACAGCCAAGAACATACACATAACCAAACCATCCAGAACTCAAGCCTCTCAGAACTCCTTACCTTGAGGAAACTGATCAGTGGTGGTAGTTAGCTTGAGCTTCTCCTCCATATCCCAGTCCTCAAGGCCACTTTTTAGATGCAGGCTTTCCCAAAATGTTTTGTTTTGACAATTCAAATACATTTTCTTATAATCTACAAAATAACCCACAACTGCTGCATACCCTGAATGTTGGAAGGAGAACACAGAGCAAGCCACAGCAAGTTAACCACTGCTAACTTTTAACTCTCCAGTTCTGCTCCATGTGATTTGAACTCACTTTATATTAAAAAGAGAGAACATGAGAGAGATTTGACCAGGTGAATTAAAGGCCTCTGTTTCACACTTTTAAATACCCATTAAAGACCTTTCTAGGGACTGGATGATTAGTATCAATGAAGCAAGCAATCTACTTGAGAATAAAAGAGCTATCACCTGAGGGGGTTTTTTGTCTGTCCATTTAATCTAAATTCTTGATAAGTGCTCAGCTCCTTAGTTAGGTTAGCAGAGCTTTATCCTAACATTTCTGGAAAAATAAGTATAAAGGAATAGATTTGCAACTGTTGGTAATATAGGATCATCCATAGGTTTGTGGCCTTTATGGTCTGAGAACTCAAATACTTTTTGGAGGACCTTCAGATGTTGCATCTGAAGAAGTGAGGTTTTTACCCACGAAAGCTTATGCCCAAATAAATCTGTTAGTCTTTAAGGTGCCACCAGACTCCATGTTGTTTTTGTAGATACAGACTAACACGGCTACCCCCTGATACTTGACTTCAGTCCCAATTTCTTCTCCTTTCCATTTCCCTCCCAGTCTCTTATTCTTAATCCAGCTCCTTCCCCGCCAACAACTTGCTGCTCAGCTTCCCCCTGTCTCCACAGCTCCAAGATAAACTCAACAGACTTCCTTGTAACCTCATTTTGCTGCTAGCCCACCAGCAGATGGAGCACAGCTGTGGAATGAAACTGAGCAGGCTCTTGTCCTGTTCACTTTGCTGCTCTGCTCCGTGCTCTGAGCTAGGCAAGAGATGTGGTACACATCAATGTGTAGAAGATTCTCCTATTGGCCTCACTTTGCTACAAATGTCTTTCTAGATGAACAGAGCAAAGCATAAGCAGACCAAGCAATTGCTTAGGGTGCCAAGCAGCTCAAGGGGGGCCCCCTGTTAATTATTAGTATGTGTTGTGAGGGCAGGGGCAAAAATATTCCTGCTTAGGGGCCCCAATGGGCAGCACCAGCACTGAATTGAGGAGGGTGAGCGAGGAATAATAATGCTTGATATTTATACATACCTCTTCATCTTCAAAGCTCTGCACAAGAGTTAAGGTTTGGATCCTCAAAAGTATTTAGGTACCTAACTCTAATTGAAATTCTGTAACTTTTGAGAATCTGTGCCTAACACACTAATTTCCGTCAGATCCTATCATCACCGAATGGGGTCACTACAGAGTGAGGAGAGTCTTTGTACCCTGTTTATTGTAGGGTTGCTCCTGGGCTCTGCATCCTGTTTGCTGTTGTAGGGTTGTTCTTGGTCCTCCAGAGCAGCACTACAAGAGCAGGAGATGTAAAATTACAATCTAGCTTCACTAGTACAGAATTACACAGACTCTCATGGGGCACATGGGGACCCTTTCTAGTGTTTCTTTGACATGGAGTTTGGATAATATTTTTTTAAAATCTCCCTAACTGGTCATGTGATGCAATGGTGCTGTGTGCCAGCAGAGGCCAGTGGACAGAGGTGGGAACTGGTTCTGGTGGATACATTGGAAATGTTATTTGCTAGGAGGGATCAGCATAACCAAATTATCAAGGGAGTCCCATAAAGTAACAACATCAGCACAAAAGGTCCTGCTAAAGAAGATGTGGATGTGCGTGTATTGTGTATCTTTTCCAAACTGCCACAGAAAAGTGAAGGATACACTTGTCGCTTCATTCAGTCCTTTTGTCCCTTGTAATTGTATCACATACACCTGGCTCCTCACCTAATCTGTGGTGTAAACTATGCAATTCAGATGTTCAGCGTGGTTTAACTTAATCCTCCCCCCACCCCACACACTCACCCCCACAGTGGCCTGGCCCCTATCAATTCCCCATGCACACCCAAGACAAACCATCTCTTCTCTCCTTATAGTTTAGGGCCTCTTCCAAAGTGCCAGAGGCCAGGTCATGTTCATAGAACATCCAGATGCAAGAGCTGTATTTTCTCTGCAGCTTGGGGTTTGGATCCAGCCCATCTCTGAGGTATGTTCCCTCAAATAATTTGCCATGTTGTCCCTGGTGAGAGAGTGGTGACCATAGCTATAGGGAGAGGGTAACAAAGGGTGCTTGGCTACTAGGCAGTACAAGCTGGTGCTTGGGCTCTTCCAGGTGAGAGAGCTTCTCCTACTGACATAACTACTGTCACTTGTGGAGGTGGTTTTATTATGTCGACAGGAGAGCTCTCTCCCATCAGCATAGAGCAGCCCCAAATCTCCATGACACACAAGGGACCTCCAGCAGTTGCATTGATTGTGACTGGAATATAAAGGGTTAATAGCTGCAGTACTGATGTGAGGCCAACTATCTGCAGGTGTGTAGATCAGTGGGTGATGAGTATCAGGTGGCCATAAATAGGAAGGGGAGGGAGGGACGCTTTAGGGCTGAAACTGCAAGAGTAGGTCAATGTACCTTCTCTGTGCTGTAAGACTAGGAGTACTTTGCTCCTGTAAGAGGAGGCCTCTTCTCTGAGGTACTTCAAGCACTTTAAAGATGCTAATTGAGGGTGCCCCCTCCTAGCACTGCTGGGTGTTGGCAGGATCTCCATAGTATAAATGGGAAAAGCAAGGCACTGAGAAGAGTACCTGACCTGTCCAGAGTCAACACAATGAGACGGTAACAGAAATGGGAACAGAACCCAGAAGTCCTAGCTCCAGTTGCCTACTCTATTTGCATTATATTACAGAGATGAAATTTCAGAGCCACCTCAGGGAATAGCTCTTGTTATTTGTTACCTTCTCAACACCTATGAACATGTTAGAAACAATTGTAATAATTTCCCCCCCTTGATCTTAGGGGCCAATGGGTTTCAAGTTCCCTTGGAGAATTTCAGAGGTTCTGTCCATTGTGTCTGTGATTTTTGCGTTCCTTCTGGGGCCCTCCAATGATTTGCCCTTACCCCTATGACCAAGGAGAACCCCTTGGGATACCCACCCGTACTCACATTCACAAGGAGCTGGTTCCAGAACTCAAGCACTGCCTGTTTAGCTTAATAATAATCATTCCTTGCCCTGAGCAGCATTTCCCTACTCTGTGATCTCCCAGTAGGGTGACCAAACAGCAAATGTGAAAAATTGGGACAGGAGTGGGGGGTAATAGGAGCCTATATAAGAAAAAGACTCAAAAATTGGAACTGTCCCTATAAAATTGGGACATCTGGTCACTCTATCTCCCAGCCCATTACAGTTTTGCCCAGCCAGGTCAGGATCCTCAACTGTCATGTACACATGAGGACATTGAGGCACCAGAGGGGCTGGGACTTGGCCAAGGTCACACTGTTAGTCCATGACTGTGTTAGTCCTGATTCCCAGTGTAAACCACAAGTTTATCCTTCCTCCCTGCAGCCATGTGTTTCCTTCTGGCCACCCTGTAGTTCCAGTGTCAGAAACTTCAAGGAACCAAGCAGCAGCAACAAAGGCTATGGACATCATAGTTCAGAGAAAACAGGGAGGAAGAGAGAACCTGCTGCTTTGGTTCTCCTGAAGAACACACAGAGTCAGAAAGGTCAGCAGTTGCACTGTGAGTGAAGATGAGAGCATACAGAGGTGACGGTGATGATCTGGAGGCTGCCTGGTATCAGAATGGCTGGAATCTTCACAGCCAGGTGAGTTTTACCTGCTCAGGAGACAACCAATGGGAGCAGCCCTGCTGAAAACTGACCAGATGCCCTTCCCTCACCACACCCGCCCTGACATTGAGTCACCCATGTAACCCACACCCTGGGAATCCAGAGAGGCTTTATCAGGCTGCAGCTCAGAGGGATGGGGTCTTCTCCCCCAGCAAGTGCACTTCCCCCTGTTTTGCCCCTTGCAGGCAGCAGGGATATGGGCTTTCAGTACAGCTGGGAAGGGATCCCTAGATTTCACAGTGAAACTCTCTAATTTCTGGGCAACTGCAGGTCTTTGCAAAGGCTTCCACATGCACTTGCAGGCAGAGGCAGTGTTTGCATGCAGGAGGAGAAGAGGGAGATGGGCAGCAGCAATTGTTGATCCAAGGTAAGTCACAGATGCTGGATTTTGCCAGGTTGTGGGGAGGAGATGAGATGGAATTCTGCCTGCACTGCAGTTCAGCTGGTAGTGAGAGAATGGGGGGGAGGCACTGTGCTTTCTCCATGTGGTAGGAGGTGACTCGTGACTGTAAAATGAATCCTGCTGAGAGTTGAACACCAAGATTCAGGGTGCAAAGGAACTTGTCTAGAGCACCAAGGGAAACACTTAATCCCCTTATTTTCTCTCTCTCCTCCTCTCTCTGAGATCCCTGTTGTTCATCTGAAAGGGGGCTGGATTTTTCTGACATAGAAACTAAGGGGTCAAGTCCATCCCTGGAGTAGGTGGGTGCAGGTCCCAGGGCTGAGTTTGGTCCAAGGACTCCTCTGGGCAAGATTCCCCTCAATCCCAGAGGGATAGCTCAAAACTAGCTGATCTCCTGCTCCCGAGAGACAGAGAAGACTTGACATAGCAGCAGAGGATATCGTTAAATCATAGCATTTGTTACTGCAAATTCATCCAAACATAGATCCAGGCACAGTCCCTTCCCCAGAGAACTCACAATCTCAGTTGGGCAGTAGGTGCCCCTTGAGGGGGCATAGCCCAGCAGCTAGTCCTTCTCTAAAAGGCAGCCTTCCGGACGTTTTAGACTCTGTGACCCATCCCTCCCCCCCCCTCATCTTATGGTGCGTTAGACAAAGTAAAACTTCTGGGATGCAAAAGATTCAACAATAAAATATAGATTCCAAGCATTATTTCTGTGTGATTGACTGAAATGGCAGGGCAGTAGAGTTCAAATCGATATCCAGAGAGGTGAGAACAAGGCATTGTGGGACACTTCCCAGAGGCCAATCGCAGCACTGTAGTCACCACGGTATCTACACTGGCACCGCAGTGCTGTAGCCCCAGCACAGAAAGCGCTACACCTCTCATCGGGGTGTTTTTTTGGGGTGCTGTATCTGTGCAGTTTCTGCTCACCAAGGGCTGGTCTATACTTACCGGGTAGTTCGACGGCTGGCAATCGAAGTTCCGGGTTCGATTTATTGCGTCTGGTCTGGACGCGATAAATCGAACCAGGAAGTGCTCACCGTCGACTGCGGTACTCCAGCTCAACGAGAGGAGTACCGCGGAGTCGACGGGGGAGCCTGCCTGCCGCGTGTGGACCGCGTCTGAACCGCGGTAAGTTCGAAGTAAGGTATTTCGACCTCAGCTACGTTATTCACGTAGCTGAAGTTGCGTACCTTACTTCGACTTGGGGGGTTAGTGTAGACCAGGCCCAAGTGGTTTGGCAGTGTGTACACCTCAGGAGTTACAGCGCTCAAAGCTGCTTTACTGCGCACAAACTTGCCAGTGTAGACGGGGCCTCAGATGTTTGGAGACATCATGGGAGGGCAGGAAGCCCCTCATTATACACTCCTCAAAACCCCACCATGTATCCAGGACTCCAGTCTCCATGCTGATTGTGCTGCCTCATAATTTCAGACAAAGCGGATGTGACATGCTGTGGAGGGAAGGGCAGGAAAAACAAATCTGTGTGCTGCAGGAAGGAGACCCACTCAATAAATCACACATATACCCTGTCAGGACTAGAGCCCAACTCCCAAAACATAGGCCTCTGCCACCTAAGCTAAACAGGATATTCCTTAGCTGGCACTAACAGTAGGGCCCTTACCTAGAGGGTGCCACAGTCATGCACACAAAGCTAAGAGCCTCATTCTGGCTGCAGCTTTTTATGGTTTGAATGAGGCAGAACTGCTGTCTATGCCGCATTACAACTGAATTTTGGTTCCGTTATGCTCCTCTCCAGACCTGGTTCTGTTTTGTACGGGATGACCTAGCTGTGTTCTGTAACCAGGCTTGGACAGACCCAGTTAAGGTCCTGCCTACATGTTGGGATGTGGTTATCACTGGCTCTCTTGACTCTTGTCACTGTAATGTGGTCAGCCTCAAAGACTACTGTGGTCTGCAGAGAAGCAGTCTGACAGTGGTGCTTCTGGGCCTGTGGATTCCTACTGGGCCTGCTTTGGTTATTGCTTGTGTTAGAGCCCCCCAAAAAGCAATCTACTTCCTTGGCAAAGAAGGGAGTTGTCTTGCCCACATTGTTTTTAAGCGTGTTGTACCACAGCTGACTGGCCTGGTTGCAGGGTCATCTCCTGGTTGCCAACTGTCCCTTATTACACGAGATGTCCCTTATTTTTTCATCTCTGTACAAGATCCGGAGTTCCTGAGTGCTGTAAAAAGCAGCAAGAGATACTCCTGGTGAATGTGAGTGAGTACTGCTTACTATTATTATTTATTTATTATTGATGATGATAATATTGGGAGGAGGGATGGAGCGGAGGTGCTAAGAAAACCGTCCCTTATCTTTGAAATACAATGTTGGCAACTCTACCTTCTGCTCTCGTTGGCACTCCCTGAGACACTCTGTGCTGCAGCAGGTGTCTGAGGCTGTGGCTCAGATGCAGAGCTAGCTCCTAGGATTTGTGTCCTGAAGGCAGGATCCAAGATCTGTTTGACAGTTAAGAACAGCCCTGATGGTTAGGTTACTCAGAAATGGCTCCCTCTTCCTGATTAAACAGAGGGAGAGGGCGTGTTCAGAGGAGCAGAGGCAAACTGATAAAGAAAGAGACCATGAGGCAGAGAGGAAACCAAGAAATCTGAGAGATGCTGTGGCCCTGTCAGTACCACAACTGCAGCTGTGTCGGGCACCTGGTTAAACCTGTCTGTGCCTGGGCGTGGCTGACACAGAGCTTCATTTGCAGTGCAGATAGGTTCTAGTCATTGTAACTATCTAGGGCTTTACCATGACTTGGGGACACAATGAAAACCTGGATACTGTCAAATTCATTGACCTTCTCCATTTGTAAAGTGGAGGTTAATGGACTTGCCTCAGAGCAAGGCTGGCGGCAGATCTGGGAATAGAATGCCCGAGACCTAACTCCAGACCATAATGCTTAAGGTCCTGTTTCTAATGGAAATTGAAACCATGCTTTCAGTGGAACATGAGGATAGCCCTGTTTAAGTAGGTCCCTTGACAGGAGTTATTGTTGCAGCATAGGTAGGACCTGTGTGTGCAAGTCCATGCCTATATGAACAGCTCTGCAGAAGCGCAGCTGTACCGATATAGGTGCACCACTGCAGCACATCCGGTGAAGACGTTCTATGCAGACAGCTCTCCCGTTGGCATAAGAAAACCACCTCCATGAGCGGCATAAGCTATGTTGGTGGGAGAAGCTCTCCCGCTGACAGCGCTGTGCACATAAGTGCTTATGTCTGTGTAACTTACGTCACTCAGGTGGTGGAATATTCACACCCCTGAGTGACGTAAGTTTTGCTGACATAGGTTAAGTCTGCTCTATAGCCAGACAGTGTGTAAGGGGATGGGTGGGAGGGAGAGTGAAACGCACACACATTGTGTGTGGTGATAGAGAGACAAGCAGTAACCAGTTCATTGCACAATAGCTGCACAAACTCCCAGAATAATTAGCTTTCCTCAGCTTTGTGTCCTGACTTTGAGGTGTCTCGTGTACAGAAACTTTATTTTTCTGGTGGGGGAAAGAGCAAATTTGCATCCCCTATGTCCTTAAACTCTGTGACCTTGCAGCAGAAGGGCTGATCTCAGATCTCTGCCCCTCCTCCAAGATTTTCAAAACTACATCAAAGTCAAGTTGGCAAGAGTATTTGGTGGTTCTGGGTTTGCTGCTCACCTTTTGCGCTGCTACCCCACTGAACAAAGCATGGCGTTTCCCTTTGATTTCCATGTTTGATAGCAATAGGAGAAAGAGTTTGAAATGTTCTGCAATCTTTATAAAAAAGAAAAAGAAGAAAGAAATGTGCTCTGATACCTTCCCAGAGTCCTGGTCTCTGATGAGAGAGGCTGACTGACTATAGGGCGGTGGTTTGAGGAAGCCAGGGGAAAGACCTTAATCACAGGGAAATTAGGTCAGTGACAGGTGATATTTGGGCAGAGGCTTCAAACAGCAGAGATGACAAATATCTTAACATTTTATCTCTCCTCTTATAAGGGGAATAGCAAGTGGACTGCTGAGCAGGACTATGGGACTTTGGCAGAGCTGAAAGGGGAGCCCATGACTGAACTAGCAGTGGGGCTGCAGGTTGGGACTTAGGGTCATTAGCACCCTGAGGATAAGTGGAGTGCAGGACTAGAAGGGAAATTCAATCCACATGGAAGTAGAGCAGGATTGAGTGGAATATAAGGAAGCAAGATGCACCTGCACTATCTCTAGCTGTGCCTGGCACATGCAGAATTAAAGTCCTAAAAAAGGGATAAAATTCTGTTCCCATGATGGGGAAGTTGTGCTATTGTTTTTAAATTTCCTTTTTTCCAATCATTCTGATAATCTTTGAGCCACATATCATATCTAGATGCTGCAGCAAGCCTCCCTCCTCTCCTTTGCTGCCACTAATGGTTTTTTTGTGTCACTGAGGAAGAAAATTGCATTTTACTAAGAAAATAACAGAATACCACAAGCAAAGCAGGTGGTGGGGAAACTGAGAGTCCCCCCTACCCTGGCCTAGCTGGGACACACTGGAAAAGCATATCCCTGTTGCCAATGCCCCTCAGTCCTGAGCCACAGCATGCCTTGCTATCCCACTCGGAGTTATGCCCCCACAGTTGTGCTAATGCCCTTCATGACCGCAAAGATAGTGCCTGCTGCTGCATTTCCCTTCGAATACAAACTTGCCACGTGAGATCTGCAAAGAGAAGGGCGCAGTCCTCTGCCTAGGTGAGAAACGCAGACTTTCCTCTCACTGGTGCGCCTGGGATCCGGGAGGGGAATGACTTCGCGACTGGCGTTGCCTTCCCACCAGAGGGCGCTGCCGGTTGCCTATTGGGAGCCAAGGGGAGCCCAGCCAGCTCGATCTGGTTATGTACAGTATGTAAATGCTCAGGAGAAGAGCTGGGCCGTTCGCAGCAGTGTCTCACGCTCGCCCAATTAGGCCTCAGATGTGTGGAGCACTGCACTATAGTAACCACTAATTAAATATGATTAGTCAATGTGAATGGCTGGGGGGACAGGCAGCCAGTGCTGGTGAGTATTTAAAGTGACAGCACCTCCCACATGGCGTAAGTGTGCCTGTTTTTGTCACAGAAGAATTACACTAAACGTAGTGCTGGTTGATGCTCCCTGGGGTTCTCTGATACCCCCTGAGCCAGGGACAGCCTGAGCAACAGCCGGGCAAGCTTTCCCAGCCTGCCTGGCAAGAGAGGACCCCTCTTAGGGGAAGAAGGACAATCCAACTGCATGCACACCAAGCCCACTACTTGTTTAAATGACATCACTGCTTCTGGCCATTCAGCCTTTGTGCTCACTGCTGAGGCTGCCACAGAAGGGGGCCAACTAGTGCCAGTTGTGCTGGTGGCTTTTGTGATGTGGGCACCTGTCCTGGACCAAGACCAAATCATGTGAATGAAGATGTGAGACTGTGACTCGAACAATTCTCTGGAGAGGGACATATATAGAGGGACTGTAAACTCCTCTCCATAACAAGGGAGCGGGTGGGATGGATTCTAATCTCTGTGGGATGAATCCATTCTAGGAAATCTACTATAGTAAATCCACCGGAGAAACTGCCATATATTCCCTAGCCATTGTCCTTCTGCTCCGCTTTGTTCTGCAAAAATAATAGCGTGAGCACTGAGGTGGATTCAGGCAGTCTTGCATAAAGGGGTGACTCTCGGGTCCCAGAGTATGACCTAGTGCACTGCATGGTGTCCCTGCAAGAAAGGGAATGATAAATGCTGATCCTGTCAACTGAGCCTTGTAGCTTGCATCCAGCGCCATGTGGATTTATTATGAGGGCAAGTAAATTATCGCAATAGGCATGAAAATACATTCTCCAGAGTTTTCAAGAATTCATGGCTTTGACCAGCCCAAGTGTTACAGATGGGGCTTTCCAGGACCCAAACCAGTCTGACTGCTCCATGCCAAAGTGCACTCTCGCACTATGCCCTTAGTTGACAACACCTATCTGTGGGAAAAGCCTATTCTGTAATCAGCCTGTCCTCTGTTTTGGATCCCTTTTGTCAAGAAGATGGAGCACATCCGTGCCATCAGCCTTCTCTCAGAGGGGAAAGGGAAAAGCTGGATGATGATTCTCTGTGCTGCAGCAAATGCCAAAGCACTACAGCATGTTGCCATGTAGTCTAGGATGGACAGTCCTCCTGTGGCAAGTGGAAGGGATGGATGAGGTGAGGGCGATGTTGAGAGCTGGCCATGGCTATGTGATTTAAGTTTATGTAGAACCTAGCATGCCAGTGAAGGCTGAGATATTTAAAAAGCTTTACGTGCAGGGATGACCTCACTCTCCACTGAAATGGAGCCACTTATGAGGTGAAACAAATCAGCGGTTGACCTTGAAAATCCTTGACATCGCTACACGAGAGTTTAGGGCAGGAATTGAAGAAAAACTCCATATCCAAGTGAAACTTAATAGGGAATTTAGGGAGGCAGAATAGAATCATCAGAATTGGAATTGGGCCAGAACATTGGGGTTAAACACCCCTAGTCTTACAGAAGTATACCTTATATCCCTTAATGACCACAAGTGGCCAGGACCTCAGTTTTACAATACAGTGCCTTCAACACCATAGTGGGACATTGGGTCAGTGAGAAGACCCATCTACTGAATCATCACTGCTTCCTGCAGAACCCTAGCGGTCTCGTATTTAAGTATTGACCAGGCCTGGCTTTGCTTTAACTTATGGGAGATGACAAGATCACAGCCTGAAGTGATACAGCTGCACTCTCAGCTTGTGGAGTGTTGTGAGGGAGGAGATATGCAGGCCGTGGCTGTAATACAGTGTGAAGACATCTGGGACTGGCATAGTACAGGGTGCAGTCAGAAACTGGCACTGGTAGTGATGCAGTAGGAGTGTGGGGTGTTAAGTGCTACCTTTATTTGCCATTATCATCATGAAGGATTTAGGCATAGATTCTAAGGCCGGAAGGGACCATTGTGATCATCGTAAATATAGTCCATCAATGCTATTACCTTTATCAACCAAACGTGTAATCTCATCCAAAAAATAAATCTGAACTCCGCTTTCACTGATGCAGAATTGGTGGCACTTTCATATCTGTTACAGAGCTAGAGGATCTGGATGAAATCACCTCTTGTCCTTTGTTTCAGCAGCACTGAGCTGGATGCCTCTTATTCAGATCCCTAAGAGGCAACATTCAACATCTAGATTTATAGCTTCTGAGGCCAGAAGGGACCATTGTGATCATCTAGTCCAACCTCCTGTATAACCAGTGTTTCTCAAATGCAGCCACCATGGCTCCATGTGGCCACCAGGGACTTTTCTTGCAGCCACAGCCTCCTGGGCTGTGAGTGTGTGTGGTGGTGGTGGGCGGGGGGGGACAGCGGTGTGCTGTGGCTCCCAGAAACAGCAGCATGTCCCCCCTCCGGCTCCTACGCGTGGGGAAACCAGGGGGCTCCGCACGCTGCCCCCGCAGCTCCCATTGGCCAGCAACCACAGCCAATGGGAGCTGCAGGGGCAGTGTCTGCAGACGGGGCAGTGCACAGAGCCACCTGGCCGCGCATCTGTGCAGGAGCCGGAGGGGGGACATGCCGCTGCTTCCAGGAGCTGCTTGAGGTACGCGCCACCCAGAGCCTGCACCCCTGACCCCCTCGAGCGCTTCAACCCCTTGCCCCAGCCCTGATCCCCCTCCCACCCTCTGAACCCCTCAGTCTCACCTTCCTGCACCCCAGAGCCTGCACCCCCAGCTGGAGCCCTCATCCCTCCACCTGCACCCCAACCCCCTGCCCTAGCCCGGAGCCCCCTCCCGCACCCTGAACTCCTCATTTCTGGCCAAACCCCAGAGCCCACACCCCCTCCTGCATCCCAACCCCCAATTTTGTGAGCATTCATAGCCCGCCATACAATTTCCATACCCAGATGTGGCTCTCAGGCCAAAAAGTTTGCTCATCCCGGTTTAGGTCCAGTAAAGAATAGAGACAACTATACATTATTTTGATTATTGACACTGCAAAAAAAAATCCTACATAAATTACAATGATTTGGACGTGTATGTGCATATTTATTTGTTTTTCCTAAAGTTAATTAAGTATTTTAGGAAAAAATTGTCAGAGTGGCCACCAGCAAGAGTTGGTGGCTGCACTCTGAGGCCACCAAAAATTTTGTTGTGAGAACCCCTGCCCTAGAACTTCCCCAGAATAATTCTAAGTGCATATGTTTTAGAAAAACATCCAATCTTGATTTTAAAATTCTCAGTGGTGGAGAATCCACCACAACCCACTTGGCAGATTGTTCCAATGGTTAATTACTGTCTGACTTTGTCTAGTTTCAATTTCCAGCCATTGGATCATGTTAGATCTCTCTCTGCTAGATTGAAGAGCCCATTATTAAATATTTGTTCCCCATGTAGATACTTATAGACTGTAATCAAGTCACCCCTTAAACTTCTCTTTGTTAAGCAAAACAGATTGAGTTCTTTGGGTCTATCATCATAAGGTATGTTTTCCAATCCTTTAATCATTTGCATGGCTTTTCTCTGAACCCCCTCCAATTTATCAACATCTTTCTTGAATTGTGGGCACCATAACTGTACACAGTATTCCAGCAGTGGCTGCATCAGTTGTAAATACAGAAGTAAAATAATATCTCTCTACTCCCACTCGAGATTCCCCTGTTTATGCATCCAGGATCTCATTAGCTCTTTTGGTCACAGCATCACACTAGTAGCTCATGTTCATCTGATAATCCACCACAACCTCCAAGTGTTTTTCAGAGTCACTGCTTCCCAGGCTAGAGTCCACCATCCTGTAAATATGGCCTATATGCTTTGTTCTGGAAAGACATCCGCTTGATGACTATTCCCTGTTTACAATTACATTTTGAGACCTGTCTGTTTAGTAATCCATTTAATGTGTGCTATGTTAATTTTATATCATTCAAGATTTTTAATCAAAATGTTGTGTGACACCAAGTCAAACACCTTACAGAAGTCTTAAGGATATTATGCTAACAGTGTTACCTTTATCAACCAAACTTGTAATATCATCAAAAAAGATATCAAGTTAGTTTGACAGGATCTATTTTCCAAAATCCCATGTTGATTTGCATTAATTAGATTACCCTCCTTTAATTCTTTATTAATTGAGTCCGATATCAGCCGCTCCATTATCTTGCCCAGGATCGATGTCAGGCTGACAAGTCTATAATTACCCAGGTCATCCTGTTTACCCTTTTTAAAAACTTGCACAACATTAGCTTTCTTCTGGTCTTCTGGAACTTTCCCAGTGCTCCAAGATTTACTGAAAATCAACATTAATGGTCCAGCGAGCTCCTCCTCTTAGATTCAAGTTAACTGGTCCTGCTGATTTAAAAATGTCTGATTTTAGTAGCTTCTGTTGAACATCCTCCAGAGATACTAGTAAAATGGAAAAAACTTATGATGAAATTGTAGCTGTTTTTTTCGCCTAATACAGAATAGAAAAATTTATTGAATAGTTCTGCCTTTTCTGCATTATTATTGTTGATAATTCTACCATGTCTATCTAGTAATGGACCAAAACTATTGTCAGGATTCTTTTTGCTCCTAATATCTTTAAAAATACTCCTTATTGTCTTTAACTCTGTTGGCCATAGATTCCTCCTTGCGTCCCTTTGCTCCCCTTAGCAATTTTCTATAATCCTAACTTCTGATTTATATCCATTCCTATTAACTTACCCTTTCTTCCATTTATTATATATATTATTTTTCATAGCTTCCTTCACTTTCCCCTAAATCAGGTCAGTTTTTTAACCAGTATGGCTTTCTTCCTTGATTGCGGCTTTTGGGGCATCTAGTAGGATATTTTTAAGTGATTCATGATCATCATTCACATTTTTTCTGATTTAATTCTTCCTCTCAACTGATTTGGCTTGTAATTGTTCTGAGCTTTATGAAATTGGTCCTATTAAAGTACCAAGTATATACATATTACAGGTCTGAACTTCATTCCTCACCTAAATGTATTAGTTGGGGATTCACGTCCCAGGCCCTGTATCCAAGCACTGGAGCCGGAATTCACACTCTGAGCCTTCGAGTACAGTAGGATCCACACATCAGGGCACTAGTGTCAGGATTCAAAGCCTTCGGGTGAGGTAGACAGGATCGCACAGATGCACAGCTCCTGCTCCAAGATGAGTGCTGTCACTCAATGGGGAGTCACTGAGACTGTGTGGAATGTGTCATTTAAAGCATCACTTGAAAAATCACATTCCTTTTTACGAAAGAGACAAGGTGGGTGAGGTAATATTTTTTTATTGGACCAACTTTTGTTGATGAAAAAGACAAACTCTTGAGCTACGCAGACCTGAAGAAGAACTCTGTGTAGCTTGAAAGCTTGTCTTTCACCAACAGAAGTTGGTCGAATAAAAGATATTACATTGCCCCCCATCCTTGTCTTTCTAATGTCCTAGGACCAACATGGCTGCAACAACATTGCAAACAATGACAGAAGATATTCCTTTTTACTATAACTTGAAACAGGGATATTGTGTCTTTAAGGCACCCCCTTCCCATTCTCCCTAATACCTCAAGGCCTCTGAGTGTTTCTGGAGGAGCGGATCAGTGCGAGAGTTTAAGGCATCTCTCCCAGCCCTGCTGCACTGCTCACTTACTGCTCTGAAGGCTGTGCTTTGCAATTTCCATGGAAACCATTAGTTGCTAAGCAACTGGAGCATCATCTGAGCTGAGCCCTCGCATCTAATTATCCCATCACTGTAGCTGAGAGGGGTTTGGCGGGGAATGGGGGGATTAACTCTTCTAACATGGCAGATCCATTGACAACATTTAAAGGTACAGTGTCTGCCTTTCACAGTGTGTATTGATAGGCCCCTGATCAGGTGTGATTGCTTGGTTATCATGCATAATCTCAGTATGAGAAACTGGACAGGCTTAGGTGAGCTACAGATACACCCTCAGCTCACAGCATGCTCTTTACGCCTGCTGGGAGCCCTGTTAGGAGCCCTCAGTATCTCTGTCTAGTTGAGTTATCTGTGCTGTGCTTAGGTGTGTGTGGACATTTGTATGTTGTGGACTCTGTGCCACATTTCTCATGTAGCGGCTTTCATAGAAATATAGAGCTGGAAGAGACCTCAGGAAGTCATCTAGTCCATCCCCCTGTGCTGAAACATTAAGTAAACCTAGACCATGCTTGACATATGTTTGTCAAACCTGTTTTTACAAACCTCCAAGGATGAGGATTTCACAACTTCTCTAGGTGAGCTGTTCCATTACATGCTTTCTTGCTGTCTGTGTTGTGGTCTGCTTGACATTGGGGCACAGACACTGACATGGAAACAAAGTCCCCATGATGTCCTCTCCGCCAGGTAGAGTATTGTTAATTCTGCAGTCTTCAGGCATCCTCATCCTGTTTGCTTTTACAGATAGATGGAGCAAAGCTGGAACAAAACACTACAGGAAAAACATTTTATTGAGCCACTGTGAACCAGCCCAACTGAACTTCTGACCCACAGACTTTGGTCATTCAAATAAAACAGGACCTGGATGGAACCTGTCTGTGTTCTGGTGTGTGCAAATCTAGAGCCAGATTAAGGTTTTACAAAACTAATTTTAGTCCTCAGTATTGCCAGCCGGCATTTGCTTCCCATTGCCATGCTCTTAGCTAGTGGCAGGATTGTGTTGCTGCCAGGCTGACCTACCCCCGGACTGATGGGTTCCACCACCTTGATTGATGGCCTTCCTGAAAGTCCTGCTGCACCAAGTGCTTGTGTAAATTACATCACTTCTTCCAGCCACACTGACTGTCAGCCAGAGTGACATCAATGTGAAGAATGTTACCTTTCAGAGCCATGGGAACAAGGGGACCTGCCATGTTGGCAGCAGTCATGTATGTGCATGTGCAGAAACAGTCCTTACCAATCTGAACTCTCCAGATGGTTTTTCTATCCCCCTACTTCTCCCCCCCCGCCCGCCAATCAAACTCCTCTAGCAGCTTTTGTCTGTATATGGAGTGTCTTTCAAAGTCTGTAATAAACACTAGCCTAGAGGAAATGGGAACCTCATGCTCATTAGCACAAGAACAAAGATCATAAAGCAGCACAGAATCAAAACAGTCACAGGGAACGGGGTAGGGGAGGCAATGAAGGGGTTGACCAGAGTCTTCAGTTGTCAGTGATGTCAGCAAGCAGCCCATAACAATATATTCCATTACATTCTGTAATGAATGCAGAACATGCCTTGTAGAAAGTGCTTCTGCTCAGCTTCTTCTCTGTCCCTGCTGCTCAGCCCCACCTGCCTGTGCATAGTGTCTGTGCAAGAAGATGGCACTTTTCAGAGAACTCCTTTCCTGCTCTCCTGGTTGGCCAGATACTGAGGAATTGCTACTTCTTCTCCTGAGAGAAGAGCACTTCTTGGGCTGCTGCTTGGTGGCTGGATCCTTGGGGACCTGGAGGTCCGCAAGGGAGTCTCCCAGCTGCTAGCATTGTTGCATGGAGACCATGACCAGCTCAATGTTACCACAGAGTCTTTGTGTGGTGGTGGGTGCAGCATTTCAGGATGTAGGTGCCTGTGGATAGGACGTCTTCCTTAGGAGAGCAACATGGTATAGTGGGAAACTTTCTGGGAGTCCCCATAATCCTTCCACTGAATAGAGGGGAATCCCACCATAGTCGCTGTCATTCACTGCACCTTTGCCCATCCCTGAACCCAGACTTCTGTCATGACTATGGCCTGCAGGCTCCATCAAGCCCAAGCAATATACTGTGCCAACCTGTTACCTGTGTTTTCCCTCCCCTTTCCCTGGCATGATTCCAGGCCTTGGAGCTCTCTGAGGAATGAGTGATTGGGGACTAGGTGGGAAGCTGCTGCTTGGGAAGATAGATCAGATACCCTCCCCCCTTGCCCTCAGGATGGGGAGATTGTTATTAGAGCTCTATAATGATTGTGTGGAGGGGGCAGACAGAGGAGAGAGAAATATTTTGTCATGAAAACAGTAAATGTAATTAAAGCCTACGTCTTAATTAAGAGCTGAGGATAAGGGGGTAGTTGGATTTCTGGCTGGAATCTCAATGGCATTGGTAATTAGGCACTTTGCGTAATGCTAATAAATAAGGAAGAATAACTGGAGGAGAGGAGGGCATGGAGTGAGCCTTCAGCAGAGGAGGGAACAGGAGTGAAGAAGTTCCTGGAGTTTGAGGGAAGAATGTTTAATGTAATGGAAGGTTCTGCTCTTATGGCTGAGGTTGGGAGAAGGGAGTAGGAATGTGGTGCCCAACTTTTCTTCTCCAGGCCTTTGGTCTAACTCAGCCAGATCAATAACAACGGGAAGCTGTTCCTGTCCAACGTCCTTATCTCGCAAACCTGCAGCACAATTAACTCCCTTGCTCCAGACTCAGCAGAGGGGCAAGGGCTGAATGAGCCATGGAGAATGAGCTACCTTCTTGCCCTGAGCCCCACCAGCTTGCAGCAATGCTGCCAGTGCATTTGCTGTCCTGTGGGTAGAGGATTTAATTCTCTGCAGCTTTAGGCTGGTAGCTTCTTACACTTTAAAAAAAAATTGTATAAAACTTCTAATCTCCCCTCAACTCATTATATCCATGCAGGGGAGATCTTGGCTAGCTGCAGTCCTCAGAAGACAATTAATGGGCAGGGCAGCTGCTACCATAGCTCATTGCTGATCAGGGCACCCGAAGTCCTGCTAATCTCCCTCTTTTGGAAATGCGTGAAATTGCTTAATCAGGTTCAGGCCCCCAGTGGCTGCAGCTGGCTTTAATAAGGAATTTAACACTTAGGACTCATCTACACTACCACTTGTGTTGGTATAATTTATGTCCTCAAGGGGTGTGACCCCCCCCCCCGAGTGACATAAGTTACATCAAGAGAAGCGCTGATGTGGACAGCACTCTGTTAGCGGGAGAGCTGTTCCCACTGACATAGCTTCCGTGGCTCGTGGAGGTGACTTTATTATGTCAATGGGAGAGCTCTCTCCCGTCGGCATAGAGCAGCTACACAAGGCATTTTACAGCGGCACAGCTGCATTGGTACAGCTGACTGTAACAAACATGACTGTAATTAGCAATGATGACATACTTGTGTGTAGGAGAATGAGGTGAAGTGAATGTGCAAGGGAGAAGGGGCTGCTGGGGAGGGGGTGCACAGGAAAATTGGGGGCACTGAGGGAGTGGGGGCAGCTCTATGGGTGTGTGTGTGAAGGAGAATTGGGTGAGGTGAATATGCAAAGGAGGAGAGGCTGCCCTGTGGGAGTGTACACTGGAAGAGTGGGTAAAGTAGGACAGACTGCCCCATGGGTTGTGTGCCCGTGTACATGTGACTGGTACATGAGGGCCCTGAGTCGAGAAGTGGGTAATTTAGAAGGCTGCTTGTGCTGTGTGTTGAATGCTAATGAGGCTGCACAGCTTTCAGACAGAGGTGCTGCAGCTCCAGCTCCTGTCATTGAGTTTTACTGCTAGCGAGGTCGAGTCCCTGAGAGAAAGGAGTGGGGATGGGGATGGCAGAATGTGCCTGATGCCGGCATTCCTCAGGTCAGGAGAGCTGAACAGGATCACTAGCCAGCCCTTCCACACTAGGGAGGCTGTACAAAAATCTCCACATTGCTGCTCTGGATTTCTGAGTGTGGTAAGCCCTCATGCAGAGCACCATCTGGGCTCCCCATGTTGCCATGGCTGTTGATGTTGGACCAGAGTTAACCTGTAGGGGAACTGTTGGTACTACTTCCCTTGTGTTAACAAAGCTTCTATACCTTATAGGCGGGGAGCACTTGTGTGACAGACATTACTGCAGAAATGTGCAAAACCTGAGCATGCTTATTATAGTCCTTTTCATCCAAGGGTCCCAAAGAGCTCAACAAGCTTCACTTACAGAGTTGTTTTCACCTACCCTTAAATACAGCTACCTCTGAGGTGGCGCACTGCAACCGCTTACACACAGAAACTGCAGGGGGAATTTAGGGAGGCAGAATGTAGTTACTCAAGTTGGAATTTGGCCAAGATGCTAGGGCTAACAGCCTGAATCCTGCAAAAAATGTCATGGGAGTTGTAGTTGTAGTTGTCCAGTACCTTGGTTATAGTCTTATCTGAAAGATGTGAGGTGGGTTTTCAGAGTACCTCGTACACCACTGATTCAGTGGCAGACTTGTTAGCAATCGAATTGCCAGCATTACTTTTCATAGCACCTATATGAACCCCCATCCAATTACTAACTAAAGCCAAAACTGCTTAGCTTGTGAAATCTGACAGCTTCCCAGCCCCTGATGGCATGGCTGTAGGGAGCAGTGCTCAGCTGAGAACATGTCTGACTACACACATTCACTCCTCCTTTAGCTATAGAAATGATGGGATGGTTACTCTCAGCAGACAAAACACTGTCCAAATATTAACCAGGTCTCCCAACACTTCATGAGGCTGGTGAGTGTCATCATCCCCATTTTCCAGAGGGAAGTGACTTACCCAGGAGGTCTCAGAGCTGGGACTAGAACCCAGGAGTTCCTGGCTCCTGTGCCATGCTGCATCCAACAGACCACATTGTCTCTCTGTTTTTTCTTTTTGGCATGTTGGTGCTTAAAAAAGTCTTTCTGTAAGGAACCAATGTCAGGAGAGCAGTAGTCAATGGAACATTGCCAAATTCTCTCTTTTTCTCTCCTGGTTTGACAGTGCTGCATGAAAGCAGATGGTCACTAATTAAAGAGAATCAAGTGAGTAGTTTGCATTGGCCTCTGCATTCTTATTCCAAAGAACAAAAACTCTAGTAGCCTTGGAGGAACATCCTCTCCTCCTCCCTTGAGTCTGCAGTGTGCAGTGATCTGAGTGGTGTCTGATGGGGATCATTGTGGGGAATCCATCCTGCTCTGGAAATGGAATCTCTAAAAAAGCAGACTCAGAATGTTTGCTAAGAGCCCAGTCTTGCTGCCATTGAAGCCAGAGGCAAACCTCTCATTACGACTGTGACGAAGTGGGGGGTTTTCTTGTTTTCTGTGGAGTTTCAAGGGTTTGCATGCGGAGGGGGTGGGACTCAGTTTTCCAGGGTGTTACTGGTTTAACGAGGTGAGGGGAGAGGGAGTGTGTTTTGCAGAGGACTGGAGAGAGGACGTGGGGACCCAGCCGGTGGCCGGGAGGATGGATACCCCAGAGACCGGCGACCTGGTGACCCGGAGGCCCAGCTGAGGAGACGCAGCCGGTTCTGGCCAGTGGGAGGACAATGGGCTGCAGAGTGAGGACCCAGTGACCCAACCAGCCAGTTCCAGCCAGAGGGAGAAGCAGGAGAGGAGGCCCCGGTTTACGACCCTGTTTACCTGGAGGGAAGACAATGGACAGAGGCGGGGCCTGGGGCCGGGGATCTTGGATGCCCAGCAGCGAGCAGGAGGGCTCTGGGCTGGAGAGGGGAAGCAGGCAGAGCCTACCTGGATGCAGAGAGACTGGGATGTGCTGAGCTGAGGGAGGCCAGGCCTGAGGCCCTGAGAGTTTCCTGTGCTGTGTTCAACTCTCAATAAACCCTCCTGTTTCATGCTGGCTGAGAGTCACTCCGGTCTAGAGAACAGGGTTGCATCAACCCCTTCGGGGGTGGAGGCCCCGGGGGTCCAGAGCGAGTGGACTCCCTGAGGGGGCCCACGGCAGAGACAGACGTGCTAAGGCTCAGAGAGGTGCGGATCCAGGAGGTGGAGGGACCGGACCCCGAGAGAGAGAGGACCCCCGAGAAGGGCTGTCTCACTAAAAGGGGCACCCCCCACGGACTGCACGGGGCCAAGAGTGGGCACGGTCTGTGAGTCCGTGACAAGGACTAGCCCTAGACTTGTGATGTGAGCATACAGGACATTAACATAAGGATCTTCCAGCTGCAAAGTTGGATGGAAGTGAAAGAATTTGCTGGAGAGGGGCTTGAAAAACCATGAGGAGCCTTCATCCCCCACAGAAGCTAAAACTAAGAGCTTCTCCTTCCAGTGGGGAGAACAGAAATAAGCCTTTGGGGCACTTTATGTCCCGCTGATCTGTAGATTCAAGGTGAGCCATCCCCTGCTTGGCACTCAGAACCCTTTTGTGTTCATCATCACGTTACATCTTCCTTACAGGAGTGTACTTCAATCACAGCCATCATCGGACTTTCTGTATACTGTCTGGGTTACTTCTCCAAACCCATGTGTTTTTTTCTAATGGCACTGAGAGCTAGATGGCTGGGGTAGTGAAGGGCAAGCATAGTGTGTTTCTCTCTCTTTACTGTCAAGAATACTTGATTCCTAGAGCCAGTCGTAACAGATACTGTCAATACTATCCCACCTCATGTGGAAAAGATGCCTATGGGGGAAAAAGTATCGGCAGCAGTATATACCTTCTTCTCATCATTCAAGACATGTGTAGTAGCTGTATCTCAATTAACATTTAGGATCCTGGTCCTCTGTGGGTTCCCTTTGTTGAAGTCCTGATCATTCTTCCTATCAATGCTATTGCTGAAGGGCTGGATTTCCTGGGGTTTGGACCAGCCCCCAGGGCAGGGAAGCTGACCTTCTGAAACAGCATATTGCCCTTTTGGGTCAATGGTGCGCTGCTGAATTCTTCCGCTCCCACTGCAGTGGGTCTTTGTCATTCCCCACATAAGTCCAGCTTAGGCAGGCCACAGGGAGATTGTTCCAGCTCTGCTGTAGTCTCTCAGTGTGATCCTTTCCCAAGTGCTGACACCAGCTGTAGTGCTGGTGCTGCATGAGCAACAAACATGGCAACGGCCAAAAAGAGATTTATGTGCCCCTCTGAATTGTAGAGTGATTTTACATTTGTATAGCGCCTTTCACCCACATGGAACTCAAAGCACCTTATTAACTGAGCAAATTTTATAGACCGCACAGGGGCCAACTCATCTGCTGCTGAAATGCAGCTGTCTTTGAGGGGCAGTACAACAGCTGTTGATAGTGCACATTAGCAGTACTGATTTAAGAGTGCAAGGTGCCTTTGCTCCAGCCAGATTGCATCCTTCCATGAAGCAGACTGCTCATAAGGGTTTTTCTCTCTGCCCTCCCATCACCCCACAGTGCTCTCTTCTGGGTGAGCATAAAAGAACAGGCCTCTACTTTGTCCCCATCTCTCTGCACTTTTGTATCCTTACTTGTAGACCTAGCTCTCAACTGCAGGAGGAAGAGGTGATTCCTCTGAGCGCCTCACATATACCGAAGCAATGACCCCAAAGGCTGGAGCTATGGGATGCCTGCCTAGCCTCCACCCACTTCTCTGCTAGATCTCTGCTTGACATGCAGATCAGACGCCTTTCCAAATCTGGTATTTGTAGAGGGAAGGGGCAGGATCAACTCTGCTGCTTGCTCCATGATAACGGGCTGTTCTAGCTCATCTGTGAAATACTGCTAATGTGGACAGATCTCCACATTAGGAAATACCAATGTGCTGCGCACTCACATCTACCCATGCATGCATGCCCACATGCCTGTCGTGCACGTGGCAAGTTGCTGTTGAATCCTTCACATTTTGAAGAAAAAGAGACTTGGGACCAAATTCAGCCCTTGTGTTCATTGCTCTGCCCACACCAGTGCCCTCCCACATGCCCATTGTGCTGCTGTTTATTCTCCCCAGCTCCCTGGATGGATACCAGTGGCCCCCATGCTGCCCTTGCCAGCTTTTTGGGGACTCCTGGATGGGGAAAGTGTATGAAAAATAGACAAGGACCAAAACTCAAATCCAACTCCCCTTTTGAATTTGAGAGATTGAGTTGAATCCCTGGATCTTAGCCTGCCTGCACAGTTTGGGACTAGGTCAGATCCAGTACCATCAGGGACCTATTGCCCGGTTCCAGTTTGGTTCTCATGGATTTTCACTATTTCAGACCTAATCTGATGTGATTTTTTGGTGCTATCTAGCCTGACATAGCCCTGAATTGGCCCCTGGTTTAGCACTGAACCTGGAGCACCTAATCCTAAATTAGTTTGAATCCTGACATCCTCAGCCTCTAAAGGAAAATTAATTAGCTGGCACTGCTGTGGCCACATTGGGCACACCTCCTGTCCCCTCTTTTGTAATGGAATCAGAGGACTGCAAGTTTGAGAGTGATAATTGTTTCTGTTTTCATGTCCTATCTTGGGGCCAATTAAATTTGCTGGCAGGTGGCTATCAGCTGTATGGGACTGTACTCACCCTGTGTAGTGGTTTTTTTTTTTTTTTTTTTTTTTTGCTGTGACATGTCACAAGTTCCAGGGTAAAATACTGGTAGATTTTGTCAGGAGTGACTCTAGGCACCTGTGAATCCTCCTAGTGCAGGAGCTTGGAGCAGATGCAGGTGGGTGTAGCTCTGTTCACCTTATATAGGGCCCCTGCATTTGGTGTTTTCAGGGCTCTTTATATAGGCCCAAGGAGACTGGTTTGAGGTCTACTGTGGCGAGAGCAGGAAACCCCAGTCACTGTGTGTTCCTGACACACACACATCCATGTCTGCTTGGCCTCACTGAAGAATCAATCTCCCTGTCATGAAATATTCATGACTGTTTCCGAATGGGCTCCAGCAAAGCAAATCTACATGTTCCTCCCCTCCCCCTGCCCTCCTGTGCATACCACCCCCTCTGCACACAGACACAGAGGCACAGCGTCTGCTGCAGTGAGGGCGGCTGCAGGCTCTGCTGTGAGGTCAAACCGGATTCAGGCAGCTGATCGCTATGTCTTTGAGGAAATAAAATAGAAAGAGCAGAAAAAAAGCAGCGAAAGCCCTAGGAGATGGTTGAGAGACTTAACCCTTTCGAGGGCAGGGAAGATCCAGAGTGCACCAGGCAGTCTGAACGGGGAAAGGGAGAATGAGATCTGGGGAATGGAACAGATTATGCAGGACTCGCTTAGGCTGGAGGGTGACTCCCAATTTTGAGAATCCTGCTAAGGTGCAGATCTGGCTGCACTGGGGCTAGGAACGCATCTCTTCATACTTGTGCCCTGAATCGTGCATCCCGCTGCACTCAGAAGCACTGGGCCACAAGAATGGCCATACTGGGTCAGATGAATGGTCCTTCTAGCCCAGTATTCTCTTTCAATAGATGCTTCAGAGGAAGTACATAGAGCAGGGCAATTTATCGATTGTTTGTCATTCAGGCCCAGCTTCTGGCAGTCAGAGGCTTAGGGACACCCAGAGCATGGAGTTGTGTCCCTGACCAAAGGCTAATTGCCATCGATGGACCTATCCTCCATGAACTTAGCTAATTCTTCTCTAAGAATTACTCTAAGATCTCTTTCTTGAATGGTAACAGCCAACTTAGACCCCATAATTTTGTGTGTATAGTTGGGATAATGTTTTCCAATTTACATTACTTTGCATTTATCAACATTAAATTTCATCTGCCATTTTATTGCCTAGTCACCCAGTTGTGTGAGATCCCTTTGTAATTGTAACTCTTTGCAGTCAGCTTTGGACTTAACTATCTTGAGTAATTTGTACCGTCTGCAAACTTTGCCACCTCACTGTTTACTCCTTTTTATAGATTATTTATGAATGTGCTGAACAGCACAGGTCCCAGTACACATCTCTGGGGAACCCGCTATTTACCTCTCTCCATTGTGAAAACTGACGGTTTATTCATATGCTTTGTTTCCTGTCTTGTAACCAATTACTGATCCATGAGAGGACTTTCCCTCTTATCCCAAGTCTGCTCACTTTGCTTAAGAGCCTTTGGTGAGGGACCTAGTCAAAGGCTTTCTGAAAGTCCAAGTACACTGTATCGACTGGATATCCCTTGTCCATGTGTTTGTTGAGACCCTCAAAGGATTCTAATAGATTGGTGAGGCATGATTTCTCTTTACAAAAGCCATCTAGATTCTTTCCCAATATATTGTGTTCATCTAGGTGTCTGATAATTCTGTTGTTTACTATAGTTTCACCCAGTTTACCTGGTACTGAAGTTAGGCTTGCTGGCCTGTAATTGCCAAGATCACCTCTGGAACCTTTTTAAAAAAATCCACCTCAGAGTAGCTATTCTCAAATCATCTGATACAGAAGTTGATAAAAGCAATAGTTTAGATATCACTGTTGTTAGTTCTGCAATTTCATATTTGAGTTATTTCAGAACTTTTGGGTGAATACTATTTTGTCCTGGTGAGTTATTACTGTTTAATTTATCAATTTGTTCCACATCCTCCTCTGTTGACACCTTAATCTGAGACAGTTCCTCAGATTTGTCACCTAAAAAGAATGGCTTAGGTGTGGGAATCTCCCTCACATTCTCTGCAGTGAAGACCGTGCAAAGAATTCATTTAGCTTCTCTGCAACAGCCTTATCTTTCTTGAGTGCTCCTTTAGTACTTCAATCATCCAGTGGTCCCACTGATTGTTTGGCAGGCTTTCTGCTTCTGATGTACTTAAAGTATTTTTGCTGTTAGTTTTTGTGTCTTTTGCTAGTTTCTCTTCAAATTAATTTTTGGCCTGCCTACTTATTCTTTACATTTGCCAGAGGTTATGTTCCTTTCCGTTTTTCTCAGTAGGATTTGACTTCCAATTTTTAAAGGATGTATTTTTGTCTCAAACTGCTTTATTTACTCTGCTGTTTAGCCATAGAGGTGTTTCTGTTATCCTCTTACAGTTTTTTTTTTTAATTTGGGATATGCATCTAGTTTGAGCCTCTATTATGGTGTTTTTAAAAAGTTTCCATGCAGCTTGCAGGCATTTTACTTTTGTGACTGTTCCTTTTAATTTCCGTTTAACTAGCTTCCTCATTTCTGTGTAGTTCCCCTTTTGAAGTTAAACGCTACTGCAGTGGGCTTCTTTGGTATTTCCCCCACAAGGATATTAAATTTAATTTATATTATGGATGCTATTACTGAGTGGTTCGGCTGTATTCACTTCTTGGTCCACATCCTGTGCTCCGCCTAGGACTAAATTAAGACTTGCATCTCCCCTTGTGGGTGCCAGGACTCTGATCTAAGAAACATCCTATCCTGAGGTGACATGTACCCAATCAATATGGGGATAGTTAACATTTTCCTTTATTATTGGGTTTTCTGTTTTTGTAGCCTCTCTAATCTCCCTGAGCATTTCACAATCACAATCACCATCCTGATCGCGTGGTCAGTAGTATATTCTTACTGCTATACTCTTATTATTCAAGCATGAAATTCTATGGTACAGATTGCTTCATTTAAAGTTTTTACTATATTTGACTCAATGCTTTCACATATAATGCCACTCCACCAGCACGACCTATTCTATCATTCCCGTATATTTTGTACCCTGGTATTATAGTGTCCCATTAATTATCATCGTTCCATCAAGTTTTTGTGATGCCTATTATATCAATATGCTTATTTAATGCCAGGCACTCAAGTTCACCCTTTAGACTTCTTGCATTTGTATACAAGCACTCATAAAGTTTGTCAGTATTTAGTTGTCTGCCTTCATATGATGTAATTGAATGGGACTTTTTTTCCTTTTGACTTTTTCTCTTCAGTTCCTGCCTGTACTTTATCAACTTCTGTCCTGTCCTCTTTACTAGGATATAGAGTATCCCCTTTAATAAGTCCTCCCCTAAAGGATGTCTGTGCTCCTGCACACCTTTGGCTTTCCCCCAGCCCTCAGTTTAAAAACTCTTTTTTATGGCCTTTTTCATTTTACATGCCAGCAATCTGGCTCCATTTCGGTTTAGGTGGAGCCCATCCTTCCTGTATAGGATCCTCCTTTCCCAAAAGGTTCCCCAGTTTCTAATAAACCTAACACCCTCTTCCAAACACCATCATCTCATCTATGAATTGAGACCCTGCAGTTCTGCCTTTCTAACTGGCCCTGTGCATGAAACTGGAAGCATTTCAGAAAATGCTACCATGGAGGTCCTGGACTTTTAATCTCTTTCCTAGAAGCCTAAATTTGGTCTCCAGGACCTCTCTCCTACCTTTCCCTCTGACATTGGTACCTACATGTACCATAACTACCAGCTCCTCCCCAGCACTGCATATAAATCTATTTAAATGTCTCAAGAGTTCCACAACCTTTGTACTTGGCAAGCAATTCACCATGCTGTTCTCCCAGTCATCACAAACCCAACTACTATTTATATTTCTAATAAGCAAATCCCCTCATTACTATTACCTGTCTTTTCCTAATAACTGGGGTTCCCAAATTCATCTATTGTGTAAATGCGTCCATCTCCTATTGGCTTTGAGGGGAGCTCTGCTTGCTTACACTGGGCTGCATTTGGTCTGCAGAGTGAGAGTCCTGGTTCTAATACAGTGAGGTTTGGATGCTGGTCACTTGGGTGGGAGTGTATGAATTCTGGCTCTAATGTTTTGTTACTTCCCTGGGATTTTTTAAGTTCAAGATGTTTTCAAACCTCCCTCTGGATTATAATTAATAATGCCAGGCACAAGGATTATATGTTGCCCCAATTAAATAGAAATCACTCCAGTCAAAGAGAGGAAGGATAGTTTTATATCTTAAGTATTGGACTGGAAGTCAGGACTCCCAGGGTTCTTTTCCTGGCTCTGCCAAAGACTCCCTGTGTGACCTTGGACAAGTCCAGTCCCTTCTCTGTGCCTCAGTTTCCCCTATGTACAGTGGGTACAGTGATATTTGCCTCAGTGGGAGATGTAGGGCTAAATGAATTGATGTGTGTAAAGGTGCTTTGGCTGGCAGGCACCAGGGATGGGCAGGGGGCAGCTCTGTGGTGGGATTCCACTTGTTTGCAGCGCAGGTGGGCCATTGTGCAAGTGGACTGGTGTGGCTGCTGGGTGCAGGTGGCTCATCCCTCCCCATTTGTCCCCTTGATAATCCGATTTACATTCCCCTTTTCTTCCTCTGGATCCTTCTGTTACCATGGGAACTATGTTCTCAGTTGCGTTTCATTGGCTTCCCAGAGAAACCCTTTTCTTTTCTTAACTTAATTTCAAGGCTTAGAGATGGGGCTGGGGCTGTGTGTTTGTTGCCGGGAGAGGGAGCTCTTGGCCACATGTGGGGGCTCTGTGGAACTGGGGTCCTCTGGCCCTGGGAGCAAGGCAAATGGCTGATGTCCCCATTGAGTGGCCAGCTGTAGTTCAAGTGCCATTGTCAGGAGAAAGTGAAGGCTGGTGATGAGTCCCATAGGTGCATGGGGTGGAGGCAGGGACTCCTAGGCAGGAATTTTCCTGCTTCATTCTGCGGCCTCCAGGTGAGAAATGGGGTTCTGGGTGGTCAGTGTCCTAAGAGCTGCCTCTTTGCCCCAAGGCATGTCCTGGCCTCCTGATGATTCCCACTCTGAACTGCAACTAGAGAGTTGGGGCCAGGCCTCTGCAGCATGTACCATGACCCACCCCGCCCTGGCTGTGGCTTTCTCAGCCCTGACCCTGCCAATGTCAGGCTGGTGCCCTGGCTGCTGGTGTTATGAGAGTGAGGGTAGGATAGGCAGCTCCAGGGCCCTGCACTGTTACTGTCTGCTTCCCTCGGCCCAGGCGAAGGAGAAATGTTGGGGTTTGGAGATGAACAAACATATTAACTTGATGTAATTTATATTTCTCAAGTTGCCAGAGAGAAATCGGGGATGGGGAGGGGTAGATGGGCCTGAGCTGAGAGGGAGTTTGTTCCTCTGCTGCGTGAACAGGGGGCTACTCCTTCCCTTACCTCTTTCTGTCTCATTTATGGGGGAGGAGAAGGGGGCCTTGAGGTAAGACTGTGGCACCCTCTGTCTAGCCGGCCCTGACTCCTGCACTCTTACTCCCCTCACTTCTATTTACAATGGTGCTGCCAAGATCATCTTCTCAGCTCGTCTGCATAGACCACATCAGCCCCTTGAGTCTCTCTACTAGCTCCCACTTCATCTACATATCAAATAAAAACTTCTTGTCTTTACCCTTGAGGACCTTCATAATGTAGCCCCGCCCCACCTGGTGGCTTAGGTACTGATCGCAATGTCGACCCCTGTGTTCGCTCTGCCAGAGTTCCCAGCTTTCACTGCCCATCAGGCAGCTTCTCCCTCAGACACCTCCATACTGCCCTTATGGCTTAGGAAAATTGCCACTGCCACTGCCTTGTCTTCTTCAGGACACCAATCTGCTGTGAAGCCTGCAGAACCAGCCAGTCCCCTTCTTTGCTTTCCCTCTACTTGAAACTAGCCATCCACCATCTGTGTAACTCACCCAGCCAGCTCCAATTCCTTACCAGGTTAATTAGTTTCCCTGTGTTTTTGCAATCCCCTGCACCATGGGGCCACAATCCCGACTGGAGCCTTTGGATGCTACCAGAATATAAATATTTAATAGGAGCATGGGAGTGGGAGTCAAGACTTCTAAGTTCCATTCCCAGGTCTGCCACTGACTGCTGCATGGCCTTGGGGAAGTCACTCCTCTTCAGTGCCCCACTTGTAAAGTGGGGATAATACCCACCTAGTAGGGAGTTCTGAAATGCTTTGAGATCCCTCTACTGTAGATGCTGGCGAAAGGCAATGCCTTATATTTCCCTGTCTCAGGATGTCTGTGCCAGAGGGAATGGTTTAATGGTCTAAGCACCAGCTTTAAAGCATTTGCACTTTCTAGAACTGAGGGTTCAAACTCTAGCAGGGTCAGCACAGTCCTCTGCCTCCTGGTGTAGGAAAATGGAGTGAGGATCTATCAGATCCCTCTGAGATCCAGCTCATCTCTTCACTGCCTGGACATTAATGTTCAGATGAGGCACTTTCCCAGAGAGCCAAGATTTCTCTTGTTACCTCTAGCTAGAGCATCAGTTCCTATTGAGCAGTGTGCTGTGCCCTGTCTGCCATGCTTTTCCTCAAAGGTAGCTGCATCTCCATCATTCTGCCTGGGATGGAAGGGTGTGTGTGGTAGGGATGGGGATTATTATATCTCTGGTTCTTTCCTTTCTCTAGCTCTGTTATTGTTTCTCTGTTTACATCCCTATTAATCCACCTCTGCAAAAAGAAAGTGCTCCTGTGTTATTGATGGATATGTCAGGGAAGGAGCTGTGTGACTCAGCAAGGAGGAGGTAAGGTACAGCAATAAACCTGCTGCTCCTTGATGAGGCCAGGGCTGACCAGCAGCGGAAGGATGGGGCTGGTTTGGTACAACAGGCTGATGCAGCAACTAGAGGGTTTTTGTCAGGTTTGACACTTGGGAAGAGCTCACTGCAGGGGACTAAAACTCATTCGCCCCTGGGTACGTCATGGAACTGGGGTGCTGCAGAGGAGTATGGGGTATCAGGGCAGTGAAGTGTATGAGTGACCCACAACCCTCTACACTCCTCCTGTATTGGACTCTGCTCGCTTTGTGTCACTTTGCAATGCTGAGACCTGTCAGCATCAAGGAGAGGCCAATTGACTCATCTGGAAACGTAGGGATGAAGGATCTGAACTGCACAAAGTAGCACTGGGGGGCTGAACTAGCCCCCCAGCTCCATGTGCCCTATGTCCCATGGCTTCTGTTGGCCCTTGAATCAAAGTGTCACTGGGAGGTGAATCCCACCCAGCCCTGTGTGGGCAGGACTTTGCAGAGCAGCTTGGGGCCTCCCCTCCTGGTTCCACGCCCTAGTTTCCAAAGGCTGTTAGTTTTATTTCCTGGGAGTCATCTCTGCCCCTGGGTTCCCCTGCTGCCCCACCCCAGTTGGGAAGGCCATTCCTGCCCCCTTCTGCTCCACACTGGGGAAGACGGGAGCTATATCTGCCTTTCCCGACCCTTACATCCCACCCTGAA
This sequence comes from Terrapene triunguis, assembly GCF_002925995.2. NCBI lineage: Eukaryota > Metazoa > Chordata > Testudines > Emydidae > Terrapene > Terrapene triunguis. Next base: position 18,218,430 of record NW_020664725.1, on the reverse strand, counting down.
ATGGCTGCCTCATCTCTCTGACTCCCCAGTCCTGTGCTGCCAGTGCTGTCTTTGCCCCGTTAAGTGAAACATTCCATTCTTGGATGCCTCAGTGGATTCTTTCTATCCCACATGAGCCACCACTTTCCAGAGTTGCTGCCAGCAGGCCTTGTGGCAGCTCCAGCGGGGGATAAACACATATTGCATTTTGCTTTCATAGGGATGGACTTCAAGCCCCCAGGCTGTCTGTACCAGGGACAGGGATGCTTCCCAGTTTGCTGCATGAGCTTTGGTGATGGGCCAGGACCTGCTGTGGGGGGAAGCCTTTTTCTGTGCAGATGGGATGATGGATCCTTTACCAAATATGACTGTCCTTGGAGTCACTCACCTTTCTGCTATCTGGAGTCTGAGTCCTCTGTCTCTTCCTCTGACTGGTAATGACTCAAGGACCCTCTCCCTTCACAGCTGCCAGTCTGAATCCAGACCAGGCTGCCAGAGACGCATCTGACGGCTGTGCAGTGGCACCCTGGATGAGATTACTTTGGTGTGTCTTATTTCAGTTCTCAGGGAACCAATGCCCACATCAAAAAAGCCATTGATACTCTTGGGGAGAGACCAAGAACTGAAATGGCTGTGGTGCCAGTACTCCCATCTCACTCCTAAGTTCTGCATCCCAGGCAGGGCTGAGGCACATTGATGGGGGAAACCATTCGGTCCCTGCTTTGCAGAAGCAGAAGGGCATCTGTCTCCAGGGCTTCATGGATATTAGACAGTAAAATAACCAGGATGCAGGATTCTGGTAGTTGGAAGGAAATGACAGCAACAGAGAGAACTTGCTCCTCTCCACTCACCAAAGAGAGCAGTGTCCAGTGTGTGCCTTGCCAAGGGAACCTTAGGAGCAGAGATATCATCCCTATCTGGGGAGCAGAGCAGCCCCCTCCCACCTAGTAATTGCCTCCAACCTTAGGGGGTAGCACCTGAGCGAGTGTTTACACTGGAAACTGGACTGAGCCACAGAGTTTGGATCCAGAGAAGTCTCTATGCACCCCAAAGGTTGTCTCCTTGCAGAGATGAGGCTGGGCCACTGAGGTCAGACCTGGATCCATGTGTGTCCCTGAGGATGACTCTAATTTGCATATTTTAGCTACAGAAGTTCTCAAAACAAAATAGGACAGAAATCAAAGTCCTTAATTCCCAGGCCTGATGCCCCCTTTCCCAGGCTGCCAGGAGCTGGCAGAAGGGCAAAAATGCTCAGTCCTTAGGGAGGTGCAAGGTAGAGGAAAGTGCCTTACATTGCTTTCCTTTGCCTCCTTGGCTAATTAAAACAATTCATTAAAGGGCTCTGATGAAAACTTGACATGGATGGAGAGATGGTGCCTGTCTTGGGAATGGGGAATGAATGGACAGCCCCTCCAGCTTGGCTGCAGGTGTGAGTTTGTATGTCTGTAGGCTGGTGCAGGGTTTAGCCAGGGCCTGCTTGTAGTTTTCAGCAATGGGGATCCAGGCCTGTCTTTAACAGGATTAGGAGTGGCTTTGTGGCAGGATTAACCTCCTTGACAAGCTGATTCCAGCATCTCCCCCTCTCAATTCTCTGACCTGGAAGCTCACTGGAGCATCCCATTCCCTCAGCCTGCAATATGGGAATGGCCAGAGGAGCTCTTCTGGCAGAATGGGGTATCCAGCATGGTGTGACCCCTGCACTGACCACCATGGCGCAATTTGTACTACAAATCATTCGCCTTCTCATCCTATCTCTGACCCTTGCCTTTCCTGCAGCTAGGGGACTAGAGATGTGACCAGAGGCCTTGACAGGTGACATTGCTGCTAATGTATTCTAGGCCACCAGGTGGCACCCCCTTTTCTCCTGTACAACCTTGCAGCTCTCTTGTGCCACACCTTGTTCACATCAAACACTAGTCTCCTCAGGGGAATCCAAGTGATTCTCCTATAGCAGCCAGATGGCAGCCTGTGAAGTCACAGCTCCTGCAGAGAAGTCAAGCTGGGAAGGTCCCAAGCTGGGAAAGCCCACAGGCTCCATTCTCCCCATTTGACCTCATTTAACAATCCTCCCGTCTTCAACTCCTGGGACAAATCCAGCCTCAGAGCTGTAACTCCTACTAAAGCCAATGGCCCAAATACCTGTGGCAGGAGGCCAGGCAGGCAGCACCCTGCATGACATGGAGGACACTTTGGCTAAAGACATAGGAACAAGCCCCCCTTTGCTTCCCACTTGCCTCAAGGGAATCTGTTGCAAGGTTTGGGAAAGTTTCACAAATTCATAGATGCTGCCTGATTTTTGTGGGCTGGGCCTAGAAGCCAAAGGTTAAAACTCCTGTGTGAGGAGCTGTTTTGGGGCAGCCCTAGTCTGAGTAGAAGCAGGAAATACCAGAAATTACCTTGGTGAGCCAGAACTTTGGAGGCTTCAAAGCCAGCTCTGCAAACCTAAGAGGTTCAGAGAGTTCAGTACTGGGCAATCCTGCAAGCCCATCGTGTGTAGATCCAAGGTCAACGGGAGTTCTCGCAGGGGGCAGTTCTCCAAATTGTCTGTTCCAACTTGACAAAGAGGTGCAGGAGAGAGATCTGCTTCTTCCGCCCACCATGGACTGAGAACCCCGGGGCTGAAACACACCAACCTACTAGTGACCCAGTGCATCTCTGCAGAGAGAGGGTAGAACAGAAGTATGTGAGGGAGCAGTCTTCTCGGCCTTTCCCTAAAGGCGTCACAGATGCAGAGATGCTGAGTTTGAACAGGGCAGGGGCCAAAGAAAAGGTGAAAGCTGAGTGCATGGGGCAGGGCTGAGAACTACAGCAAGGAAGCATGGCCCTTTGTTAGCTCCAAATGTCTCCAAGCGCTTCTCTGATGGTAATGAATTTGGCTGCTCAGCACCCTCCTGAGGCAAGAAAGTCTCGTTATTCCCAGTGTACAGATGGGGACGCTAAGGCACAGAGTGGGAGAGGGACTGACCTAAAGCCACAGTGACAGAATCCCTGATATCCAGTCCCCTGCTCTAATCACGAGTCAGACAAGCCTTCCTCAGAGCATGCAGGGGACCTGGCACCATCTGGGCAGCAGGGCCAGTTTGGGACCCCCTTTAGCTTCAGGGAAGTGCTGTATTCCTGGCTTTGTCTTAGAGTCCCTGCCTGGCGCATAGAACTAGTCACATGCAGGGCCAGGACCTTCTCGCAGCTGGTGACTGTGGCCACATTATTAAGATATTATATATAGTCAAGTAAATGACTACCTTGGAACCTGGGCCAGATAAGTCCATTGGGCCCTGGGCACAAGCAGCACTCAGAGCTTAGACCATCAGTCATGGGTGGCCTAGCAATGCCTGAGAGAGTGAGAGTAGGAAGTCAATTGCCTGCAATGTCCAAGCCTCAGAACTCCACTAATGGTGAAGAAACAGGGACTGTGAGTGTGTGTTATGGAGGAAGGGGATTTGGAGTTGGGCCTTCAGGGTGCAGTTACCAGCTCTGTTACCTTGGGCAAGTTCCATCACTTAACTGTTGGTGTCCCCATCAGTACAATGGGGATAATGAAACCAACCCACCTCTCCAGAGTTAATTATTCTTACTAAAGCACTTTGTGATCCTCAGATAAAAGGCGCAACACTGTGTGTCGTGTATGTCTGAGTACACAGGATGCATGTCTTCATCCATGCCCTGTGTGTGTATTATACTTTGTGTGCAGTAGTACATGTGTGTGTATGTATGTAGAATGTCCATGTACTGTTTGTGTCTATTGCACCCTGTGTGTTTAGTTACATGTTCAGGGTGTGTATTTACCTACATACCCTGTGTGTGTTTGGGGTACCCTCCCTATCAGGTTTGTTGTCAGAGGAGCTTCAGAGGTGCAGAGTGCCTGTAGGAGCAGAGCCAGGTGCTTGTGCGGGAGGGAGAGCTCAGGAATGCAATAGCAGCCAGCCAGCAGCAGAGCCAACCACCTATCTGTGTGTACTAACCTGAAATCCCCTGCAGCCTGTGCAGGGTCTGTTCACGCCTGCGCAACCAACCAGGAATGTCATAGGAAAATCTCACTCCTGGGGGGTGGAATGGTGTCTTTCTCCCCCCACCCCAAGATCTGTCTGTCTCATCCCAACCCCCAATTGTGCACATCCCTTGCCCCATGGCCTGTAGCATCCACTGAAGCTAGCAGGGTGCAGGGGTGTAAGCAAGGCAGGATGCATGTCTGCCTGTCCCTGGCCCACACCAGCCCCTAACTCTCCTTTATTTCAGAGGGGAGATCTGGCTGGCTTTGTGTCACTGAGGCGCTGCGATTTCAGAGCCAGCCCTGCCTGCTCAGTTTTTCCAAACCCTCACTTGGAAGGAAGGAGCCGTATCAGGATAAGAGTCCTCCCAACCCACCCCTTTCACTGCCATCTTCCCTACTCCCCAGCCAGCCCTAGCCCTAGGTGGCGGTGGGAGGGCTGTCTCTGCTGATTGCTACATTTATCACACTGGTGGCCTTGCTAAATGGTTTAACCCTTTGGTCCCTGCCATCCTCATTGCACTGCGTGGCTGTCTGTGCTGACAGCAGACCAGGAGGTTAGTTCTGCTGGTGGCTGCCCCAGCAGCCTCCCTTGCTGCACTAGGATCCAGGTCTTACTCCTCAGGCTGGGCTTTTAGTCTCTGGCTCCCAATGGTGCATTTGCTGTCTGCCTAGGATGGGAGATGTTGTACCTGTGTTTGACCCCGGATATTAGAGAGACCAGCTGGGTGAGGCAATATCTGTTATTGGACCAACTTCTGTTAGTGAAAGAGACAAACTTTTGAGCTACACAGAGTTCTTCTTAAGATCTGGGCAGCCCTGAAGCTCTGTGTGGCTCAAAAGCTTGTCTCTTTTACAAACAGAAGCTAGTTCAGTAAAAGATGTTAGCTCACCCACCTTGTCTCTGTGATGGGAGAGACAGCTTCCACCCTCAGCTGGCCCCAGGGCTACACCAGCTCTCTCCTGACTTGGAGCACAGGGATCCCAAGTTGCCAGATGGCTGGTTTGTGTTTGCCCATGTCTTGGTCTGCCAGCCAGACACCACATCTATTGGCAGCAAAGCAGAGGTCTATGTGGGTCTCCGTGCAACAAACACACCAGCCCTGGGACCAGTGGAATAGGAACCTTTCACCACTAGCCCCACCCCTCTTTGACAGCAGGATCAGAGCGAGAGGCAGCTGATAGCCTGATTTCCAAACTAATTCTCTCCTTCCAGAATTTGGCTGCTCCAGGACAGGCCTAAATTGCTGCATGAGTCCTGCATGTTACCACAGTCAAAGCACATAGCAAGGGCCTTGGCCTCTGATTTGCCAAGGAACCTTCCCTTGGCCAGTCCAGTAGGAGCTGTGCTGATCTCCCTGGCCAGGGGATGTCCAGGTTCACAGCAGTGCCGGGGCTTTGCATACACCATGATGGATCTGGGTTTAGGGAATCCTCTGAGATGCAGTAGGCATGTAAGATTGCAACAACACTGGGACTGCGCAGGCATACAGTGGGCATGGGAATGACAGTGCTGGGGCAGTGCAGGTAGGATTGGGGCAGCACTGGGACTGCACAGGTATGCAGGGTACATCTGGCATAGCAGGGATACTGAGGCTACACAAGCATCCAGAATCATGGCAACCCAGTAATGCTTCTGGAATTTTGGCAGCTCTAGATCTCTGTAGGAAAGTGGTGCAGTAGCTGCACTGTGACTGCTTAGCTGAATGGGGCTCTCCTCTCTGCCACCCCAAACCAGGCCCAGACCTGTGTCTTTAGAACGGCAGTATACATGAAACTCTCAAGAACCCAGGCTTGGCAGTTAGAGCAGGAGGCTGGGAATCAGGACTCCTGAGATTTATGCCCGGCTTTGGGAGGCAAACGTTGAGCAAGAGTCACTGGGTGGTCTTCGCCAGGACACTGCTCTGTGCCTCAGTTTCCCCTCAGTGCAGTGGGGCAATGATCCTATGCCGATGGGGCTGTGATGGTTAATGAGTTAGGGTTTGTGAAGCAGGCTGAGGTCCTACCATGAAAGGTGCTATAAAAGTGAAGAGAAGATCCTCATCATGGCCCTCTTCAGATCCATCCGATCAATGAGCACATGCTGCCCAGGCAGCTGCAGAGGTGGGATAGGTGGTGCTGCTGCCTCGCTGCTCAGACTCTAATGAGCTTGTAATGAGGGAACCCATTCTTCCCTAGCCAGCCTGGAGACTTCTGCGCTGGGCACAGACCTACCTTTATTTGCAGCGCATGTTGTTGGGTGTGTGTTTTTTTTTTTTTTTTTGACACAGCAGTTTGTGATACCATAAAAAAACAAGCAGAAATGAGACTGAGACCCCAAAAAGCTGGGGAGCATGGGAGGCTGTCAGGATCTGAGGGGAGAGTCAGGAGGAGCTGGCAGGCAAAACAGCTTAATGGCGGTAATGGCATCATCTGCCCTTCCCAGCTTGGGTGCAGCCTTCATCCCTTCTCCCTTTCTGGCTTATGCCTTCTGTGCAGCAGTTTCCAGTGAGGGTAGGATATGGATGAGTCCAGCCCCATCTGTACCAGAGTGTAGCCCAAATGCCAGAGCCACGTGTGCTGCACTATGGGAGCAGGAGGATCCAGCACTTGATCACACAAAGCCACCCTGGGCTGGATCCTCACAGCTGATGTCGTCACTGCAGAGCAAAGGGCCTTGCCTTTCCTGCTTGACCCTAGTGTAGTCTGTGGAGCTGATTTCCACAGGGACTGGTGGGGCAATGCCCTGCACTCTGTGTCCTCATGTTTGCAGTGCAAGTGAGTGCAGAGCATGCCAAGTCAGAATGGGCACATTTCACAGCACTTGCCTGCAGGGGCTGCAGCACAAGGCTGGGACTTACCCTCACCACACCTCACCTGCTCTCTGTTCTCCAGGGGCTCTGCTGCGTAGTGCTGGAATGAGAGACACGCCGAGGAAACACTTCACTGAGACATGGCTCCAGCAGCTAACTGTGAGTCATGTAATTAACTCTGGTATGGTTAATTGGTCCTAATTCATGGATGTAATGAAGGGCTTTGCCCACATGGGTCTCCCTGCGTATGTCTACACTGCAATTAAAAACTCATGGCTGGCCTATGCCAGCTGACTTGGGGTAAGGGGTTGTTTAATTGCAGTGTAGATATTTGGGATGCTCCCACCTGTCAGGGTCCTAAAGGCCAGGCTCCAGCCCGAGCCCAAATGTCTACATAGCAATTGAACAGCCCCTTAGCCCAAGTTAGCTGGCACAGGCCAGTCATGGGTTTTTAATTGCAGTATAGACATACCCCCTGTCACTGCATCGGGCTGGGGCTGGTATGGGAGGGGCAAAGGGGCTCAGCAGAGATGAGCAGACTCAAGACTGACCGGGATCTAGATCCCATTTATCCCAAACTCCACCAACCCCTTGGGATCAGGATGGAGCCTATTACATGGTTCTGGCCCCCTCCAGTGCCATCCCAGGTGTCTGCAGCCCTTCTGTTCCTGCCTAGGGCTTCTCAAGGGGCTTAGTGTGAGTTCTTCAGCTTGTTTACTATATAATGAATCACAAGTCAGCTGCTTGGTTTCCTTAACAAAATGCCAAGGTATGAACTGGCCTGCAATAAACCTGGACCAGATGACAACTGTGGTTGGAGAGGTTCCAAATCTGCACCTGAATTTTGTACGCTGGGCCTATCTTTAACTCTTATCAAATGTAGAAAAGAGATTCCAAAGAACTGAGGGTTGAATACCACCATTTATCTGGGATGGAAGCCAGCCCTCTGTTCTCAGTGAGCTGTGTATCACACCTGTGTCTCTGGACTAACCCATTAAACACAGGTGCGGGCTAGAACATTAGTTGCAACAGTGCATCGCTTTTTAAAACTATTCTCAGGCACAATTAGCCAACAGGAAGATGGCATCTCACAGTGAGTGCAGCTTAGTTCATGCTAAAACAATTAACTATTTTGTTGCTAAATTAAACCCTGTGCCAATACATCTGCTACAGGATCCAGCCTGTCCCTTCTGCCTGTCTCCATTGCAGACTAGCTCATGAAGTTTCTTTAGGGCATTTGCTTACCATCTGTCAGTCAACAGAAAATGATAGGAAGCAACAGCTACACAGGCTGATGGGTTAGGATTAGGGTCAGGGTCAGGGTCAGGCCAGGACAGTAAGAGATAATCACTCCCTGATCCTTTGAGGTCGCAGCTCCAAACAGGGTCCTTACTTATGGGGTGGGGAGATGGGTATTGAAGCAAAGTTCTTTTCCTTCCCAGTTTTCTGCAGTGAGCTGGGCCAGTTTGTATCACAGCCTCCCTGAACAGTGGGGAAGGCAATATTCCCCCTCCCCCACCACCAATAGCAAGGAAAGGAGTTGCTGTTTGGAGCACTGGGGCAGGGACACCCCAGCATTGACTCATCCAGCAGAGCGCTTGCCTCCTCTTCCTTTATCCTACTCCCCATCCGAGCACACATGCTGTAATGGGGCCCCTTCTCTGCAAGGGAAATAACAGTGGAGCCAAACAGTGGGTGGTACAGAAACCTATGGTGAAATGTAATTTCAAACTCAGGAGATGAGGAAAGGAGTGGGGTACGGAGCTTCTGGGTTGCTGGTTCCAATCCACCCCCAGGCAGTAGTAAGTGACAGTTGTTACCTGCTGATTGCTGGTCATTGGCCTGTCGGGGATGGGTTTGGTAGGTCTCTGGTGTGGTGGGTTTCTAGAGAATGGGTGTATACGATTTAACTGTCCTGTTCCTGACAGCCAAGGGCTGGCTGGGCCATGGAGCCTGAAATCTCCAAGTGCCTGGAGGGGTCCATTGAGGGCAATGGGGCAGCACATTGTTGGGGCAGCGTGGAGGAGCCTGCCCTGCCCTGCCATTGTGTGCGCTGGCGATGGAGAGAGGGCTTCGCTTTATGGAGCTGTCAAGACAGCATCTTTTGCTAATGCTGAATTTACTTTAAAAAAATTTACAAGAGGAAAAAACCCAAATGGCCTGAAGTCAGGAAAGCTCCGTGTGTGGCAGAAGCAGGTAGCAGCCGGTCTGGGCTGCTCAGCCTCGGACTCATTAACATGCTGATGTACCAGGCAGCTCCTGGAATCAGCTGCTGGGATTTTGTTGGTTTTGGCATAGGGAGGCTGTGAGGAGCTCCAGGGACTCTGCTTCCCCCATCGCCTCTCCTTCCTGTCTCTCCTGTTGTGGGCGTAATGACAGAGGAGGGGAAGGGGAGATGGGAGTAAGAGTCAAGTGCAGGGAGGATGGCTTGCCCAGCAGATGTTAATTAAAGACAGAGGCTCAGCACTGAGCCGGCAGCGCCTGGTCCTCCCGCTGACCTTTCCCAGTCTCACTCTATCGCTTTCATGCGCACAGCCTGGGAGAGACGTGAGGTGCTGTGATATAGGGAGCCCAGGAGGCTAAGGAGAAAGAAAAAGAGGACAAGGGAAAGCTGGCTGGAGGGCCTGGTGAACAGGGGGCTTGGTATGTTCCATCTGGATCGGACACAGCTGGAGAAAGACGCTGCCAGCATCTATACCCCTTCCACAGAGAGTGTTGGGTGCCACCATGCCAGACGGCAGCAGTCAGGTGCTTTTATTAACCCTCTGCATGCTGTGGTCGGCTGCACTCATGGAGCATTAGATATATTAGTGACTTTACATTGCTATGGGAGAGAAGGAAGGGTGAAGCTGTGAAAATCCCCAACCCCATGCAGACTGGGGGTGCAGACCAGAATCCCGAGTGCTAGAGCAGTTTAGATCCAGAAGTTGCCCAGCATTGCATTATCTCACCAGTTGCCAGTCACCTGGGCCCATGATGTGAGAGTAGGGCTAGGCAACCTGCTGGAGGCTGAGTGAGAATGCCTGCCCCTCAAGCTTTGAAAATATTTGGGTCTGACCCACACGCAGGACCCCAGGCAGGTGCTCAGATATACTTCAGAGAAGTATCCGAAACATGTTGTGCTGTTCCAGGCCCTTTCAGAGCAGGGACCTTTGTGAGGCTCCCATATCTTCTAGGAATTTCACAGACTAACGCTGGGGATGCTGGAGACTTGCCTGGTGTTCTGAGACAATAGTGAGAGCCAGTGTGGTCTAGGGGTGAGAGCAGAGGGTGAGGGGTGAAAAGACCTGGACCCTGCCATGCATTCATTATGGGAGCTTTGGCTTCACCTATCTGTGCCTTTGTTTCCCTGCCTGTAAGAAGGAGAGTCCATGTGTGGCTGCATGAAGCAAGCTGAGATCCTCCTCCAAGGAAGGGCCAGTGTTGCTGTTATACAGGGGTGAATAGAGATGTCTGTATTATTTTGGCACTGTGGCCAGATTGTCCCCTTTCTCTACTCCAGCCTGTTTGCTGGTCTCCTCAGGGGCAAAACCATGCAGTGCCTTGGGGAAAATACCTTCACAAGAGAATTCTGATCCCTTCTCTTTGGGTTTTGGGAACAGTGAGTGTCTCTCTCTTCCCTTGGGTGTCTCTTGGCTGCAATATCTGAAGTTTGCTTTGGTAAATTCTGCAGAATTTCATGCATACTGTGTTTATTCATGCTGCCCCAGCTTGCTCTGTACCCAAAATGCAAACAACCAAAGGAACAACGTGGCGTCAATAAATATGATTTGTCAAATGAATTACATCATTTCCTGCTCCTGTCTGGGGAGCACAGGGTATGGTTTGTTCACTTGTTAGAGTACAGTATGAATGTTAACGATGTCACCTTCCTGTCCACGCACATTCACATGATTCTCTTTGTCTTCGTTTATTATTTTATAGTCCAAATAAAAAACAACACCATAGCTGTAGGAAGAGAGTGGGGTCTAGTGATGAGACTGGGGAGCCAGGACTTGTGGGTTCTTTTCCCAGCTCTGACTGTAACTCACTTTCCCTCCCTGTGCCTCAGTTTCCCAGGCTGAAAAGTATGCTTAATACTGGCAGCTACTTCATGGGAGGCTTCATTACTAACATCCCAAAATGCCCTGAGATTTTTCACATGGCAGGTGCTAAAAAAGAGGAAAAGCATCATTACTGGTAGACGCAGCTGTTCCATCCTCAGATCCCAAGCTGGGTGCAAAGCCAGGGGGGCTGGAACAATTTGTTTGTAGAGTGGGGGTGCTGAGAGCCATTGAACCAAACTGTAAGCCCTACATATAATGGAAACCACTTCAAGCCAGGGGGCGTGGCAGCACCCCTAGTTCCAACACCTATGTGCAAATCCTACTGGGAAGGCAACATTGCCCTTGTTTCCACTCTTTCCTTAGCAGATTCGCTAACCTGTGACATGTAGGACTTGAGGTTATCTGTGTGACTGATGCACACGTCAGGCAGGGAAAGATGTTTCCTCGAGGAGAGGCAACGATATTCCAACTGCCTGCCTGGCACCTCTTCAGCCAAGCAGAGAAAGCTGTTGTGAATCAGCAGTTTAGGCACACTCCACAAGGGGGCAGTGGTGCACAAACCCTCAGCTGCAGTTCCTGTGAGTCAGTCAGCAGAGTCCCAGTTCTGTCCCAGTACAGGCTGGGGGACAGAGAGAGCCTGTAGCTCAGAGTGCTTTGCACACATGAAATCCCCGAGCCTCCCAACCCCTGCCAGGTCAGAAAACAATCATGCCACTTACTGTCCTTAGTACGGGCAGCCCCAAGCCTCCAAAAATCATGTCACGCAGCCAAAAAACAAAAAACACAAGATTTAAGATCTGAAAAACAAAAAGTTGAGGGTAATTTTATTTGCTTTCTGGTTTCTGAGACTTTAGAGTGTGCTTGGGCCACCATTCATTGCTACTTCCTACTGGGGATCTCAGAGGGAGTGCTGTCTCCCCTTCTAAAGCTGCCCACCTTGCCTGCTCTCAGGTGGAGGATGAGGGAGGGTTGCTGAGGAATCCTATGGATAAGGCTGCTGCATGCTGCACTTTTATGTCTTCAACAAAAGATGGCACCTCCTGCAACATGGTACCCTGTAGCGTCAGGCTGGGACACTGGGGTGAGTGCTAACTTGGTAGAAGAGCATGCCCTTGCTGCGTTACTCACATACTTCCCTGTAGCGCAGCAATTACTTTGTGGGGAGTGACCCCAAGTAAGCTATCCACACTGCTCCCTGCAGTACAGTGCCCCCAGTGCCATGCTTTCACATTGGTTCCATATGACTGAAAGCAAAGAACAGTATCTACCTAAGATACCAGCACTGCTCCCTGCAGCTCTTGGGTATTCCTTTGAGGTCTATCCAATATTTTTTTACCTAGACCATACCTGCTTAGCTTGTGAGATCTGAAAGATCATAGACCTTGACACGACAGCTGCAAGGCTAGACCTGACTCCTGGATCTTGGCTTGCCAGAGGCTACATTTGCTTTCTTGCTGTGACATTCCTCCCTGCTGGCCACGGGAGGGTTAATAATATAGGGTGTCTGTCTCTCTCTGGCTGTGGCCACTCGTGTATGCACATGGAGCAGGAGGGAAAGGTGTATTTTCATTTCCAATTAGGGCTGCTGCTTCCCATCAGCTGAGATTGATTGTTTGTCCCTGGATCCCCTTTAGCTTTGCAATTCTTTAAGAGGCTGCCAAGTGGTCCCTGCCTCCAGCCGTCTCCACTCTCCCCAACCCACCCCTGAACAGTTAGTGTGCTGCAGACAGGAGGGTGACACATCCTGGTTAGGATGCTGCTGGCATCAGCTGAAAGTAGGTGGGCTGGTTTCATAGTCTAATGTGTGTGTGTTGTACAGCTCCCTTCTGTTGCAGGAGGCAGAGCGGGGGCATGCAAAGAGCCCAGGCAGCCAGCTGTGTCCTTTCTCAGCTGTATCTGTCATGCCTTTACCAACAGCAGGCTCCCACTTGGAATACATTTCCTGAGGTGCATGCCATCCGCTACTTGGAAGTCTCTATTCCTGCCACCCAGCCAAAGCAAATTGTGCATTTGAAATAGATGTTATTTCCATCTGAGCATATGCCAAACTGTATCTAAGCCTCTTTGCCCCCTCCATTCCTCTGCTCCTTTAGCTCCTAGCCTGACCGTCTCCTCTCCCAGGTTCAAACCTGCAGAGAGACTCCTTTTGTGCTGGGGTGCTGCAAGTTTCAATTAGATGTTTGAAAATCCTGCTTATACTTTTTTTTAACTCTTCCTTGTTCAAACTGTCCCAACTTGACAGCCCTGCAGGGTTATTGCTGAACTTATCAGGAAAATGGGCAAGGAAGTACTATTTAGATCTTGGGGTGAGAGGGACTCTAAAATACCTCCACTAGAACCTGTATACAGTTTAGTTGTAGCCATGTTGGTCCCAGGATATTAGAGAGGCATGGTGGGTGAGGTAGTATCTTTTATTGGGCCAACTTCTGTGTGCCTTGAAAGCTTGTCTCTCTCATCAACAGAAGTTGGTCCAGCTCACCCACCCTGTCACTCCCCTAGACCTTATTAGATGAGTGGAAGAGGGGGTCAAACCCATGGAGGGACCTGCCAATGAGGAGGGGGATTTTATAATGGTTTCTGGAAGGGACAGGAAGCCAAGGTGATTTCAATGGAAGAGGATTGTTGTGGGCCCCAGTTCTAGGTACAAGAGAGGGGAGATGCTGCTCCATGCATGAAGAGTAGGGGCTCAAGGCAGTCAGATTGGTGGTTGGGAGTTGTCCAGCTGAGAAGAGGTGAAGACTCAATGACCAATCTCGGCAGAAGTTGTGGGCCCGGGGAAGGAAGAAGGAGAGAGTGGAATGCCTGGGTTCCTCATGGGAATGAGGACCTGCAGACTGGGGTTCTGGAGAGAGATGCAAGTGGTGAGGGATTTGGATTGAATATGCGGTTTAGTGGAGTTTCATTCAGAGATGAAGCCTGGACAGTTTGGGGTGAGGATGGAGCAGAGGGGGCTGGAGTTTGGTCTGAGAAGCCTCTTCTTGCCACTTAGCAGGGCATCGGTTTGGGATTTGTTAAGCTGAATTAAATGGTGTTGGAGCCAGGGCCTGGTGGTGCAGAGATGCTTAGTGACTAAAGGACAGAAGCTGTGACAAGGGGATAGTCTGGAGTGCACGCAGGTACACTTCACTCCCACACGTGTGTACATTCACAAACATGTACATGCAAAATAGAGACTAACCTTTAGTGATACTGGTGTTGACTAAACATGGACCACAGCATGTATGTAAACAGACTCCTGAGTAACTATAGTCACATATACTTTTTGCATAGGCACATGCCTGAAAAGCCACTTGCAAGGGTGCGTGACCATGGTGAGCGTTTAGGCTCTGCCATTCCCTTACAGGGTGTGAACTCCCAATGCGATCATGCATGATTTTAAACTGAGCAGCAGGTGACAACTAGGGTTGACTGCCAGAAGCTGGGACTGGACAACAGGGGATGGATCACTCGATAATTACCCTGTTCTGTTTATTCCCTCTGAAACATCTGGCATTGGCCGCTGTTGGAAGACAGGATACTGGGCTAGATGGACCATAGGTCTGACCCAGGATGGCTGTTCTCAGGTTGTTCTGTGATCTTCCTGCATACTGAAGGGAGAAGGACCTGTGGAGATGTGGGTGCTCACAACAGCAGCTTCTGACATACCTGCTAGTTTTAGGTAAAGTACTCAATAATCCCATTAGTTCTAATAGCCAGTAATTTGCCACTCCCCCCCACCCCTCCCCGAGTTTACTAAATTCCTATTTTGGAGCTGGTGGGTCGGACAGATGACCCAGCCCTCTTATTAACTGTACAGCACTCAGCTCACCCTGAGTCTGCTTGGGTGTCTGGCAAAGCCTAGCTCATGAGCATTAGCATAGCATGACTGGGTGTATGGAGCTTGCAACTGTGAGGTCTTTGTTTTGTGTGTACTGTACCTTTACATTTCTGCTACCTCTCCCAGAATGCAAAGACAGCTGCCATTCTCTTCTGAGGTGCTGCACCTGTTGTGGAGATAACACATGCCGCACTCTCTCCTGGAAACTTTACTTTTGTTCTTGGCATTTTCCTCATTCTAAAATGAGTGGCTTTAGGCTGAACATTTCTGTTTTGCTGCTTCTGCATGGAAATGTAACTCTTGTTTGCGTAGTTACAGCCCCCCTAGTGAAGCAACACTACCTTTCCATGCAGCAGCAGAATGTCTCAGGCCAAAAGCATCATAGATCCAGAGCACTGGATGACCCAGTAGGTACAGTACTTTAAGAACCTTTCTTTGTTGAAAAATCAAAGTCAAGTACATTTCTTCCTTGTTGAGAAAAGTGCTGGCATTTGGTGACATCCATGAGCCATGTGGAAAGGACTGTGCATGTGTAAAGGACTAATCATTGCTTTAAACTGGAATAGGCCACAACCTGCTAGAAGTCATACCAGGAGGGAACAATTCTGCATTGGTGAGGAGATGGACCTGAATAGGGATTTTGGTGACCCCACTGTAATAAATATCAGGGGGTAGCCGTGTTAGTCTGTATCTACAAAAACAACAAGGCGTCTGGTGGCACCTTAAAGACTAACAGATATATTTGGGCATAAGCTTTCGTGGGTAAAAACCTCACTTCTTCAGATCCACGAAAGCTTATGCCCAAATAAATCTGTTAGTCTTTAAGGTGCCACCAGACGCCTTGTTGTTTTTGCCACTGTAATAAAACACTCAGAAAAGGAAAGACTTAAGCTTTCACACCCAACAGTTCAAAAAGCAAATAAAGGATTTAGGGCCTGATCCTGAGAAGTGCTGAGTACCCCCAGTCTCCACTAAAGTCAGTGGCAGGATTGGTCTCTTAATCAAAGTAGGGATCCTGCCCTTTACTAAAATCCTGAGGAGAGTTTTCATATGATCTGATCATTAGTAGATCAATGAGTGAGTCAGACCCACAACAGCAACAAGGAACCTCCCTCTTAATTGTCAGAGTTTAATTAATTCCCAAGCAAGTGGAGGAGCTGGTAGGGGCTAGGGCTCTCTGGGGGCTGTTTTTAATTACTGTGCCAACCAAGCCAGAGACTCAGGTGCAGACATTTAGCCAATTTGCTAAGCTTGCTTACATGGGGGCTGTCTGTCCTCTGCCATTAGCTTGGGCAACTTTCGTTATGTCTGGAAAAAAAACTCATTCCTCATCTTTCACTACTAGGAGCAAACAAGAGCACCAGTCCTGAGTGTATAACATTATAAGATTTGCTGTTTTGGAGTTTCCTTGATTTTTTTTTTTTTTAAATAATGTATTTATTTTTAATGCTCCTCCTCAATGTCCTTCAAAAACTTTGCCTCTCCTGCCATTATTTCCCTGGGCCATAAGTGCAGGTGAGACATTTAGCAATGGGGGTTAATTGTTTCCCATCATCTCTTTTTGCAAGGTGTTCCTCTCAGTCAGGCCACTGGGAGGCCAGAGGAGGAGACCTAGATTAGGAAGCAGTTAATCAGTGGAAGAGGCAAACTGGGGCTTTTATTTTGACAGGACATTGCTTGGCTTCTTGTATGAAGGCAAAGTGAATGATCCTGTTTCTCCAAATGATTATTCAGACTCAGGAAGAGAAAGAGGGAGAGAAAGGAGCACTCCATACACAGAGCTTTGCCCACTTTATAACAGCATCCTCTCAAAAACACAGAGATTATTTGCAGGAGGGATCTAACAGACAGTTAAACAATAATAAGGATCAAGAGTGGGGAAAAAGAAAATTGTGGAGAAGGTTCCTGTAACTTCAGGGGAGCAAGAGGGAAGTTGCTGCTAAAAATCAGCCAACCAACAACCTCCCCCACCAGAAACTGAGTCTGAATTCTCCTCAAGTGAAAGTGAAACAACTAAAGGAGTGAAAGTGTGTGCGAGAGGCAGAGTGTTTGAAATGTGTGTGTGTGTGTGCTGTGCATGTAGGTGAGACTCCAGTGCGTGTGGAAAGAGCATGATCCACTCCCCAGAGCCCCCTGCAGCTGGCTGGAAGGCTGTTGGTGAAGAAGACCATGAGCCCTGACTGCATGGCTGTCCCCCAGCAGCTTCCAGATCCTCAGCTCCCCTCTAACAAGCTTCACGGAGCAGACAGCTGCTGAAAAGCCCAAAGGAAAAAAGCACAGGATCACTATGGGAAATACCTCTGGCCTTTCTTGAGACCCGGAGCAAGAGAAAGGTAAGTAGTCTCCTAACCACTTTCTTTCAATGCCTGAGTGTTTTGAAATGAGAGGACTGTCCTACAGGCAGGTCCATTTTGTATGGTGTAATGATAAGTCTGGGGCTGGGCAGAGGGAGTATTTTTTCCAGCATGCTGCAGACTTCCTAAGTGTTTTTCTTAAAAGATGGGTCAGAGTCCTAATCTTTATTTTCCCCTGGAGACTGCAAGGGTCCTTGTGGGGAACTCCACTTTTTCCTTCCTCTTAGATTTGTGAGGAATGTGGTGTGCCTTGTGCTTAGATTTCCTGGTAACAAATGAAGACCTGTAGTTGCAAATGTTTAATTGTTTTGAATTTAAAATTAAAGGTCGTCTTGCTTTTTTGTTCTTGTTTGTGAGGAAGTGCCCTCCCTTGCTGCCTGTTGGTATGCAGGGCTGCTCTGGGAGCTCATCTTGGGCTGCTGACTTGGAGTACAATTCTATGTCTGTGTGTTATTTTTGTGAGAAATTGACAGTTTCTTTTGAACATCACCTCAAAGCCCAGATCTTTGATTATGGCTGTCATTTTCAGTCAGCCTAGCTGGCAATAGGCAGGGGGTGATGGACAGCACAGGCATCCAGTGACTGGGTAGAAGTCACTGAATTGAATCAAAGTACAGCCAGTGTGAAGAGAGCAGGCAGGCCCTTTGGCAACTGAAGGTTGGCTGCGTGGCCCCAAAGGCTTCTGGTCGCTGTAGTCTTTTCCTTTCTCTTGTTTGTCTGGCTACTCAAACAGAAGTCTTTGCTTTTCTCTTATTTTTTTTCATGTGCTCAGAAATCATGGTGGGCTGCAGACTGCTGTGCATAGAGACTGAACACAGGCCAGTCAGCAAATGCAGCATGGCAAAGTAATAGATTAGCGCCTGCAGCTGGCTTTACAGAGGCGTAATCAGACATTGTACTACAACTCCCATGGAGCTGTTTTGTTTTTAGGGGGTGGAGGTGGCAGCATTGAGAGGTTCCTAGACAGAGGTGACAAGAACTTCTTGTGGAAAGGGCACTGGCCTCAGAAGAGCCTGGATGTATTGGGTGGTTTTCCCAGTATCTCATTTCTGTCCCTTCTGCTCAGTTTGCAATGTGCAGAGGGCACTTGCCTACAGCTCTGGAGCAATGATGCAGGGGATCCAGCCCTCTAAATATTTCTGTTCACTCCTCACTGCATAGAGAGTTTTTTGACTTGGGGATGTATGGGACAGAGGCCCTATCTGCGCCTCCCTCTCTCTGGGCGCATGATGAGCCTCATCTCCATTCTCTTTGGCCCTTGGTGCTTAGTTTTTATGTTTGGAGACTCATTCTCTTAGGCTGCAGTGCTTCCCCTTTGTGAGGGCACTGTCATTGGCAGCAGTTCCAAGAGCGGGGTCAGAGTACTCTCATTGATGGCTCTGCTACAGGTGTGACAGGCTTACCTGCCGTGCACCCAGCTTTCCCCATATGCTCCAGGCCTGGCCTGCTCTGTCTGGGACAGATCTGGGTTTCACAAGTCATCACCAGTTGGGTCCAAACCCTGGGATGGCTTGGAACTGGGGTCCATTTTATCTGGAACTATTGAAGTTCAGGTAGAGTCTGGATAAATGGTTCCAATTTTGGCCAGTCTCTTAACAGTGAAATAGACAACAGGGAAAAGCTCTCCCCATTCCCTGGAATATCATACCAGGGGCTGCTCACCGTTCTCACTTGGGAAGGAAGGATGCCTGGTCAGTTTGCAAAGAGCAAAGCTCCTTTTTTCTTCTGCATTAACCTTCCCTCCCCCATCCAAATCCACATTAATGTGCCCTTCACTGTTTTGTGTTGAGGAAGTGGTGAAGTTGCCCCAGCGCTGCTTTGTGCTAGCAGCCACTTGCTGGGGTAGAAACCTGAGAGGGCTGCATTTCTGTACATGTAAGTAATGCTACATGACAGGGCATGCTGTTGTGGTGTAGTATGCAGCTTCTGTATGCCTTGGGGCAGTGCTACATGACATGGTGTTCCGCTGTGGTGTCATACACCTGCGTCCTGGGCATGTAAGGCAGAGCATTGCCAACACTGAAGGCACAAACAACTGCACGCTTAGGACTGCGTTGCTGGAATGGAATGGAATACGAGGGTTTTAGCTGCTTACTCTTGACCTGTGGACTCTAGTCTCCTGTGAACACAGCCCTGATTTCTCGCCACCCTTTCCAAATGCTGCTTCATGCCAAGCAGGAAATAATGACATGCCATCAATTGCAAAGTTCTTTGCAAAGGAGGGTGTGCATTGTTCTCCCTACTTTTACACAGTGAGGGAGAAGGAAACTGAGGCACAGAGAGGAGAAGTGATTTGCCCAAGGTCACATAGTGAGTCTGTGTCAAAACTGAGCATCCAAACCCTTAATACTATAGATATATTTTTTTTTACATCTAATCTACCATTTCTGCTGGACATAAATATCCTGCGATGCCCTCTCCTCCCTCTCTAGCTATATTGCATAGTGAACTGAGGAGAAATCGATCTTGTTTTTCACAGTTTTTGTGCCTTAATCATGTTTCAGTTCTCTCTAAATCCAAAACCAGAACTTAATCTTTTTCTGGGTGAGGGTTTATAGGAAGAATATCAAAAATATACTTAAAAGAATACAAGCTTAAAACCAAGATTTTTTTTTTTTAAACCCTGTTGCTGGAGGCTAATAATATATACTTGTAGACTTTAAGCCCAGAAGGGACCATCATGATCATCTAGTCTGACCCCATGCACATTGCACAAAATATTACTTTAAAGCCTTCTACCTATTAACTCATCTCCTGTAAGATGGGTCCTATTGCCCCATTTTACAGATGGGGAGTAAAGTGAGGCTAGTATTTTAAGTGACTTACCCAAGATCACACAAGGCAGTGTCAGAGCTGAGATTACAACTCAGGCATTACCGGGGGTGCTGGAACAATTTGTATAGTAGAGGTGTTGAGAGCCATTGAACCAAAATGTAAACCCTGTATATGATGCAGCAGCACGCCTAGTACCAGCACCTATGGGAGTTAGTGGCTCACAGTCCTGTGCTCTAATCACTAGGCAATGCTGTCTCAGTGTAGCTGCTGACTGCCTAGAATGCATTGGGACTAAACTCTGCTTTGGTTCCACTAGTGTAAATCTGGAGTAATTCTTGACTGGGCCTCAGGCCAAGCACTGGACTTGTACTTGTTTGGGACCTCTAAGACTTGATCAGCTCTGTCTGTCTCTTTTGCGGACAATTCAACCCAGTTTGCACAAGCTTCTCAAAGTTTGGTATTCTGGGAAGGGATCTTTGCCTTCTCTTCCCCCCCTGGAGTCCACCTTCCTGCCAGCATCCCCTGGGTTCTCACCCTTGCAGCTCTCTTTCCTGAGTGAAGAGGCCTGAGGGGGTATTCCCCTTTTATCACAGCTGCTTCTTACCTAGACAGAAGGCTCTCCTTTACCTGACCAAGGTACCTCAGCTGCATTCCTGGCCCATGCAGCCTGGAGGCCAAGGAATTTTTCTGCAGTTATTTTGTCTGGGTTTAACCCACCCCCACCCACCCCAGGTCTGATGCATCTTCCCCTGTCAGGTACAACAGTTGCAAAGTCCAAGTCACTGCTAGTCTCATCAGCGTTTCTTGTGCCTGGTCTCTTACTTATGGCCAATACTTATGGCCAACACCATGACATGTTTCCTTTTGCTGCCTTAGCTGGTGGCATCGGGCTCATCTGCTCTGGTGAGTGAGACTTTACCCATCCCTGTGCTGCTGTCTGCTTGTTTGCTCTCTGTCTGTCTATCCTTGTGGGGATCTAGAAATGAACTCTACAGGTGGGGAAGACTGGTTGGGCCCATCCCTAGTGAGCAAGGCAGACTGGATCCCAGCTCTCCATTCTCCTGGTGTCTGTCCATTTCAGCTGTGAATGTCTTGAGTAATGGACACCTAGTCCCTTAGAGAAATGATTCTTCCATGGAATGAGTCTTCTGGATGAATCCTCCCCTCCTTTGCTTTTGCTCTTGGACCTATCCAAGAATCACAGCCTTGTGGGCAGCAATTGCATTCCACTGCCAGTCATCCGGTGGCCAGGTCAGACAGACATAGCTCTCTTTGGCTCTTCGCTGCTGACTTACCGTTTCCAGACCCTTCACTGTCACTCTTCTGTAAAAAACATTTTCCAGTTTGGCACAAAGTTGAGGCTCATTTTCTACCCATCCTACATGCTGTGGGGACCATGTGAGGCTTTGCTCATCCATTTTCCTGCTCCTTTGTTCAGGTAATTCTAAGATCAGAGCCGTGATGGCATAAGATGGCCATGCTGGTCACCTTGGATGTCTGCCCAGAAATACCCACAGCCCCCAGGCTCAACTGAACAGGACCCTGGAAGTTGCCCTACAACTGTGGTTTTCCACATGGTGGTGTTCTGGCAAAGACCCAGAGTGATATCAGCCACTGCATCCTCTCCTCAGGGTGCTGGACCCTGCCCTTGCAGGGGTAGAGACTCGGGACAGGTCTGTAATGAAAGCTGTTGCTGGGATAGTAATCTCTGTTAGGAGTGTGTGTGTGTGTGGGGGGGAGGTTAATGACATTTTTATACCAGCAAAAGCTCTAGTGTAGATGCAGTTATAGGGGGGAAATGCGTTTGCAGATATAGCTTAGTTTGTTTTGGAAAGTGGGGTAAACTTTATTGGCAAACACACTCTTTTCTGGCATAGACTATACGCCTTGGTCCCTTCCAGTTTTCAGCCAACTGCAACCTGATTTATTTCTCTCCTGTGGAAGGTGCTGACTGGCCAGTGCAAGTTCCCTGAGCTGTTTGCGTCTCACTTCTCCACAGGGTTGAACTTGTGAATCCTGGATAAAAATGACCCCAGAAGTCACTGGTTCAGACTGCCCAGGGAAACACACACATCTTGGAGCAAAGGACCTAGGAGTTTGGCTGCTGCTTGTCCTTCTCTATTTCTGATAGTAACCACAAGATATATTGGTGTGGACTGGGGGGGGGATAAGGAAGGAGGAGGCAGGGAAGGCTGGAAATCAGGATTCTTAGAACCAAGAATTGAATCCATCTATGACTCCTGGTGTGACCCTTGGACAAGTCATTCCTGCTATTGGTGCCTCAGTTTCCCATCTGTAAATACCTCCTAGGGAGTTGTGCATGTAAAATGCCTTGGGTTCCTGTCTGAGAAATGCTGGAGGAGGGTAGGGTGTCAGTCTATGTGCTGATCTCTATTGTCCTTGCCCAGCCTTCCCCTGTGAACCAGAGCTGGCCAAGTCAGATGGACCTTATTGGAGATTCTCTCCCAGAGGGTGTGTTTCCACAGGACAATCTCCAGGACACCTGCTTGGCACCAGGCAGCCCCCATGGATATCCATTTCATTCCTGTCCTCTGTCAGACCCAGTTACCAATTGTGGGTTTGGGTACTGAATTACCTCTATCTGGGGTCACCTCCTTGTGGAGCCTGTACCTGCTGCAGACTATTCCCTGTCAGGAGTTGGCACAGAGGAAGCAGTTAATGTCACTGGCACCTGCTTTTGATTTAAGGGAGAGCCACGTAATCAAGGGGCGGGTTGCCAGGACCCGTGCATGTATCCAACTTCCTTGGAAAGCAGGGTTGTGTTTGTAAGTGCAGCAGGCATTCTGTTCTCCAGTGCAGGAGGAGAAGGGGGCTTGTGCAATACAAGCCAGGCTTTGTCATGACTAACCAAGGCCTGCGCCGATTCCCAGAGATCAGGACAGTGAGATTCCACCTCCCCACCAGGTCCAAGCAGGGCTCCCTGCTCCCCCTCTGCTTGGCCTCCAGCTCCCTCCTTTGTATGGGTGGGACCTGCCCCGTACATGCTGCTGCCTGGGTTATGATGTGGGCTGTGAAACACCCTTGGGACTGGAGTAGTTATGAGTGCTCCCGCAGCCAGTACTCCTGCCCTGCTCCCTACAGCACGCCCTGCTGGGAGAGGCCAGCACTGGAGACTCCTTTGGAAAGGGGCCATGGCCAGTGGGGTTCTTCAGTGCTAGTGTCAATTACAAGGAAGCAAGGCAGAGGAGAGACTGGAGACTCCTGGGTAGGGCAGGGAGGAAGTGACATCCCATTCTTTTCACAGCAAGGAGCTGGTCACTGGAGGTGTGAAAGTCTGTTGAGGCTGCTCAGACTGAGAGTGGTGGGGGATGGGGTGCCTCCTTCATATACTCAGCTGTCAGCTCCTTCTGGAGGGAGCAGGGGAGAGCTTTTCCTCCTCAGCTGACAGGGTCTGGATGTGGATAATCGAACGGCTCCTCTCTGAGCCCTGATTACCCTCCCCCCACCCCAAATCCAATGGAACCATCCAGGGTGCTGTAAATTGGGGAAATTGGGCCAGGAACTGCCTCCCTCTGTATCAGGCCTGCTGCTGGAGGGGAAGGCTGTTCTCTTGGGGAGTCTGCTCCCCTTTGCCCTTCCTGGCAGAGTGGGAGGGCAGGCCAGGCTGTGGTTCCAGCTCCTCTGGCTCTGCTGCTGTTGAATGGGAGCAGAGGGGGAGGACCTGTGGAGTGTGATGGTTTGGGGCAGGCACACAGTGAGAATGGCCCATGCATCCTGCAGCACTGGTACTTGTGAGCAATGAGACGTGGGTAGGCATGCCCAGGAAGCAGTGGTATTGGCTGTAGCTATAAAAGTCTGAACAGGATCTCTGTGGTAGGGATGGGGCTCTGTTAGGAACTGTTAGTCCCTCCTGTGGCTCATTCCCTTCCTCCACCCCCCCCCCCCCCCTTCCCTGGGGATAGACATCTCCGCCCTTGCTGTCCAGCTCCATCTGGCTTCTTTCCTTCTACAGTCTCTGAGAAGCTCAGGCCTCTGTCTGGCCCACAGGATCTGCTCCATGTTGAATCTATCAGGGCTGGGAGAAGCGAGTCTGTTCCTCGGTATATGAGGTTCCAGAAGGCAGTGCTGGGACCTGCTTGTCTTCCTTCTGAACAATAACAAAACTCGGCTCTTTGGAAGCACCTCTCAGCTGTGGAGCTCCAAGTGCTTCACAAACCTGAATCCTCCCAGCACTCCTGGGAAGGGAGCAGCAGTGCTCCCTCAGTCTTCCAGGTGGGAAAATCAGAAGTACTGAGAGTAGAGAGAGATTCTTCAGACTCAGAGTCAGTGACAGACCAGGGACCAGAACACAAGAGCCTCAGCTCAACCCCCATCTCCGCCCGCTAACTCCCACGGCCTCCCAGAACAGGGGATAGAACCCAGGAGTTTGGGCTCTCTGGCTTTTATTGCTAGATCCCACTTCCTCCCAGAGCAGAAATAGAGCCGAGGCCTCCTAATCACCTGCTCTAACCATGACACCAAGGTGCTTTGAACCCCAGTACGCATTAGTGAAAGTCAGGGGGTGAGGAGCCTGCTCTGGGGCTGTGGCTGATGCTCCCCAAGGTAATAAGCAGCTCCAGGAATTGGCTGCATTCTGTGCCTGGGGACGGGGTGTCTCCCTGGTTGAGGAGAAGCTTCACTGGAGCCGAATCCTGGGCCAGGAGCCAGGTTGGCGTCCTGTGCCAGAGAGAGGGCGAGACTTGGAAAGTGGAGCCAAACTCCTCCTGTGTGAGAGATGGCCTGAAATACCGAGTGAAACCACAGAGTGCTCCTTGTTCTGCCTCTGCCTGCTGGTCTTCCCTGAGCCTGATGAGTGTGGGAGGTCACAGCACTTGGCTGCTGAGGAGCAAGCAGAGCCCAGCAGAACATATGGGCCTTTCTGCTGTCTCCCAACTCTCAAAGATGCTCGTTGGGTTGATTTTGTTTTTAACCTTGTTACTCCCGTCTCTCTGTCCCTTGCTACTACTAGTTGCAAGAGCCTTCTCCTCTGTATCTCCTGCTGTCTGAAACAGCCCATGCACAGTTGCTCTCTTATAGCTCAGCTGAAAACCTCTCCTCTTCCTTGCCTCTGCCTCTTTAAATAATGAAACAGAGGGAGAGGAATTAGCTGGAAAGTGTCTTGAAGACATAGTTTGTATAAAGATGCTGACCAAAATATTGAATGTTTACAGCCTTTATGCTCCTTAAAATGTAAGCAAAGGAAATGCCAGGTTTGTGAGAGTACATTGTAGCTTCCTATATGTTACTGGGTGTTCTGTTCAGTTAGGCCTAATGACTGTGGATTCTGGGATCCAAATACCTAGTTGTGTTCAAAGCATCCCAGCGGATGGCTTTGCTTGATAAGTGGTGTGCCATGTGTAGGAATTGGGTAGTATGTCTTGAAATCGTTTGTGAGCCTTCTCATGGTGCTCTGTGTTCTGTGTTTAGCACCCTATCAGGTCAGCATTATGTATGTGTGGCTAGGACCTGCATGTTGTATATAGTTAGTAAACAGTGATTTGGACCTCGCTATGCCTGTGTGAGTTCTTCATGTTACATTTGTTGTCCATGGAGCCAGAGACACAAGAGGGTGTTTTGTTTCACTGCATTCTCCTGCTGTAGAGAGGGCTGGGCATGCTCCAGCAAAATGCCAGTCCCTGTCTCCAGATAAGGCTGCGTCCTTGTTTGGGGGAGGAAGCTGAGTGGCTGGACTTTGCCCCAGAGCATGTTGTTTGTGGATCTGAATGTTGGCAAGCTTGTCAACTGAGCACCATCCTCGTATCTGCATTGAGTTCCTGCTGACTTCACCCACAGGTCCAGTCATCGCATTTTTGGTTCTTTCTCATACGAACGTAACACTGGTGGAAAGGCTCCAAGCCAACAGTCTTAGGTAATGCATCCGAAGAAGTGGGTTGTAGCCCACGAAAGCTTATGCTCTAATAAATTTGTTAGTCTCTAAGCTGCCACAAGTACTCTTGTTCTTTTTGCGGATACAGACTAACACGGCTGCTACTCTGAAACCAGTCTTAGAGATTGGTGTCTTCTCTATCTGCAGAGCAGGAGCAGCCTGAGCAGAGGCAGGGCAAGTTTCCCCCACACTAGCCCTGCCAATATAACTCACCCCAGCCTGCCAGGGACACGATGTTTCCTCTAAGAATCTGCCTGATCTGTCAAGTTTCAACCCCTAGAGCCAAATTTAGTCCTTTTGTAAGGGGGTGTAACTCCACTGAAGCCGATTGGAGGCTGCACCTGCCTGCAGTCAAGATGTATGTGGCCTGTCCTGGCTGTGGTAGATGCCCATGTGGTGGATTCCCCCACCTCACTTATGTCCAGGAGTGATAACTGTCCTGCCAGGCCTGTGTCAATCAGCACATCATACAGAAAAAGACTCGACTGAGCATTTCAGTCTTCTTTAAAAGCAAATACTGGTTTAACTTGCTCAGTCGATACAAAGGTCTCCTTCTCTTTCTGTCCTAAATGATTGTGTGGTGTTTTTATGCAGTGGTAAACAGCTGTAATGCTCCATGCCAGAGATGGCTGCATTTCAACAGTGTGTAAAGTGATCTCTGCCTCATGCAGTTGGCTACTAAAGTGTTCTAGACTCCTTAGGGATGATATAATGTGAGGCTCTTGTCATTAGTGGGCTTGGGGTTTTGAACTTGGGCTAGGCAGGGCCCTAAATATGCATAGTTTGAGCCTTTGGGAGACCCAAATGTCTGAGTCTTCTGAGAGCATAAATGGCTGGGATGAGGAGGAATCGCTTGGGGTGCTCCAAGGGAGAATGACTAGGAGCCAGGGGATGAAACTCCAGGTGACTTTCTGACATGAGCTGCATGAAGCAGCGTAATGCACTATGGTGTAGCTGCTTTCACTCCTTCCCTTGGTAGGAGACAATCCTGCATTGGTCCCCAGTGAGGATTGGGTCAGACGAGACGTGAGTGGAGCTAGTCTGGCCACAGCTTAGGCTCAAGCATGGGTGGATGACTGAGCTGAAAGCTGCTTGTGTCCAGTGTCTGCATGGCCATGTTTGAACTTCTCC
The DNA here is from genome assembly GCF_002925995.2 of Terrapene triunguis. NCBI lineage: Eukaryota > Metazoa > Chordata > Testudines > Emydidae > Terrapene > Terrapene triunguis. The sequence continues at coordinate 18,191,661 of NW_020664725.1, read as the reverse complement.
CTGGCAAGGAGAGAAAAAACCTGGGGAGAGAAACAGGGCTGGGCTGAGCAAGTTTCTTCTGCCCTCCCTGTCCCTTGGACATAAATGGGGCAGCAACTCCAAACTCCAGCACTGTCACCAAGGCCAGCTTGGGGGCCTTGGTGCTGGTGGTTGTTCAAAAAATAAGTTTTGCCTCCAGAACTCTGCCTCTCAGGCTGTGATGTTTTCGAGGGGGGTGAAGCTGTGGTTTAGAATGAGCCCTCTGGATGGCAAGAAAATTGCTGAGTAGCCGGTTTCCAGGCTGCCGAGGACTAAGCCAGGGCCCAGCTTGGCTGCCAGAAGCAACAGGCTTGGAATTTCCTCTGCCTGGTGCCAGGTCCTCTCGGGCTGGCCACTGCACTTCTGATGGGGCCAAGGCTCCTCCAGAGCCCCACGGAGGGTGGTGTTCCCAGAGCAGGGTGGGTTACACTTGGAGCTGAGAACCTCCCCCCATTCTTGGGGCCTGGGAGAACCTCCCCCCATTCTTGGGGCCTGGTTTCTATTTTCTTTTCCAGGGTCCAAGCTGTTTTGAATTATGCAGCCTGCACCTCCCGCGGGGCTCCCGGAGCAGCCGCCTAATGAGCTGAGCTCCTGACAAACTTCACTCTGGCTCTGGCTGCGCTCGGAAAATTTTACAGCCTTTTTAGAGAAAGGAAATGCCAGTAACGTCTGTCTCTTCTTATTTTTATGAGGGGGTCCCAGTTGAGTGGGGGATGGGAGGCTTGGAAAAGAAGACAGGAAGGATTTTGTATAGCACTTATTGCTGTAACCCTCTGCCCCCCTCAACCAATGTGCATTGGAGTGGGGATGCTAGTGATTGGTGCATGGTAGAGTGAAACTGTCATGGCTGCACCCTTTCAGAGCTGTGTACAATATGGGGTAAGACCTGCAAAGGACCATCGGGGTGGGGAGCATGGTGGAGCAAAGGAGATTTCAGAGACTTGGGCAGTGGGAATAGGAGGAATCCACCAAGCAGTGACAGGCCCTGGGGAGGCAGGAGAGTGAATGATAGTGGCATGGGACCAGGCCACCAGCCTGGATTCCATGAAGTACTGAGTCCCTCTGTACCTGAGCATCTGGCTTCCTAGTGGGAAATAGTTCTGTGGAGACAGGCCCAACAGCTCCCCTTCTCCCCTGCAGCCCACAAACCACCTGTCGTCCGTTGCTGTGTGCTTAGCAGAGCTGGAAGGGCTGGGGAGGAACAGGGAAAGTTCACCCCCAGCTGGCATAATGCTGACTCAGTGGGAGGGGAGGGGAGGAAAGTCTCAGGTGCTAGGAATTGGGGGCCACCTGTGGGTGGATAATTTTGCATTGATGCCTGAACTTGTCCAAATGCTCCTCACACAGACAGTGGGGAACTCTGCTACTGGCTGCCAGGATAGTTATTAGTCATTTAATCGTTGCTAATTATGTGTTTAAATGAAATATAAAAACCAGAGTTTTATTATTTCTACTGTGGCAGCACCCAGGGGCCCCACCTGGGGTCAGGGTCCCATCCTGCAGAGTCAATTAGACGGTCCCTCCCCAGAATGTGTTAGTGACATAGTGCCTGGGCAATAATCTCATAAGGAAAAAGGGGTTAGGAGCACCACGGCCCTTCTGACACAAGGAAGTCCAGGAGCCTGGTCTGTTCACAGATTGAATCTGCTCCCCAGGTGGCCAGAATATTATCCCAGGAGACTGGCGCACTCTCTATTCTCAGAACATGGGCAGAGCAGGCTGCCCTGTGTTGTCCTGTGAATGGGTGCCTCCTTGTTCTGGAGTGGTCTCGACTAGAATGAAAGGGGAATGCAGACTCCCTGGGACTTCTGTTGAGACTGCCAGCAAGGGATCAGTTGTGGCATGGTCACTATCTCCTGGAAGCCACCAGTTTGCTTATAGGTAACCATTAAACAGTTGCCAGCTGGTCACGTTGCTCTTGTGCTGGGCTGGATTGGAGGTGGCTGCCTGGAGTTGAAAGTCTCCTGTTAAGGAAGCAGAGCTTGTGAACTCACACACTCCGCTGTGAGGGGCCCTTTGGAGTAGGATTTAGCATGGCCAGAGTGTCTGGGCAGGGGGTTGCCCATATGTCCATGCCTTGTGATCAGGCTCCTACCCTCGCTGTGTAGCGGCCTGATATGCAGCTCCTACCTTGTGTGCGTTAGTGGTGTCACCGGTTCCTTTCTCATGGCCCATAGGGATCTGTGAGGAGGGGATGGTAGGTGGAATATAGAAAAATGCAGCTGCCTGGGGAGATGCACAGCCTCTTCTCTGGGTTGGGAGGGGTTTCTGCATGATCTGTAGGCATCAGCTGTTGCCGGTCAGAGTGAATGAGTGTCAGATATGGGCAGTGCATTGCCCTGGGTGGATGAAGGCTTGTGTTAGTCCCGCTCTGAGGGCTTGTTTGTTATTTGTGTCAGGAGCGTGGCTCTGGATGGCTATTTGATGTGGCAGCCTCAGCAAGCCTGGCAGCCTCCAAAGCAAGTTGAGGAGTGAGGAGCAGGCACCAGAATTGTGCCCCATTCCTCCCTGCTTTCTGCTGCACAGGGGCTGGAGGGCACACCTCCCCAGGGCAGTGAGTGATGGGCCACCTCCCCTCCCCAACCTGGGAAGTGAGCAACAGCCCCCCACTTTCTCTAACAGATTTTATGGGTGGAATCTGGATTTTATTGGGCTAAAGCCTGGAGGCTTCCCCCCCCCCCCAGCTGCGGAGTATGAATCCAGCCATCCCAATGTTTCCTCACTAAACCAGCACTGGACCTTCCCCTTCAAACTTGCAGCTGCCACTTGTGTCTGGTTTCAGGGGAATAGCAGGGTGGGATGGGAGCAGCACGGGGTCCCAGGTGCTCCTGGGATGTGATGCATTTGTGATTCTGCAGTGTACCATTTGACATCAGAACTAGCATGGTCTGGGGCCCAATTCTAGGAGTGCCTGAGTACCTGTAGCCCCTGTTGATGTCTGCACTTCCAGAACTAAGGCCTCTATTGCCCAAGTGACTCTCGGATCATGCCCTGGTTTGGGCTGAGGCTCAATATCTCCCAGTGCTACTTGGTGAAGAAGTATTAAGTCTGTACTGGGTTATCTCCATATCAGAGTGACAGGGCTGATGCCCAGTAATTGAAAACCAGGCTAGACAGCAGGGAAGTGGAAAAGTTTGGGTCTGAAAAATGAGGGAAGCAGCCACTCTCTCAGCAGTGTAGGTGCTTTGCTATAAAGCACAGAACTGGAGGTGTATTTATGAGGGGACTGTGTGTATGTGCACACGTGGGCAGGGGGAAGTTTCTGCATGCATGTACATACAGTCAGGGTTGGTTTTTTTGTTTTTGTGTGGTGGTTTTTTTTTTTTTTTTTTGTGCATGCCATGTTGGCTCCTGGCAGTCTCTGGAAGCACAGTCTAAATGACCTCCATTCAAGCCCAGACTCCGAGACAGACTCTATCTGCTCTCTTGGGAAGAGCTGTGTTCACAATGGCTCTGCTGGTTTCAGGATTCCCTTGAGCATGGTGCACAGGAGTTGGTTTTTGGCCAGGAAAAGGATGGGTTAGTCTATATCCTGGTCTTCATGGAGAAATCCTCCCTCTGCACCAAACCAAAAATCACAGACTGGTGACCTCCACTGTGTACATAGCCAAATTCTGAACCCTATTGTAGAAAAGGCCTTGGAGGGTTTTAAATGACTCTCTCATGGTCAGTTACTTATAGAACAAAATGTGCCACCTGAGCTGGCTGCTGCTGGGTTTACAGAGAAGAACACCACTGAATGTGTGAAGGGAGCTGCTAGGGTTGTGAGCCACCAGACTTCTTTCAGAATGGAAGCCTTGGTGGAATGGGACAGCATGGGGGTGGTTGGGCATGAAATGGCTGTTAGCGTGTGTACCCCAGGCCTCAGAACATGCAGCCCATGTGGTTTCAAATGGCTGTATCTGTGTGCTACAGTGTCAGTAACTGCCCCAGAGCCTGGGAGTTGAGACTTCTCCAGGTTGACAAATATCATGCTTTTAAAACAAACAAATAAAAAAAATGCCAACAGATTTTTTATTTGCATGATGCCAGCAGTGGCTTCCCATTTTATAGTCTTAAATTGCTGAAGTGGATGTTTTGTACTTATTTCTTTAATTAGTTTCCTAATTGTTAGTAGAGTTTCAGTTTTTACACAGCAATTTTTTTCCCTGCTAATAAGTTTCACATTTAAAATGCTTTTCTATGCTGAAAAAGATAAGTCCAGGCCTTTCATTAGCATCCTTGCTGTGAGAACAACACAAACTCAAATGCAAAACAGATAAGCAAATAGCTTGTGCTATATTTACAGATGATAACACTTTCTGATGTATTGAACTTCCACAAGTCAGTAAAGTTGCAGTGCTTTGACCAGGCTATGCTACTCCATCAGCGTTTGCATGCTGACATCAATGGGAACTGTGCTGCTATGTCACTTCAGGTGCTTTTGAAAATCTCAAGGTACCGTAGGCACCTAAATATGGAAGTCTGTTTTTGAAAATTTGGGCCTATGTATAAGTAACAAAATTATTGTGACTTTTATGTATTGGAAGTCTAAACTTTTCTTTGATAATGCTATTTTGTTTTGAAGTAACAAAAATTTTATGCCACTAAGAGAAGTCTCTAATAAAAATTAAATTTTAACTCTTGATTGCTGCTAATGCTTACACATGAGAGTCACTGGGAATCTTTCTGAGAGTAGTTCCTACTTAAATGTTTGCAGGGTCAGGACCTTAAGTTTCAATATTTTGTTTAGCCCGTTTTGTAAAATTAAAATAAAAACCCCTGTGAGCTGTGGCATTTAAAATCCCAGCATTTATTATTCAGTTTATTAGAAATTTTAATCTAAAATTGCAATAGCACAATCTTTAGATTAATTTTACAAAGCCTCAACCAAATTTGAACAAATCTACTGTGGGACTTCTGGGTTCTCCTGCGGAGTGTCACTGCCTTGCTATGAGCCCTCTCTGTGCACCAGTTTCCCCATCTGTCAAAGGGGAGAATACTTGCCTCTCTCATGTGTTTGCAGGTCCTAGAAGGTGTTATAGTGACACAGCAGTGTCTCTACTGCGCTCTGTACTGCGCTCTGTATCCATCTCACCAAAACCAGCTGGAACAGTAAGTTGCCTTATGTGGTATCTGGCTGTGATTGGGGCATGGATGAAGGTGGGCTGAGGCTCAAATTGGGTAGGGCTGCAGTGATGATTGGTTGCTTGGAAGCAGAAGGGAAGAGGTGGCAGGGGTCATATCAGCCCTCCCCCTGTCCAGGGAATGTCCACCTCTTGCTGCTTAGGTTTGCAACCTAAGGCCATTGTTGGCTGGAGCCCAGTTGGATGACTGAGTCTGTTGTTGCTATTTGTAGCTGTATTTGTGACTGTTGTCAGGGCACTCAGTGACTCTTATTTTCCTTCTTGTATAAAGTGGAGGAGAATTAAGCTAATAAACACCCCTGGAGAACGATCTGGAAGTGCCTGTTGCTCTCATTGTTTCTTCTACCCTTCCATCACTTTATGGGCAACAGGCCTTTGCCTCACATGCGCATCAGGCTGGCTATAGTGTCCGACTCGTTAAACTCAGCTTTCAGCTCAAAGTCTTGTTTTTCATCCGTCCCAACATGAGGGTCAGATGGATATGACCATGGCCCTGCCTGCTCCCATAGTAGAATTATGGTTGTCCAAACTCTGTTTTGCGTCTTGGTCTTATGTCAGTGGGAACATTTCAGCTCACAAGGCTAGTTTCAAATGTATGACTCTTGAGTTGAGGTCTGAGGAGGAGAGATATTGGGATCATAGCTTAGAGCAGGGGAGGAGCCCATGCTTTGCCCTGACCCCAAAGCTACCCTGGCAACTAGCTAGGAATCACAAGTCCCAATTTAATTTGCATATAATTAACTTTTTAATGAGGATCCACACCTGCCCCGATACTTGCTGATGCCTCTATCTGCCCCCCGAAAAGACCAGGAATCGTTTGATATGAACAGCAGTGGAAACAAGCTGAGGGAGGCAACACAATCAGTGGTTGGGAAATGGGTCTGGGTTTCATTTCAGGTTTTACTATGCAGTCCACCCTGTGGCCTTGGCCAAGTCTTCCCCTCTGTAAATGGAAGGCAACTATACTTGAGGCTTTAAAGTCCTTGGGAATAATACAAGCCATGAGAGGGGAATCTGGCCTTTTTGGGCTGTTTAGTCTCTGCATCTATGGGGGCACATGAACTAGGTTCAAGATTTCTGTCACTAATGGGGGCTCTGGTGCCATGGAGCAGGCTCTCTGCCCTGGTGCTATCTCAGCTCCTTATCCCCTCTCCATACTCTCTTCCCCTGGGACTCTACAACCCAGGTGGCACAAAACAGAGTCTAAAGGTAAAGTGGGGGCTGAAGTCTAGAAGCTTCTCTCTGCCACTGTGCCCAGCAGGATGTATTACTAGGGAGAACCTGAATGCAAAGCTTCCCCAGGTTGCCTCATACTGCAGAAAGGGAGCCAAAACCTTCTCTACCCAGAGACAGGAAACCAGAACCACGTGTGCTGCCTTAGAGCCCAGCTGATACCTCACATCTGCAGAGAAGGGACTTGGCTTGGTCTAGGTTCTCTGGCTGCCTGCCAAGGAACTGACTGCTGCATTCTGTATCATCTGTTTGAAAAATGAAGGGGGGAAATACAGGCCTTCACTCCCAAGTGTATGGGGGAGGGAGGAAACTGTAAACCTGAATAGTCCCTGTCAGGGTTTAGAATTGTCTAGTACTTAAAGTTGGGGACTGGGAGTCAGGACTCCTGGGGTCTGTTCCTGTTTTTCCTAGTGACATACTGTCACTGCGTCAGGCATCTATGCCACAACCACTGCGAGGTGGGGAGGGGTTTCAGTAACTGTCTGTTGGTTACGTTGAGACCGGGCAGATATTATCTACCAGGCTTTGGGGGGTTCGGACCCAAGTGCATCCCTGGCACAAGGGCCTGCAGCTCCACCGAATACACTGAGAGAGCCACTTGCGCTGTGTCTGCCTGAGATTCCTAGTTAAGGGACTGATGGGTTTTATTGTGGGGCTCTTCCCTCCTTGGATCCAGGTTCTCCAATCACTGTCCCGATCTCTTCCTCTGACCCTGAGTTCAGGGTCCTGGGATTTCTGCCTCACATCTCTCACAGCAGTGGTTATTGGAGGAAAAAGGCAACTTAAGCTTTCTCAGCACAAGCTGTCGTGTTTGTTCAATTACAATGCAGCAGCAGTGGCACCAGCCCCTGCCTCCTTCCTATTGCTGGTCTGGAGCACAGTGGGCCCTTGGCGGACATCTGCTGCCTCCTCCCCGCATCACCTCCTGGTAGGCAGACTGCAAAGGCTTCCCATTGAACTGAGTTGCTCTTTACATCACTCCCCCACCCCAACCAAAGCTTCCGTCCGCTCTGATAGGCTCCTTCACTGGACCTTGAAATGGTGGTTTCCCTGGAGCTGGCTAATATCCAAGCAGCTTTCCCTCTCACTGAATGGTAGGTTAAAAATCCAGGGAGGATGGTGGAGGCGAAAGGCTTAAGGGAGTCTGGGTGTCACTTGCTCCAATCTGGCTTGTGACAGGCAAACCCCCTCCAGGCTAGTCTCCACCTGGAGCCCAGGGCCCCAGACATACATGGTCTGGGACATTTGGAGCTTGGATTGGTTTGGCTGGAGTAGATACAGGTGCGGGTCAGCTGTGAACTTAAGGCCACAGACCAGAGTCTGGTGTCTGGCTGAAACGTATCCCATGGAGGGTGAGGTTGCCAGTACAGTGTGTGTTGCAGCGGCTGTGCAACTGGCCCCTTTCTCCAAGAATGAATGTCTGTTTCCTCCCACTGTGTCTAACTGGGGCAAGAAACTCTCTCTTCTCTCCCCCCGCCCCCCTCCAGTGGGCTGGAGAAAGGCAGTTAATGGATCTCTTCCCCTGTGACCGTGACCTGGAGACTCAGTGCCTTCACAAGTCACAGAAGCGACTCCAGTCCCCCAGCCTTGGAGTGCTTTTGATTATTTATTTATTTTTGGCCTCTTGTCGTGCTGGGTCCCTGTGTGTGAACATGCAAGCGCTCCAGAATGGTGGCATTCTGTGAGTATGTACGTGGGGCACCAAAGGAGGGGAAGATGGTGTAGTCTGAAGTCCAACTTTTGCCTTCTCCCCAACCTTCTCGTTCCCTGACACACATTCTCTGAGGCCCATTAGCTTTGTGCTTCTAGCCTCAAAGCTCCTTTGGAGATGGGTATGTGCCTGTTGGGGTGTGGTCTACGATGCCACCCCTTTGTGCAGCTACAACAGAGACAAAATGTGGTAGAGAAATGGAAAATCCCTTGGGAATTCAAGTTCCCATCTCCCTGCAGGAATTTTAATGTTAGTGGGAGGAGGGGGGGGTATGACCTGGAGCAGTGTCACTAATCACCATTATGTAACCCCTCCTCCCAAGAGAGGGTAGGGAACAGCAAATAGCAACATGAAGGGGCAGCTGGCCTGTAAACTGTGGGACAGCCCAGGGATGAGATGCATGGATTGCTACTCAGAAGAAATGGTAGAGAATAAAAGAGGGTGCAGCAGTAGTGACTGTAAAGGCAGGTTTGGAAAGAAGTCACTAGAGGGATTTCAGGTGGGACAGAAACATGAGAGTTTGGAAATGAGGAGTGAATGGATGTGGTGGGGGATTTGCTGCTTTGTGGTGGGAGCAGCATGATGTGTGTGAGAGAGAGAGAGATTCAACAGGGCTTTTACAAGAAGACACAAGTCTCCAGGTGGAGGGAGATGGAGTTGATTTTGCTCACACTTACCAGTGTCTTTTCAGTTGGTGCCAGGGAGGTGGAAAAGCCCAACAAGAGCCCCTCCAAGATCAGAAAATCTACTGCTGACATTCAGAGTAAAGTAACCGTACCTGGCACATGAGTTATCAATGACATGATGTCATACAACAGGCCCCTCAGTTTGTCTAGCAAGAAGTCTGTATGGGGGAACAGTGCCACCCTTGCCACTGCTGGGCACCTGAGCAGTAGTGGAGGGTGCACTTAGAGGCACAAGTGAATAGTTAAATCATACAGGAACATACTTAGCTTGGCACTCGAATGAGACCAATGGGTGGGGCCATTTGGGGGAACAAGGAAATGATGAGGTAATTAGATCCATGGGATTGACCTAAGCAACAGCTGGGGACTCAGTGTGGGAACAGTGTGAGAGAAGGGGGTGTTTCTGGTCTGGCAGCAAAGGCTTTTCAAGGGAAGGGCCATCTTCAGACATGTTGCTGGGCCTTGGCACTTAATTACCTTTTAGGTTCACTCCCTCTGGGGCACCTGACACTGGCCACTGTCGGTAGACAGGATACTGGGCTGGATGGACCTTTGGTCTGACCCAGTACGGCTGTTCTTATGTTCTTATCAGGCACCAGCAATGAGTGTGGTCATGTACAAAACCAAGAAGGAGGTGCTGCCCCAAGGATCCTTTGTTTAATTTTGACAGGGACTAGCAGGGCAAGGATGGGGCCCTGGGGGATGGGGCCCTGGGGGACGGGGCGATGTCTGGGCAGTTGGTGGGGCCAGGGCCTGGAGGAATCTCTTTGCAGCTGGCAATGGCACTGCAGGGAGTCCCGTGCAGCTGGCAGGATGGGAGCAGGTTGAGGTGTATTTTTATATTAACTAAGATGCTGAACTGCAGTGATTGGGATCAGCCCCATTGCATCAAGGGGGAAGTGAGTGGGCCACAGTCATGTAGCAAGAGCTGGGATTAGAACCCAGGTCTCTTGGCTGGGCATTAACCACAAGCACATCCTTTTGTTAGCACAACAAGCCTTTGTATGTAAGGAAGATGAGGCGAGTGAAAGAGCCTGAGGCCCCTAGAAGATGGAGCTGTGTGTGAGTTCATGCAACACGTGAGGGTTGCTGCCGAAAATCATAACGGAACTCTGCCTTATTGTTTGCTGGCAGATACTTGGCAGGGGTGGGGGCGGCAGGACTGGGCTGGAGGCCAGAAACGTGTGCACACGTCCCTGGGAAAGGAAGTCGAAAGGCTTCAGGAAGCCAGGCTCTTGCCTGCACAGGTGATCCAGGACTACAGCATCGTAGGAGTGAGACGGCAAAGCCCTTCCCATACTCGGTCAGCTGAGCTCTGTCCCAGAACCTGGAAGGAAGGGGCCAAAGAGATAAGGGAACCTAGGCGATGGTGTTAAAACCTCCCCTTGGAAATGGGAGTGACATCAGCAGCCTGAGGAGAGGCTAACAGACTTGTGTTTACCTGAGATGCTGGGGAGAACCAGAAAGTCCATGTAAAGGCCTGTTGCTGGTCCAAAGGGGAGCACAATGGAGCAGAGAAAAAGCCATCTTGGATATTGAAGTCACTGTGGGAGGAAGATGGCTGGTGTGGAGACACCAGGGTTAGTGCCAAGATGGCTGCTGATGTTGGCATCCTTATCTCCAAGCTGGAGGAAAGAGGGCTTGAAAGCTAGAAGCCAGGACTCCTGGGTTCTCTCTCTGGCTCTACCTGTGCCTCCTTGGCCCATTTGAGATGCAGGAGTAGGATTACATGGGAGTTATGATTCTAAAGGTCTTTGAGATCTGGGGTAGAAGGCACTGGACAGAGCAGAGTGTTGTTCATACTGATGTTAGGGACCCAGTGCAGGAGGGAAGATTAGTGAGTGCGCAGAGTGTGGCTGAGCTCAGAGTCTTGGGACATCAAGGGCCAGATGCCTGTAAGAGAGTGACTGATGTAAATGGGGGACCTGTGGGAAGAGGACTGTAACTTTCAGCATACTACCTGCAGTGGGAGAGGGAAGGCTCTGTGTCAAGGCCTAGGGGAAACAAACCAGGAACCAAGCTTTTCCCAAAAGGCTGGTGACTTAGCTGTGTTCCCAGGAAGGGAAGTATACGCCACCATTTCCAAGGGGGACTGAAACTATTCAAAATGGTGTGAAATGGGGGTGAAGGAGGTGCCAGCTCAAGTCCTGGGAGAAGGACCGTGCCTGGCAGGGATTTCCTTACGCAGGAGCATAGGACAAGCCTTTCTGAGCCACAGGGAGGAAGCACTGCCTCTCGTGATTATACTGCAGGGTTCTGTGCTGTGCTGGAACAATGGGTCCTGACCCGGATGGGGCCTCCAGGTGCTGCTGTGATCTAATGTGTGGGAGGTGGGGGTTTGAGGGAGGCCCGGACCCATTGGGCTGCCTAGTTCTTCTGCGAGTTGATGCAGCCATATATTCTACTCAGCCAGTGCACCGGAGCCAGAGAATTTTCCTAGAAGTACCTGTAATAGGCGGCACTTGCGCCTCATGCTCATAGCCCCTACGCAGCACCGCTTTGACCCTCCTCAGTTTCTTCTTACCATCTGTGGCCAGAGTCAGAGCTGTGTCTGGTTCCTAACCTCACAACCTCTCTCTTCCTTGGTAATTTTTTTCTAATTGTATTTAGTTAAGTAGTGCTCTTAGTATAGTGTTAGTTAGACTTAGCACTAGTTAGATTTAGTTTAAAAATTTCACCAGTGATGCCCTCACCAGGCGTTAAACATTATCTGTCGTATGGGTGGATGATACCCAACAACAATCCCCACACATGATACTTGCTGTGCTTAGGCAAAGCCCACATCAAGGAGTGGTGTTCAATTTGCAGATCATTCACGAAATGGATTCAGGTGGAGAGGGATCTTTGTCTAAAGCACAACCTGCTCAAACAGGCCATGTGACCTGCTTTGGCACCAAGGCCCTCATCAGAGTGGAGGTCACCCTCGGTTTCTGAGAGTGCTGACGTTTCATGCTCTAGAGACAGTGCGTCTCTGAAGAGATGGAGGAGGTGTTCCCCATCAAGTGCGCCAGGGAAAAGGTCACATAAAACCTATGGAGGCCACTCCAGGTTGCGTGGGGACTCATGCCTCCTCCAGAAGGCGCACAGACCAGCATGCTGTGAATGCTGGAATACGGGATGGAGCAGGTCCTGTTAACTGCTCCCCAGTACTGTGCAAGGACTGCGTCGACTCCAGTTCTGGCGCTGGAGTGTCTGTTGAGTCTAGTATTGCCGAAGGTGATACCAGCACTGGCTGTTTCCACGCTGGTGGTGTATCAGGTGGCAGTGGACCTCCTTTGCCTTTCTGTACCAACCTCTCCCTTGGTCCAAGAATTTGCAAGGGCTGTGTCATTTATAGCCCCATTGGCTGAATGGGCTTCTAAACCTGTCTGTTGGCACCACATCCTGATGTTTCCCTTCCACAGTCAGTGGAAGTGAGGCTAGTGCCGGGCTCTGCACAAGAGATCTCTGTAGCACGAGGAACTTTCTCAGCACCCTTGCTGTCGGCGCTGCTGATGTTACTATGGCAGCACTCACCACCTTCTACTTCAGCAGCGTCTGTCTCCTCGGTGCTGACTTCCAGGTCGACACTGCTTCTGACACCAGAAACAACGGAAGCGTACTCGGTGCCAGCAATACTGTTTCTACTGTCAGTGCTAGTTCTCTCTTTGTTCTGGGCTACGGATGAGTCAGTCTGATTGCTCAGATGCTTAGGGCTGGCTCCACCTTTGTCCCCTCAAGTCAGGAATTCCTCAGCATACAGGTCGGGATCCTCCTCCTCCTGCTCTCTCTTGCTTGACCTGCATCGGGGGCCAGGCTGTTCATGCAGCATTTTGGGTACCAGGATTGGTGCCTGTGTCATGGTCAGCACAGGGACCCCTTGCCTGGGGCCTTCTGGCCACCAATGCCCTATCCATGCCAGTAGCCTCCACGGAATCCATGGGATGCTCGTTGGTTGTGGAGGTCCCACTCCTCATCAAGCTCTAAGGAGAGATCATCAAGTATGTCTATGGCAGTGACCATCAATCCACTGCAGGCCCAGGCACTGGTGAACCTTCCCCTCAGGGAGGCTCCAGAATCATCCTTCCAAGTCTGTCAGTCCTGGAACGGAGTCTGGGTCTGGCACAGCTAAGTGCTTTGTCTTCATCCCTGGATGATTCTGCTGTACCTGGCTGTTCCTCTCTTTCCACACCAGAGGATTTCAAGGCATACCAGGACCTTTTGCAGCATGTGGCTGCTTCCCTGGGTATTCAAGCAGAGTTTCTGCAGGAGAATACCCATAAGTTTTTGGATATCCTGCAGCTGTCTGCCTGTGGAGTGTCACTTTCCCTATTAATGATGCGCTCCTGGAGCCTTCTATGGTTTTTTGGAGAATGTCTGCTTCAGTACCGCCTACTGCAAAGAGCTTGGAGAAACACCCAAGCCTTTCATGACAGTTCGGATGTGTCTGTGGTTCTTGGGTCACATGTACACTTCCATGCAGGTGGTACAGTTTCCAAGGTTGCTTTTTTGCCCCCTTTGAATGTGGCACAGGACAGTTTACTGTCTGACTCTTCAGATTGGTTTGTCTCCCTCCACTGGTCCTGGACTCCTTCCAGTGATGGATGGTTCTGGAGAATGTTTGTCAGGGCATTCCCTTCATCCGGCCCTTACCAACCAGGTCTCTTGTCACCGACACTTCCATGATAAGCTGGGGAGCACATCTGGGGTTGCTGAAAGTTCAGGATCTATGGTCTGAGCAAGAGGCCTCACTGCATATCAACATGCTGGAGCTTCAGGCTGTCTATGATGCTTGTCTTGTTTTTCTGGACCGTATCAGGAGCTCAGTGGTTCACATACTTAATGACAATACCACTGTGCTGCGTTATGTCAGAGGTGGGCAAATTACGGCCCGTGGCACCCTCCTGCCCGGCCCCTGAGCTCCTGGCCCAGTAGGCTAGCCCCCAGCCCCTCCCCTGCTGTTCCCCCTCCCCTGCAGCCTCAGCTCGCTCCGCTGCCGGCGCAATGCTCTGGGTGGCAGGGCTGCGAGCTTCTGGGGCAGCGCAGCTGCAGAGCCCTGCCTGACCTGGTGCTCTGTGCTGCGCGATGGTGACGGTGTAGCTGGCTCCAGCCGGGCAGTGTGGCTGTAGTGCTGCCAGCCACCAGTGCTCCAGGCAGCACGGTAAGGGGCCAGGGAGTGGGGGGGTTCGATAGAGGGCAGGGGAGTTTGGGGTGGTGGTCAGGGGGCAGGGGTGTGGATAGGGGGCGGGGTGGTCAGAGGGCGGGGAACAGGGTGGTTGAATGGGGGCAGGAGTCCTGGGGGAGCAGTCAGGAATTAGAGGAGGGGTTGGATGGGGTGGCAGGGGGCAGTCAGGGGCAGGGGTTCTGGAGGTAGTCAGGGGACAGGGAGAAGGGGTGGTTGGATGAGGCAGGGGTCCTGGGGGGGTTGGATGGGGCGGCGGGGGGCAGTCAGGGGCAAGGGTTCCGGGGGTGGTCAGGGGACAGGGAGTGGGGGGCGGCATCAGGGAACGGGGGGGGGGGGGGGGGGGGGGGGGGGGCCCCCGGGGGGGGGGTGGGGAGGGGGGGGGGGGGCTGGGCCATGACCCCCTCCCCTAACTGGCCCGCCATAATTTCCGAAACCCAGTGCGGCCCTCAGGCCAAAAAGTTTGCCTGCCCCTGCATTTTGTGAACAAGCAAGGGGGAGCATGCTCCCGGGGGCTTTGTCGAGGCAATAAGGTTGTGGCAGTTCTGTATTGAGGAGATTATCACTCCCATAACTGATCATTTGACCAGGGTCCAGAATCATCTTGCAGATCATCTAATCAGGAATTTTTCCCCAAGTCACAAGTGGTCCCTGAAGAAAAGTGTCCTCCGGGTCATCTTCGCAGCCTTGGGCATTCCAGTGATTAACCTGTTTGCTACAAGGGACAAGAAGAAATGTCAGCTGTTCGGCTCTCAAGGGGCCCTTAGTCTGGACTCGCTTCTTCTTTCATATGGCTGGTGTAGAGCAGCAACTACAATTTCACCCGAAGTTGATTGAGCCAAATGGCTACAACAGGAGTAGCAGAATTTATTGCAGTGATGCCTCCTTCATATTTATAAATTGGACAGTAGGTAGTGATATGTTCAATGGTCTGTTGTGGGCAACCATGCTTGCATGCCAGGGAGTCCTTGATTTTCCATTTGTGCATTAGATGTCCACATCTACTATGGTTGGTTCGGATTCGGTTCAGAGTTGACCAAGATGACCATGGAAGATCAAACCCAGGAACCTTCTGCATGGGATCTGGCACAAGGTGCTTATTTTTTAAGTCTTCTTTAGCCCAATCTGCTTTCCAAGCCTCCTCCTGATCGTAGCTTGATTGCATGAAGCTAAATGAATGTTCCAAGGCTTGCGGGACTTAAGACATTGTGGGGTGCATTGTCAAGATCTTGGTGGACAGAAAGACATCTGTTTTCCTGGATTTGCTGAGCTTCGTGGAATGTCACTGTAGTTTGGCATGTTGGCGGGGAAGCAACAGGTAGTCATGGTGTTGGAGTTGACTTAAGGGTTCCCGTAATGCACTGCATTACTATATTCAGCTGGATGTCCAATGCCAAGGTAGCAAGATTCTTAAAAGAGCCCCTTCATCTCCATCCACTGGTCTGAGGGCCGGTTCCTCTGTGGGACCTTAACATGGTCCTAGTGGCTTTGATAAGACCTCCGTTTGAGCCCCTGACATCTTGTCCCTTTTTGGTTTTGTGTCAGAAGACTGCATTCCTGGTAGCGATAACATCAGCAAAGAGAGAGTGAGTGGCAGGCTCTGTTGGCAGAGCCTCCTTATACACAATTCTCCAAGGACAAAGTGACTTTACTACCGCACCCAAAATTTTTGTCTAAAGTGGTTTCTCAGTTACGTTTGAACCAGGCAGTTTATTTACTTGTGTTCTTTCCACATTCATCTATGGAAGAGCAATGTCTCCGTGCAAAAGCTGTCAGTCAATGTCTAGCCTTCTGTCTGAACAGACTAAACTGTTTCATCCTTCACCTTGTCTGTTTGTGTCATATGCAGATCGTATGAAGGGGCAAGGGGTTTCCTCACAGATGATCTCTAAATGGATGACGTTCTGTATCAAGACTGTATATGAAGTAGTTTCAGTTACACCCCTCAGCAGGTGTGAGCTCATTCTACAAGAGCGCAAGCAATGTCAATAGCATTCCTCAGTGACATCTCCATATTGGACATTTGCAGACTGCTACATGGTCATCGACACGTATGTTTATGAACTGTTATGCCATTGCCACATAATCAACCGCAGATGCAAGTTTTGGTAGGGCGGTCCTGCAGTCCTTGTTTAGGTAGACTCTGAGCCCCACCTCCTGGGGTTAGTACTGTTTGTGAGTCACCTAAGTGGAATACATGGCTGCATCTACTCGAAGAAGAAGAAATGGTTGCTTATTGTAATGATGGTTCTTCAGGATGTGATGCAGATGTGAATTCCACGACCCACCCTCCATCCGCCCTACATTGGAGTCTGGTCTCTGGGTGTTTGGTGCGAAGGAACTGAGGGGGGTCGAGGCGCTGCCACCTCATGTAGCCAGAGGAGGAGCTATGTGCACGAGGCGCAAGCGCCACCTCCTACAGATACTGCTAGGAAAAATTCTCTGGCTCCGCTGCACGAAGTACAGAATACACATCTGCGTCACATCTCGAAGAACCAGTTACAGGGAGTAACGGTTTCTTCTTTCACATCCTAAAATGGCCTATGTCCCCTGTGGTCTATAATTGTCATTCTCTCCCATCCCTAGTGCTTGGACCTGAACGTGACTAGTGCTGGGATAGGGCTAGATTCTGGGTACAGCTTGATCCCTCACTACAAAGCAGATAGGTCTGGCTGTGCTCTGCTCCAATCTTTCCCCAGCTCAGTGCCAGGCACTGCAGCCCTAACATGTCAGGCGCTCTTGGCGCCTCTGATTCTTGCCGTAGTTATGGTGGTTGGTGAGCTGGGAAGCAGTTGAGATTTATATGCTGGTGTTTTGACTCCAGGCCCTAGGTGCAACTGACGCACTGGCTCCCACACCTGAGGAGGTGCACCTCTGCTCCTGTTCTGCTGATGTCTGCTTCTGAGCTATCTCCCCTATCCCCAGGCTAGGGCCTGACTGAAATGCAAGCGAAGCTAGCAGCTGTTTGGGGTCCCCCACCTCCTCCTCCACAAGGGGGAGAAAACAATTCATTGCTAGTCCCCCTCCATCTGCTCCCACCCCAGTCAAGGGAAAGAACTCTCAGACCATTCCCCACCACCTTCCTCGTGTTTTGAGGGGAGCATGTTCTAAGGCTTCCCCTACTGAGGATCATCCTCCTCCACCACTCCATTTTTTTATTCCAGCGAGCAGCGTTGTGCTTACTGGGACAGACACAGCAGAGCAGCTGTCATGCAAAGGGTTAATTCTGTGCAGCAGCTTGCTGTGTGCTGCAGGAGTGGTGTTTAGCAGCTTGCTCCAGTTGGCTTCTTTCCCAGAATGCTTTGGAAAAGCACTGACCTCTGACCCCCAGTACAAACTGAGCCCAGCACGTGGGAGGGAGAAATTACTCCCAGACCTTCAGGCTCCAGAGTTTACAAGCTGCTGCAATAAAGCAGCCATTTTTTCCCGACAGTCACTAAATCTCCCCTTTTAGTTCCACTGCTAACCCCAGCCCCCCCCCCCCCCCACAATTCTTTTTCCTGGAACTTCTCCTCCAAAGGTGACACCAACCCAGTGGCCCAAGGGCTTGTAGCTCTGCAGATCTTCAGGGCTGCTGGTTCTAAGCTGTGAACCGTGAATCTCATTGTGGAAGATTTTGTTAGACTTGGCGGTCAGCCTCTTGTTGACTGGTCCGGCTGCTTTCTGCATAGTGCTGTGCTCACTGAGATGCCTGCATGCCTTGTCAGGGCCTCTCCAGAATGGTTCCTCCAGGGAGTCTCTGCACCTGCCAGTTTTTTCTCCTCGACCCCTACCCAGTGTGTACACGTGTAGAATCCTGTGCCTGCTCTGACTGTGGACTGAGACTCCTCACAAAACGTGGCGGCAAGGGGATCGGTGCTTGTGTTACAGATAGTACCTTGATAGAGGAGCATTGTCTACAACAGCTCACAAAATGCCAATTTAAAGAGCTGGATTACAGTAATTCATTGAGTGGCAATATTGTCTTAGTGGTCATATCAGGAAATAGAGAGTCAGGACTCCTGGGTTCCATTTCTGGCTCTGCCACTGGCTTGTGCAATTCCTTAGCTTCTCTGTGCCTCAGTTTCATCATCTACAAATGGGAATAAAAATACAGTGGCCACACTTAACTCTTTCGAATTCCTCAGGTAATTCATCTCCCTCCACATTCCCTGCAGTGAGTCTAGAATTAATTTCCAGCCAAGCTGGCCACTTTCTGTGAGTGATTGCTGTGTGGGAGACGCAGGTGACTTCACCAACTAGTATTTGTAAAGCATGCGATCTGTGCACAAGAAATCAGGGAGGTGCCAGCTGGTGCTCTTTCCCTTATGACTTCACTGATAGCTCCAGGTGAGACTGTAAGCTGTGTGTGTCTGGTACTGTGCTGAGTACATCAGTGCTTAGCATTGCCGTACAGGTAGTTCCTGCAGCAGAGGGTGTGGGGAGTTATTCATGTTTGAACGGCATTTTGAGAACACTGTGCACTCATTATGAAATGCTGCCGTGCCCTGGGCACTACAGGATCCAGATAAATAAAATAGGAGTCAATATTTAAAAACAATTATTCCCTGTTCCTGCTGCTGCTTATATGCAGATTTCTCAGACAGACTGTGGGTCTCCCTGAAGGTGGGGAAACACCCACAGCGTGCAAGATTTAGAGCTGCAGACCCGGGACCTGTGGATCATTGCACTGGCAAGAAAGAAACAAGTCATTCTCACTTCTAGACATGTGCATGAAGCCAAACCCACTTCTCAGGAACAGCTCTCCCACTGCATATTGCTTTGGCTTGGCTATTTTTCCACTATACTATAGACATTATCAGGGCTAGGGGAGCACATATCAAACAAGTAGTACTTTCTCCCAAGCTCTTTCAAGATCTTGAGGGATCTGCAGGGGGAGCAGACCTTAGTTTAGCCTTGGGCTTTTATTTTATTTTCAAACCAAGGCATTTTCAGAGGGCAGTGTGGCCAGAGACCCGTGCTGTGCTGCCCGAGACCCTACCGACAAAGTGTGATAGAGAAACCATTTTCCTAAATACATATTGGTCTGGTCTAGAATCCATTTGCAGTCAACAAAAAAGCACATTCATCTGAATCCCCTGCTCTCCCCTCTCTGAGAGCTGGGTTTTGTTTTTAAATCTATGTGGCAGGAGACCAAACTGGCTGAGTCAGTCGGCTGGCTGGCCACCAGAAATAAAAATGTGGTTTCTGTCCCCTCCCTCCTTCTCCCCTTGGTATTTTTTTTTCTTCTTCTTCACTTAGCGACAGTTTCATGTATTCATAACAAACCTCTTTCTGCCTCACTCCTTCTCAGGGCTGGGACAAGTGGAAGCTGGTTTCTGTTCTGAGAATCAGTCTAAAAGGAAAAGGTGCTGTGTGGCAGCTTGTTTTTGTCGCACTCTCTAACCCATGGTGATGGAGTTTCTGAAGGGGTGGGAGGCTGGACATTTCAAATTCTAAAGCTAATGCTCTGCACTTTTCTAGAACTTTATCTGCTAGTCTCCAGGTGTGCAGCTAGTGGTGCTTCCCCACACCCATGTGAGGCAGTTATTACCCCCATTTTACTGACAGTTAATGGAGGTGCAGAGGGGTTGCCTGAGGCCACACAAGCTAGTTGGTGTTAATCCCTTTCTTCCTGTTGTACCACAGGAGGCCGCCTGGCATGGGGTTGCTGCACCAGCCACAGGGCAGGTGTTTGGGGAATGAGAGGAGGTGAGAGGTGAAAACTGTGATTTCTAAATGTTTACAGTGCAAGTGGCCTGAATGGCACAGAACTGGGGAGGCTGTTCAGAAAGAAACTTAGGGTCAATGTTCACGCTTGGGTGTCCAAAATTAGCAGCCTAAATACAGTACATGAGAGGCCTGATTTTTCAGAGGTCCTGCGTACCTACCCCTAGTTCCAAGTGGCTGAATGGCAGTCGTGGATGCTTAGCACTTCTCAAAATCAGCCATTTGCTTCTGGAGGTGCCTGGCTTTGAAACTCTTCTAGCCTTGATGTCCCTGTGCCTGGCTTTTCCCCCAGTGCTTTGCATCTGGATGGCAGAGGGGAGAGTTCACGTGCTGGTGGCTGTCCATCTGGCCAGCGGCTGGGGCTCGGTGGCAGTGCTTGTGTCTATGCCTACCCATCCTTGAGGTGCTGCAAGGAGCCATTAGTTAATGTTTGTGCACTGGGAAGCACTCCGAATGCTAAGTGTTATTACCATCTCCCACAGAGGTGAAATTGCATCACTTCCTCCCAGGCCATTGCGCCAACTCCCAGGGCAAAGTACATGAGTCTGAGACATGCACACACCCCCAACTCGTCCGGAGGTGGTTGTATGTGAACAGCAGCAGGAGGGTTTAAAATCCTCTCTCTGCTACTGACCGCATTCATAGGTCTCCCCTGGGGTCTGCTAATTCCCAGAGGAGAGCACCCAGCCTTGGAAGTACAGCTTTTCCCCAGGGCTTTCAGAAAGGCTGCCAGCCCCTGCACTTGTCGCATGTCCCCACGTTCCCTCAGAGGAGCATTCCTGCCCAAAAGGTTGCTGCTCTAGCAGGAATGGCTCTTGGCCTCAGGCTGGTTGGCTCAGACCTGCACAGCCTGCTGATGGCTTGGAGGGAGCTACCTCCTTTAGGTCCCAAAATCTCACACATCTCTCCTGCTTCTCTGACACCCTGGGGGAAAGATCCCACCTTTGGTTCACTTTAGGGAGGAATAACAAGGAGTCTGTGGCCCATCAGGGTAAGCTGATTGCAGGCCGTGAGACATTTTGTGGACATTAACTGTCTGCAAGCACGGCCCCCCACAGCTCCCAGTGGCCGTGGTTTGCCGTTCCCGCCAATGGGAGCTGTGGGAAATAGTGGGCCACAGGGACAGGCTGGCCGCCGCTTCCCGAAGCTCCTATTGGCCAGGAACGGTGAACCACAGCCACTGGGAGCTGCGGGGGGCCGTGCCCGCAGAATGTCTCGTAGCCCGCAGTCAGCTTACTCTGATGAGCCGCAGGTTGTCCACCACTGCTCTAGAGTGTCAGTGAAGGTGCATGTGGGTGAGGGAACCATTTTCAAGTTTTTCTCTGCAACCACAAGGGCTAGAAACATACTTTTTAAAATGAGAGCTGAGATTTTCCTGTAATCACAGGATTCCAGGAGCTGGGACCTTAAGAAAAACATCAAATGTTGTGAGACTTAGCAACTCGGGCTGCTTCCTACTCAACCTACATCCTGAAGATCCCAGGAGAGAGCTAATAAAGCAGAGGTGTCAAGTATCAGAGGGGTAGCCGTGTTAGTCTGGATCTGTAAAAAGCAACAGAGGGTCCTGTGGCACCTTTAAGACTAACAGATGTATTGGAGCATGAGCTTTTACGGCTGACCTGGAACAACGCTTCCTCAGCTCTCGTCCACTCACGCCCCTTCTCTACCTACGCTACATTGATGACATTTTCATCATCTGGACCCATGGGAAGGAGACCCTGGAAGAATTCCACCACGATTTCAACAGCTTCCACCCTACCATCAACCTCAGCCTGAACCAATCTACACAGGAGGTCCACTTCCTAGACACCACAGTACAAATAAGCGATGGTCATGTTAACATCACCCTATACCCAGGGCCGGCTCTAACTTTTTTGCCGCCCCAGGCAAAAAAAAAGAGCGCTGCCTCGCCGTACCCCACCCCCCGTGAGCGCCGCCGAATTCCCCGCCCCCCCAGCACCACGCAACCCGAAGCCCTGCCCCCCAGCACCGCGCTGCCCGAAGCCCCTGCCCCCCCTCCGAGCACCGCGCCGCCCGAAGCCCCTACCCGAAGCCCCCGCCCCCCCTCTGAGCGCCGCGCCGCCGAATCAAAAAAAAAATCGAGTGCCGCCCTGCCCCAAGGTGCCGCCCCAAGCACGTGCTTGGTCAGCTGGTGCCTGGAGCCGGCCCTGCCTATACCAAAAACCCACCAACCGCTATGCCTACCTTCATGCCTCCAGCTTCCACCCCGGACACACCACACGATCCATCGTCTACAGCCAAGCGATGTATTGGAGCATAAGCTTTTACGGCTGACCGCCATAAAAGCGGTCCAACCCCTCAGACAGAGACCAACACCTACAAGATCTTCACCAAGCATTCTCAAAACTACGATACCCACACAAGGAAATAAAGAAACAAATCAACAGAGCCAGACGTGTACCCAGAAGCCTCCTGTTACAAGACAAGCCCAAGAAAGAAACCATCAGAATTCCATTGGCCATCACCTACAGTCCTCAGCTTAAACCTCTCCAACGCATCATCAGTGATCTACAACCCATCCTGGACAATGATCCCTCGCTTTCACAGACCTTGGGAGGCAGGCCAGTCCTCGCCCACAGACAACCCGCCAACCTTAAGCATATTCTCACCAGCAACCATGCACTGCACCATAACAGCTCTAACTCAGGAACCAATCCATGCAACAAACCTCGATGCCAACTCTGCCCACATATCTACACCAGCAACACCATCACAGGACCTAACCAGATCAGCTACAACATCACTGGTTCGTTCACCTGCACGTCCACCAACGTTATATATGCCATCATCTGCCAGCAATGCCCCTCTGTTATGTACATTGGCCAAACTGGACAGTCACTAAGTAAGAGGATAAATGGACACAAGTCAGATATCAGGGATGACAATATACAAAAACCTGTAGGAGAACACTTCAACCTCCCTGGCCACACAATAGCAGATGTAAAGGTAGCCATCTTACAGCAAAAACACTTCAGGACCAGACTCCAAAGAGAAACTGCTGAGCTTCAGTTCATTTGCAAATTTGACACCATCAGATCAGGATTAAACAAAGACTATGAATGGCTATCCAACTACAGAAGCAGTTTCTCCTCCCTTGGTGTTCACACCTCAACTGCTAGCAGAGCACCTCACCCTCCCTGATTGAACTAACCTCGTTATCTCCATACTCATTCTTGCCTGCATATTTATACCTGCCTCTGGAAATTTTTATTACATGCGTCTGATGAAGTGGGCATTCACCCACGAAAGCTTATGCTCCAATACATCTGTTAGTCTTAAAGGTGCCACAGGACCCTCTGTTGCTTAATAAAGCAGAAGGTTCAAGCAGGGGATAAAGGGCTGCTGTTGGATATTCCTAGCACCCCCTGCACATGCAGATCTGGGGCATCCAAATCTTAGCTGCTCTGGGTAATTCTAGAGCATGTAGTTCTAGATCAGACATAGCCATTGCATGGTTCTGTAGCTGGCTAACCGTGGATGGCTAACCATCTGGAACATCCAGGGCTATGACATGCTAGATAGCTCTAGATTTGGCTGCTCTACATTGGGTGGTGAGCTAATTCTGTTCTCCATTAGTTCTTGTGCTTGAGTCCTTACCCTTGCTGCTCGTACTGCTAAGGTCCTTGCTCTGCACAGGTCTTTCCAGGGATCTCTTGGGGGTGCTGCAAGCAGAGCCTTGGGGGAAGAGGGGTATGTGCTTTCTCAGTTGTTACTGTCAGCCCTGCACAGAGTGTGATTATCTCTAAAGGGAATGTTGTAAGAACCTACCTGTGGTGGGGTTGTGCAGGGATTCCAGAACACGTGCTCTGCTGGAAAGTTCAATCAGTTCCTTTGCCGGCACTGGCACCTAGTCTGGGATCCCCAGATTTGGCTGCATTCTCTCTGCTTCTCGTGTCTCAAGCAATGAAGAACTTGCCCTGGGAGCAGAGCTGGCAATCCTGTGGGAAGCCGAATGGGCTGCAGCTCACTATCCGCTGCCATGCTGGATCCAAAGGAGGAGGAAAACTCTGGGTGCCAGTGTGGTCTCTGGGTCATGGCTGCTGGTGCAGGGATCTGGTCTGTGGAGCAAGTAAAGGACTCACATGTTCTAGAGTGAGTCTAGAACATGAGACACTGCTGCAAACATGGGCCCTCGGCAAAGCAGGAGGTTTGGAGCCCTGTCACCCTTCCTGGTCCATCATTGCAGTGTCATTATAGATGAGGCATCCAACTTACAACCCAGGGCAAGACAGATGGGGAGGTTCAGGGCCACTTCTCTATTGCTTGTCACACCCAGTCTCTCTCCCCAATCAGGCATGAGGCAAGCTTATCTCTATGGCCCAGTCAGTCCTTAGTGCCTCTTCTGAGATTGGCAAGGGGGCCAGTTAGTACCAATGACTGCTGATGTGGAACCCTGGAGACTGGGGGCAGATGTAGCAAACTCAGCCCTGCAAGATGATTGGGAGGGTTTCTAGTGACTATCTCAAACTACGGCTTGACTTGTCTCCGTGCTGCAGCTTCATCTAAGAGGATCATCCCAGCTGGGGCATCAGACTCCATTATTAGGATTTATTTGTATTCTGGTAGCACCTAGGGTCTGACTGAGAAGGGGGTCCCGTTGTGCTTTTTGCTGTGCAGGGTAGTAGATAGTCCCTGCCCCTCAGTTCTTGTTGCTCTGAGCACCCACCAGATGCCTGGATGGGGTGCTGGAAGGCAGTGCTTAACCCCTCTGTAGCTTGCAGGGACAGGGTGCTGCTACTTGGAATGGATGATAAGGTCCTGTCCTCATTGATCCAGTCACTAACCCACCCAAACTGGAGATGCCCTTTGAAAATAACAGGGGAGCTCCTGGATGTTCTCTGATTGCAATGGAGTTTCGGTTTTGATGCTGGGACTTGCCCACCCTTGTGTGGCTCTGTTGGGGAGGCTCCCTGTGCCGGGTAACTAGCCAGGACACTTCTGATCACTTTGGAAATTTCTTAACAGGCCACAGTCCCTTCTCCTTTCTGTATGTCCTGCAGGAGGAAGTGCCAGCCGGGCCCATGTGCCAACATGATGTGTGTGCACAGTGGCATGTGGCAAATGGGAATGGAGAAGCACTCTCTAGTTGTCTGAGTGTCCATGTGGAGTGAACAATTGCAGCAGGGAGGGGAGAGTGATCTCCTTTTCAGAGCAGGGAGCCAGGACCGTCTCTCGGCCTGGGCGGCCATGCTCTGGCCATGTAAATATTCCTACCCTCACCATCCAGCTACATCTAAACGTGGAGAAAAGCAGGGTGCATGTGAGGGAGGAAGCATTTGGTTCCTTGTGGGCTGTGCTTTGGCTGTTGCTGGTTTGGCTCTTGCCTGTCTAACTTCAATAGTACTTCTGTGGGCAGCCCAGTGACATGTTCCGGGGGAGTGGGGAGACAGTGGGTGGCATTGAAGCAGGTGATTGACATCTCTTCTTGCTGCCAAGTCAGCTCCTTGCTGCACTGAGTGTTCATGGCTGCCCTACGTCTCCATTTTTCACTGCGTGCCATATCAAGAGCATGCAATCAGACTCCCATTGGGGTGCACAGGAATTGCGGTGCACAGCACCTCACAGTAGCAGCACTTATTTAACAGGCCAAGGAGACTCCCTGGGGTGAGATTAATTTTCTAATGCAAATTGGCCAGTCGGTTTCTGAGGTAGATTTTCTTCATTTGTGTGTTTGGATTTTATTATTACAAATGCTGGCAAATGCTTCAGCTTTACTCTGGCTTCTGTGTGCTTGAGCGAGGGGCCTGCATAAATGCAAGGAGCCAGTTGGCTGCTGTGAGTCATGCGGGTATTTGAGGATATTCACACTGGTCTGAACTAGTTTGCTGCTTTCTCACGTAATATCACCACTCAATTGCAATCCGTACTTCCAAGGCAAGGAAGGAGAGAAATTGATTTACTGTTTTTATTTTAGCAGAAGAGGATGTGATGGGCTAAGAAATGGAAAAGGGGAAATAAATCCTCTCGTAAAGAGAATGGACTCTAGTATACTTCACTCCATTGAAATGAAGTGAACTTAAGATGTGTAAAAAAAGGTTGGGAATGCAATGAAGAGAAGTTGCTGGGGGTTCCCATGGGTCTAAGCTGTAGCTTTCGCCTCAGCCCCCTGCTCTGCACCAGGGAAGCTGGACACTAGAGAAATGGCTCTCCTCTTCCCTAAAGGTGTCTGTCCACAAATAAACCATTTTCCCGTTTTGATTCAATGGCAATGGTCCTGTGTACGCTATGCAATGCTCTTCTTCAAGTGCTTGTTCATGTCAATTCCAATCAGGTGTGCGCGTGCGCACGTGCATGGTAGCTGGAAGATTTTTCCCATAGCAGAATCCGTTGGGTCGGTCCAGGTGCCCCCTGGAGTCACGCCTTCATGGTGCTCATTATAGAGCCCTGCCGACCTCCTCAGTTCCTTCTTACTGTCAGTGACAGTGGCTGGAACTTCCCCTAGCCCTTGCTTTAGCGCTTTCAACTCCAGTTGTTTGCATATAGTTAGTTTATCTTCTTAATTAGTGATTACAGTTGTTGGGGGGGTCTCCACCCACTTTCCAACTCCGTGGAACTGTGGTATGCCACAGTCCCCAGTGTTTAAAAACTGTGTGGTCTGTGCAAAGCGCATGCCATAGATCAATCCACACTCCCCGTGTTTACGGTGCCTAGGGGAGGGTCACCAAAAGGATTGCTGTAAGATCTGCCGCAAGTTCTGCCCTAGAACTCTTAAAGAAAGGGAGCAGTAGCTTAAAGTGATCCTCATGGAGGCAGCTCTACGCCCACATTCAGGACCTGGCTCCTAACACTTCCTCATCGACGCGGAGCATCCCGGCGATGTCATCGAGTTCGGTGCAGAGAAAGGACTTGTCCTGGGATGCTCGGCACCGGACTGGCACCTCCCAAGGCCCAGCGGAGAGCAGGAACCAATCTCACTCATCGTTACCCCAGAAGAAAAAGCTGGACAGTCGGTCACCTCCAGCTAAATCTAAGGAAGTGAGACCCCAGGCGGGCCACAGCTCAGGATCCCCCATTAGGGCCATGTCGACTCCTGCCCAGGTGAGGCAGTTGAGTCCGTGCCCCCCACGTTCACCTACGTGCCAGCAGCTGCCGCTTCCTTCGACACTGGAAGCTTTTGAAGCTGCTTGGGATCTGCTGCACCTTACGGTGCCGTTCTCACCCCCTAGGAGGGAGGAACCTCCTGCGCTGATGATCCCATCCCGCCCCCAGGTGGAGTCGAGGGAAGCCTGCAGTGATGTCCAGGCATTCCTCCTCTCCACATCCTTCGGCACCGGCCCACTCAGACAGAGAGGCTAGTCGCTCCCCAAGCTCTTGACACTTGAGGCACCGAAACTTGGCTCCTCTGTGGTCTTCAGTCTCTGAGATCTCGGAGTCAGAGTCTGATTCCTACCGCTCTTGGAGGAGTGGGAGCCGACGATCGAGGTCAGGGAGAGACAGGTAAGAGCCCCAGGCGTGGCCACCACAGTGGCCATTCTGGACCCCCTGGGACTTTCACCAAAGCCAGGGAGGGATCCAACGGCACCGCTCTGCAGCTTCTTCAGTGGCCTCAACCACATTCGCCTCGGCGTCTATCCACACGCCAACGCCATCGGCTGCAGCACCATCGCTGGCACCAGCACCGGTGACTCTTTCAATCTCTGCGCCAGCACCGACAGCATTTTTGGCACCAATAGCAGCACAGACAACGGCCCCGCCACCTTTGTTGGCTCAGGCAACTGGTTCGGCACTGGCTCCACCGGCAGTACCACCAGTGTCTCCGGTGCCCACACCAACGCTGAGTTCGGCATTGACAGCCCCGGCGCTGACGGGCGCTCCATCGGCATCGCTGTTCCCCCAAGAGTCGCAGGACCCCATGGGAGCTGATGGCAGGGAGCATCCGCTGCTTATAGGGGCTTCGTCCTCATCCTTTCCGGATGAGGCATTGGCAGGCACAGCCCTAGCACTTGAGGACAACAGGGTGCTACAACAGTTGCTGCGAAGGGCTGCTCAGGGTCTGGGCATTAAGGCTGAGGAGGTGGTCGAGGAGGCTGATCCCTTGGTGGATATCCTCGCCCCTTCAGGACCTTCTTGTATTGCCCTACCACTGATTAAAACTATTGTGGATACCACCAAGACCCTGTGGCAGACGCCAGCTTCCTTGCTGCCCACTGCCAAGCACAATGAGAGGAGTTATTTCATGCCCTCCAAGGGCTACGAACATTTGTACTCCTACCCACCTCCCAACTCTCTTGTCGTGGATGTTGCTAATCAGTATGAGTGGCAGGGGTCCCAGGAGCCCTCCCCTAAAAACAGGGAGGCTAAGCGACTCTACCTTATCAGGAGAAACGTCTACTCTGTAGGGGGTCTTCAGCTCCATATTTCAAACCAGCAGGCCGTCTTCAGCAGGTACTTTTATAACACCTGTGCGGCAATGGCCAAATTTGCAGAGCTCCTCCCTTCAGACTCCCGAGTCGAGTTCTTGGCCTTGGTGAAGGAGGGAAAGCTAGTCTCCCAGGCTTCCCTCCAGGCCGTGTTGGACGGTGCTGATGCCAAGTATCAGGGGGTAGCCGTGTTAGTCTGTATCCACAAAAACAACAAGGAGTCCGGTGGCAACTTAAAGACTAACAGTTTTATTTGGGCATAAGCTTTCGTGGGTAAAAAACCTCACTTCTTCAGGTGCTGATGCCGCCACTAGGGTCATGGCTATTGGGGTGGCCATGAGAAGGGGCTCCTGGCCCCAAGTCTCGGTGCTCCCTTATGAGGTCCAACAGACCATTCAGAACCTCCCATTTGAGGGTGTGACTCTTTTCTCTGAAAAGAGACAAGAGGCTGCATAGCCTGAAAGACTCACGAGCCACCCTGTTTGGGCCTGCACACTCCTGCCACACAGTGGAAACACTTTAGGCCACAACCTCCTCTGAGGTTCAATCAGCAGAACCGCCAGGACGTTTCTCGGAGGAGGAACAGGAGTGGTTTGAGCATTGGCCTGCTAAACCCAGAGTTGTGAGTTCAATCCTTGAGGGGGCCATTTAGGGATCAGGGGCAAAAATCTGACAGTACTTGGTCCTGCTGTAAAGGCAGGGGACTGGACTCAATGACCTTTCAAGGTCCCTTCCAGTTCTATGAGATAGGATAGGAGTGGCAGGAAAAGACAACACCCATCCTCAGGCCAGGGCTCTGGCCAATCCAAACCACCTTCCAGCCCCAAATCGGCCTTCTGAAAGTGTGGTCGAGGACGGCACACCAGAACAGAAACTGGATCTACCCCACCTTACCTTTTCCTCCTGACTGTCCCCTTTCTACCATGCATGGTCCTGTATCACTTCGGACCGCTGGGTGCTCCACACGGTAGAGAAGGGATACTCCATCCAATTCTGTGTCCTCCCATCCTTCCACCCTCCTTCCCCGTCCCTCTTCAGGGACCCGTCTCACGAGTAGCTCCTTATCCAGGAGGTGCAGTTGCTCCTATCTCTAGGGGCAGTGGAGGAGTTTCCTCAGGAGCACAGGGGTGAGGGCTTTTATTCCCGGTATTTCCTAATACCAAAAGCCAAAGGCTGCCTCAGGCCTATCTTGGACCTGCAAGAACTCAACAAGTTCGTGAAGAAACTCAGGTTCCGCATGATCTCCTTGGCCTCCATCATCCCCTCTCTGGATCCAGCAGACTGGTATGCCGCCCTCGACTTGAAGGATGCATATTTTCATATTGCAATCACTCAGCCCCACAAGAAGTATCTCAGGTTTGTGGTCAAAAGTACCCACCACCAATTTACCATCCTTCTATTCGGCCTGTCAGCAGCATCTGAGTCTTCACCGCGTGCATGGCAGTCGCCGCCGTGTTCTTGTGCAGGCACCAGGTACAGGTGTTTCCGTACCTTAATGACTGGCTGATCAGGGGCCGCTCCAGGACCCAAGTGGAAGCTCAGGTCAGATTCATCAGAGCCACCTTCAACAACCTGGGTCTCCTTCTAAACAAAGCAAAATCGACTCTATCCCCCATCCAGTGGATAGAGTTCATAGGGGCAGTACTGGACTCGACCCAAGCCAGGGCATACCTGCCAGAAGCAAGGTTTCAGGCCCTGACTGATATAATTTGAGGCCTCAGACAGTTTCCCACCGCCACCACAGCGAGAAAGTGCCTGAAGCTTCTCGGACACATGGCTGCCTGTATCTACATGGTGCAGCATGCCAGACTCAGGCTTTGACCTCTTCAGTTGTGGCTCGCATTAGTGTATCATCCAGCCCAGGACAGCTTGGACAGGATCGTGACCCTGCCTCGGCCAGTCCTCGACTCCCTCCTGTGGTGGCTCGACCCTCAGGAGGTATGCTCGGGGTCCCCTTCATCACTCCACAGCCATCTCTGTCACTAGTGACGGATGCATCAGACTTGGGCTGGGGAGCACATCTGGGAGACTGCAGGACTCAAGGCCTCTGGTCTCAGGCAGACCTGGGTCTCCACATCAACGTCAGAGAGCTTAGAGCGGTGCGCCTAGCATGCCAGACCTTCCGGGCATACTTAACGGGACAATGTGTATCAGTCATGATGGACAATACAACAGCAATGTTCTATATCAACAAACAGGGGTGTACGTTCCTCTCCTCTGTGCCAGGAAACCCTCATGCTGTGGGACTTCTGTGTAGAACATTCAGTACACCTGCAAGCGTCATACCTCCCTGGGGTGCAGAACGAGCTGGTGGACCACCTCAGCAGGTCGTTTCACAGCCATGAGTCGTTCCCTTTGCCTGGACATCGCGATTTCAATCTTCCAGAGGTGGTACCGTCCGCAGATAGACCTTTTCACCACGTCACACAACAGGAAGTGCCAGCAGTTCTGTTCCTTCCAAAATCACAGCCCGGGCTCCAGCGTGGGTACGTTCCTCCTCCACTGGGGAGGTTGTCTCCTATATGCTTTCCACCCATAGTGCTGTTTCACAAGGTGTTCCTCAAGATCCGGAGGGAACGAGCTCAGGTCATATTGATAGCACCAGCCTGGACCCATTAGCGCTGATACACATCTCCCCTAGCCATGTCCATGAAAGCCCCGATCACCCTGCCGCTCTTCCCGGACTTTCTGACACAAGATCATGGCCGACTTCAACATCTGAACCTCGAGTCGCTTCACCTCATGGCATGGAAGCTCCGTGGTTGAACACAATGGAGCTTTCCTGTTCAGATCAGGTTAGACAGGTCATCCTTGGCAGCAGAAAACCCTCTACGAGAGCCACATACCTTGCCAAGTGGGAGAGATTTTCAATCTGGTCGGCACTGCGCCATTCGTCCCCGACGCTAGCCTCAGTACCGCTTACTCTGGACTACCTCCTCCATCTGAAGCAGCATGGGCTTTCATTGTCATCAATAAGAATGCACTTAGCCGCCATCTCGTCTTTTCACCCGGGCGCGGAGGGTCGCTCTGTGTTTGCTAACCCTATGGTCTGCTGGTTTTTAAAAGGGCTCGACAGGCTATACCCTAACGTCCATCAGCCTGTCCCTGCCTGGGACCTCAACCTGGTCCTTTCTAGGCTCATGGGACCCCCCTTTGAACTGTTAGCAACATGCTCCCTGCTCTATCTCTCTTACAAGGTGGCGTTCCTGGTAGCAATAACCTTGGCCAGGAGGGGGTCTGAGCTCAGGGCCCTAATATCAGAGCCTCCCTACACCGTGTTCTGTAAGGACAAGGTTCAGCTCAGGCCTCATCCTGCTTTCCTCCTGAAGGTTGTGTCGCAGTTTCACATCAACCAGGACATCTTTCTCATGGTGTTCTACCCTAAGCCACATTCCAACGGCAGGGAGCAGAGACTCCACTCTCTGGATGTTCGCAGGGCACTGGCCTTTTACATCGAGAGAACGAAACCGTTCAGAAAATCAGTCCACTTATTTGTGTCAGTGGCAGACCTAATGAAAGGACTGCCTGTGTTGTCACAACGCATTTCATCATGGATAGTGTCCTGTCTTCATGAGTGCTACAACCTGGCAGGTGTTCCTGCACCTCCGATTGCTGCGCACTCCACCAGGGGGCTGGCTTCATCAACAGCGTTCCTGGCTCAGGTTCCCACTCAGGAAATCTGCAGGGTGGCGACGTGGTCCTCCATCCACACCTTTGCCACGCACTATGCGATCACCCAGCAGGCCACAGACGACGCGGCCTTCAGACGAGCAGTGCTCCAGTCAGTGGAAGACTCCGACCCCACCACCTAAACTTGGGCTTGAGAGTCACCTGATTGGAATTGACATGAACAAGCACTCGAAGAAAAAACAGTTACTCACCTTCTTGTAACAATTGTTCTTCGAGATGTGTTGTTCATGTCCACTCCAATATCCACACTCCTACACCTCTGTTGGAGTAGCCGGCAAGAAGGAACTGAGGGGTGGCAGGTTCGGCAGGGATCTATATTGAGCTCCAGGGGGCGCCCAGACCGACCCGACGGATGCTGCTATGGGAAAAATCTTCCAGCTACCGCGCCTGTGCGCGTGCACACACCTGATTGGAATGGACGTGAACAACACATCTCGAAGAACAACAGTTAAGAGAAGGTGGGTAACCGTTTTTTACCATGTCTGAGCACAGCTGTGAACATGTTGCAGTGTAGGCAAGGCCAGAGTTTGCTCAGGAACTGGGATAACCTGGTGGGGGTGGGGAGTTGAGGAGGAGGGAGGGCAAGTGATGCAGGTGACACCTGGAATGTGTTGGCAGAGCTTTGTTGAGACTCTAGGACTGGAATCACACAGGGTAGTGCAGATCAAGAGTGAGAGGTATTGGCAGAGCTGTGGAGGGCCTGGACCCCTGGAGCTGGGACAGTAGGAGGTGCTCCAGGGTTAGGATGAGAATCCACTAGTACAGCTGCCTGGGGAAATATATACTGCACCTGCTTGTGTCTAGCCCTAGGCCCCTACTACCTTCTATTCCATTTTCAGTCTCTAAAACCCAGTTCCCCCGGCTTCAGAAGGTGTAGGGAGAAAGAAGGGTTAATGCCTGTGGACGTATGTCTCTGTGGTCAGAAAGCCCAGTCCTGTCTAGCACCAGATTTCCTTAAACATATTTAATGGTCTTCAAATAATTCCCCTTTTTATCAATACCTGAAAAGGCCCCCTAACAGAGTGTGGCTAATCTGCTAATCCGATACATTCTGCAACCAATGAGATGAATTGATCTTCTCTCCAGGGTGTTATGACTGCTGGCCCAAGATGCATTGGCAGAGCTGTGTGGTGTGGGATCCTGTCTGTACTATGCCTGGCAATGCTCAGTGCCTTTAGTTTGTTGTTTTCATAAACACCAAAGTCCCCCAACAAACAAACTTTGGGATTTTTTTTTTATTATTGCATGTGGCTGCAGAAATCCTCCCCCTCAGTGTTGCAGTAGTGACTCGCTGAGCTCACATCAGTAGAGCTTGGGGGAGAAGGTGAATGGGGGCCAGGAGCCCTGTTAAGGACTGGAGGAGGAAACATTAATTAAGTCAGAATGACCTGCAGGCTGCTCAGATGCATCACAGTGCTTTAGAAGTGTAGACCAACAGTTCCAGCCCTGGGCACCTAACGCTGCTGACTTCAGTGGGAGCTGTGTGTACTCAGAAGCTCTGAGAACTGGCACCTTTATTTGGGAGCTTAATAGGAGGCACCCTAGTGTGAAAACTGCAGTCTGCTGGCTTTGGTGCAAACGTGAGCTTGGCCAGTCACAGCACTGAGAATGCATGTTCAACATGATAATTACAATAATTACTGACGTTGGCAGTAACCCCAGAGATTGTTCTGAAAACCAGCTTCCTCCTCACTATTCCTGTGTTTTGCCTTTTGCCATTCTCTTGGAAGATTGGTTAGTTCCATGATTTTCTGGTCAGTTTCCCTTTCTGGCTCTCCTGTCCTAGCCTAGTGCTGCAATGGTTGGGTTACAAGTGCTGCAGAAATCTTTAAATCCCAGCCATTCTTCCTGAAATGAAGGAAAAGAACCATGAACATGGATTTGTTAATGGCAGGGTTGTTTAAACCCCTCCACCCAAACCTCCTCTCCTGCCCCCAACCAAACTGAAATCCTGTCTAAACTTCATGGCAATCAGTCCCCCTTTGACATTTTCTACTGTAGGCAGTTGTTGCACTGCCTGATCCACTCTTTCCCACAGGGCACACACTGTTTTGTGGCCCACACTACAGCTGTTTGTGGTGTTCTTCTATCCTAGCAATTGTTTTTAATGGTGAAGGAGTGGGAGGAGGGAAGCGTCCCTGAGGGACTATTTAACTTCCACACCTGCCTTCATGTTTCTCCCCAGGCAGGTGACCGGAGCTTGGCACAGCCTGTTTCTAACGTAATCACCAGGAAAGACGTTTGTAACAAGGCCTGACCCATGGGCAAACTTTAAAACAAACACAAACAAACTCCTGCATCCAATCAATAACTGGATCAATGGGTTATTTTTTTCTCTCTCAGGGAAGATTCTAGGGCTGTGTTGACTCGGTCTGTCAAGGTGGCTCTGCTTGTGTGGCTGTTTCCCAGAAGGCTGAAACTTAAGGGCCAGAATTTCAAATGCTTAGTGCCCACAATTGGGGCCAGAGTTGGGGTGCATGTTGGGTGCTAGGTTTTTGGGGGAAATCTGGTCCGTAACATCCATTGCTGGATCCCATGTTTACTGGTCCTGTCTTGGGCATATAAAAAACTTGAAGGTGGGCGAGACCACTCAGTTTTGGAGATAGAGGAGTCCTTTCAGGGGGCTGGCAATAAGAAGAAGTGTGTATTTGCGTGGGAGTGTTCCTGAGCTTTTGGGCAGCTTGCAGATTTGGATCTGGGCCTTGTTCTACTTTGAATCTACTTCTGCTCCTTAACTCTGTCCTCCTGATTCTGTAGGGCCAAGTAACATATTAGCGCAATGGCTGTTCAGCTAGTGAAGCATTTGGCAAATCCCATGGGAAGTTGTGGGATAGTAGTATTTTCTACTATTTGACCATCCCTGGCAGTCATTTTGTCTCTTTTAAAGCGTATTAAATGGAAAGCTGATTGACAGCATGTTATAGTGAAATGCAATGCCCCCGGGCTGGATGGGTGGCAGCATCCACCATAGCTAGTAAGTTTAGTCCTGTTACATCTTGGTAATAAACAGATAGAAAAGATTCCCCCAGGTTCTATAACCCAGCACACTTCCCAGACACCACGACTGTGTGTCTGAAAGGCAGGTCCAGTCCCACATGTGCTGTGCTATGGCTGATCCACTCCATGGTGCTACTTGTGACCAAGGTTGCTATCCTGGAGATCCCTTCTGGGGCCATAATCTGAATAAAAGTAGAACCCTCGGGCCCCGTGACCTGATCCCCGGCCCTCCTGCTTTTGTAGTTTCACTGTATATGACCCCAGCCAAATTGTTGGGGGGAGACATATTCACCCTGGAGATCGCTGGAAGCAAAATCTGGGTATTCGCTAATCCTTGATTAGCCTTCATTATGAAGAAATGGGCGCCTGCTGACTGGCCTTCATTTTTCCCTTCAATGCTTTGTGGTCATGTGCTCTATGTTTTTATCCTGGGGTGTTGGGTTAGCCAAGGGCAGGGCATGGCATGGTCTTGTGACGGTCCCTCTATGTGAATTCTGGTCAGGGTGGGTTTTTTTAACCTGGAGATTAAACTTGTTTAAAATGAGACTGGAGAAAAAGTCTCCTTAGGAGCAAGGAGGGGGTCATTCCAAAACACAGGCCCAACCCAGGCTGCAAGCACAGCTGCTCCGAGTCCTCTTGACCGGCATGGGCTGGGGAGGAATTATCTGGCCCCTGGCAGAGCCCTGTGACAAGCTAATGCAGGGTGTTTAGAAAGGAAACATGGGCTTGTGGTAAGGCACTGGGCTGGGACTCAGGAGATCTGTATTCAGTTTCCAGCTCCACTGGAAACCCTGTCTGACCTCAGACAAGTTGCTGAATCTCTCTGTGCTTGTTGCCCCATCGGTAGAATGGGTTTAGTAACACAGGGGGTTGTGAAGGTAAATCCCCTGATATTTATGAGGCTCAGACACTACAGTCGGGGGGCTGTATGAATCCCTAAAGAGAGAGAGAGGATCCGACAGCATGTGTGGGAGTTCAGTCAGGTGCAATGTGCATAATACAAGACTTGCCTCCATAATCTATGTATACACATTGGTTGGGAAAACCCGGCAGCCACCAGCCATGCCTGAGTGTGGTGTGCTGTGGTGGTAGGTAGCATGGCTCTGGCTGCAGCCCCGCCCCGGTAGGGCCTCAGTCACCTTTCTAACCAGGTTCTGATGTCCAAGGCTGATTCTGTTTAGTTTACAGGGCTTGGCAGCCAGGAGACAGAATACCCCAGATACCCCATCCTCCACCCCCATTTTGGTGAATGGAACCCCATGTACTCACTGCCTGCACTCATTGTCTGGGTGGGCCCTTGTGAGGGCTTACGGACAGTGTGTGTGTGTGGAGGGGGTGTTATAGGGCTCTCACAGAAGTATCCAGGGAATGCTCAAAATGAACAGTGGCTGGGTACCTGCCTGCCACAGCAGTGTAGTTTCAGCAGGAGTGATACAAAGAAGGCCTCAGCCTGAGTCTCTGGTTTCTACCATGCCTCCCCTTGACACCAGAGAATGCAGCATGGCAAGAGTTACACATTCCCCATGGGCCTCTTCTGCACACAGACATACATGCTTATGTGGGCACATTCACGTCCACACACGCTGGTGTGGGCACGCTCACACATGCACATTCATGTGCACGCAAATACAGACTCCCACTGTCATGGGCATGCTTGTACAGGTTCACACAGATATGCTCAAGCAGGCATTCCCATGCATACAGACACCCGCTGACATGGGTACACTTGCTCACTCGCTCACTTGAGCGGTCTTGGTCACATGCACATGGATGCAAGCTCACGCTGGCGCAGGCGCGCACACACACTGACACGCTCATGCACACACAGGCATGCGGCAGAGCTAAACTAGCTCTAGTCTATTTTTGGGAGGACTCCTAAGAGTTTGGAACGTATTTCAGATGTTACAATCTTAGAGGGGGGAACGCAAGAACAGATGGCTGGAGGGTTCAGAGCAGCAGCCCTGCTGGGAACTGATATTTATAGGTGGATTTAACCCTTGTGTGGTCTTTGGAACCACCTTTAAAGGCACAGGCACAGAATCTCTGTTCCAGAAGTGAGCTGCGAGGACCCACACAACAGAACCAAATCCAAATATGGGTGGCCCTTTCCCTTCTGTCTCTGCGAGTCACACTGCTATCCAGATCAATTAGTGATCCAGCTTGGAAATCCAGGGTAACATGCTCCTCCTGATTCCCTGTGTGGGGGGACGTGACTGTCTCTGCACTGTCAGCCTGGGCTGTTGGCTTAGCTGTGCTCATTTTTCCGTTTGTCTTGTTTAAATTGGGGCCGGTCTGTCTCTTCTGAGCAGCCTCCAGGAGCTAGGGCTATGAGTGCTCAGATGAGCCTACAGTTGCTGGATTAGCAGGACTAGAGATATCCAAACAAAGGCAGGGCTAGCTTCCTTCCCCTATTTATGCCAATGGCCACCCAGACTCTTGCCTTGTCTTCTGAGGGGGGAGACATTGCAGCCTAGAGAAACATTTGCTCCTGGGCAGACTCCCCTGTGAAGGTGCTTGGGCCTCTCCATAAAAAGATCCTTATCTGACCTCTTCTTGTGGCCTGTTCCTGATGTTTTAGATGAAGAACAGACTAAGTTAGTTGAGCAAAGCTGGTCATGGAGCATGGAATACAACCTGTCAGTGCTTTGCCAATGGCTGCAGACTCATCCCTAGCCCTTCCCCTAAGAGCAGTGAGCTCCCCGATTGGGACCTGAAGTTATACTGTACTGTTTATCTTGTATAGTGTGTCTTACACAGTATCCCAAAAGACTTTGCTGAGATGAGTAACTTGAGAGGAAGAGAGCAATTAAGAGGCAAGGGAGAAAGTGATGTCTTCACCTGAGACTTGGCGTGACACAGGCGCTGCAGTGGAGAAGGCTCTTGGACCAACAGGTGAAAAGTGGGGAGGGGAGGCAGGGATGTGAGATGCTGGGCAAATCCACTTAGGCCACTAAACATAAGAAATCGAATGATCAGCTTTGGTCTGGAAATGAATGGGAAGCCAGCAGAGCTCCTGAGCCAGAGCAGGAGGCTGATACCCAAAGGGGTATCTGACCTAGTCCGAGTGAAGGGACAATGGAGACACTGGCCACACTTGCAAGGTTAGTGCTGTCAGATTAGTGGGTGGCACTGGACTGTAGCTGCTGATGGGAGAGAGCCTGGTCACTTAGCCTGTGTGGGAGATGGAGGGGGGAGGCCCAAGCTTGAGGTGGAGACGGACATGCATCACAACGTCTAGCTACCCATTAACCCTCTAGGCTTTCTACTGCACTGTAGCCAGCATGGTGTGTACCAGTGCCTGTTCCTAGCAGGTTGGGATCCTGGGGTGTTAATGTCTGTACTCTGACTCACACAGGGCTGTGATTGTGTCCCTGTCTGTACTGCATGAAACATCCAGAGTGACTCAGGGAGGCCAAACTCAGCACATTTCAGTGATTTGGACCAATGCAGGGTCTGGGAATCAGGACTCCTGAGTTCTTTTCCTAGCTCAGCTGCTGACTCACTGCGTAACCATGGGCAAGTCACTTCCCCTTTCTGGGCGTCCGTCTGAAACCTGGGGATGTGCTTTTCTGCCCTCGCTGAAGGGGTTGAGAGGGTAGGTTAATGTTGGTAAAGGGCTTGGCCATGCAGGGGACAGAGTGCCATTGACACCTAAAATCCTCACTCACCCCAGAGGAGACTTTCCACCATATGAACTTAAAGGGCAGGAGCTGCTCCCTGGACCCTGCCCTGCTTCTTTTCTTTCCTGTCTGAGATTGAGATTTGTGTCCTTGGAGCTTGTATGTGTGCTGTTTGGCAATTCCCAGCACTTCCCTGGAGCCTTGGCTGGGCTGCTGGAAGCTCTAGTGTACTTCAGGCAACAATGTGGTTTCTGAGGCCTGGCTTGCCCCCTCTCATTGTCCCCATCTTTCTGCCATCTCAATCTTTCTTCTCCTCCCTCCTTTCCAGTTCAGCAGCAGTAATAAATTTAACTGACATCTCCCCTACTAAGCACCTGGTAATTGCTGCTGTGTGCCCCTCACTGTTTAACAGGATTGTCTCCTCTTCCCCACACACACACCCTCCAACCTGTGCTGCTTTATCTTTCTCCTAATTATGCAGTAGATCCTATACTGGCCAAGGTGGGAGCCGAATGTTCTCTTACAGTTGTGCCCTGCTGGCAGCATAGAGTTGGGGAGAGGGGGAGCGAGAGTTTTTTGGCTTCTGTGGCCAACCACCTTTGCCCCATGTTTGGAATCCTGCCTTGGAATATGCCTGTGGGGTGAAGGGAGAGCCTTGTACCTCCTGCCACCAATCCCCCTGACTTCAGAATAGCTCCAATTATGTTGCTAGCCATGCAGCTAGCACTCAATGGCTTAAAAAGCATAGCAAGGAACCATCCTGCTGCACTCTAGAAGCTTTGAATGCATCTGTCTCTATTCAGATGTGGCACTGGTTCCCTTAATAAATGATCATTGAGGCAGTAGAAGCCAGGTTGTTCAGCAGCATGATGCATCTTCTCGGGATGGCTCGGCCACCTTTGGCAGTGGATTGCTGTGTCCTGTGTGGCTCTGACTATATCTAGATTTGTGTGCAGGGTCAGGGAGATGTACTCACTCTCTTCCTGTACCTGACCATGGAGGAGGAGAGTGCATGGCAGGAGCAATACACCCATTTGGTAACTCCCAGTGCCAGAAATCTGCCCACACTTGCCTGCCCTCCCACAATAGCCCCATTGTTCCTGCCAAAAGCAAGGAGACTTTCTGCAGTTCCCTGGGCACTGTTAACCCTCTGGTTACCAGCTGCAGAACCAGCAGTGTGCTCCTGGGCAAGTGCAGAGTGGAAGATGTAGGGGGCAAATGGGGAGAGCTTCTGTTGCCCTTGGGCTAGTGGTGCAGCTTGGGAAGCAGGAGCCCCAATTCTAATGCTTCCCCACAAACATCTGTTGGTTGTTACCATTTCAGAAGATGGGTAGTAGATGCGTTTGTTGAAAATGCCATCCCAGCATCCCCCAAGGAGAGCTGTATCCGAGGGGATGTAAGCAGGGAGAAAGAGGTCCAGCTGAGCTCCTACGTCCTCTCCCCAAACGAGAGCAGGGGGAGAGTATTCTGCATATTTCTAGGGTGCTGCTTCCTGTGGTATCTAGCCAAGGTGACTTGCTACTCTGGGGGCAGCCCCAGCCTGCACCTCTGCACACAAAGAAAGATCCAGGTCATCCATCCCCTGTTACTCTGGCACTGTGTCTGGGACAGGAAGTGCCTCTGGGTGTGGGGAGATATATTTGGGATGTTGGGGCGCTAATTCCAGTGGCTTAGATATCGGCATGGAAACCATTTAAAGCAATCCCAGCTTGATCAAAGTGCCCTCTTCCTTCCTGTGCTGTAATGTGATCGTGAGCCCAGGAGCTGCTCTTGGGCTTCTCTGGTTTCTGACTTCTGTGGATTTAAAGACAGCCCTGGAAGGAACAGACATGCTTCACCAATGCACTCACACAGCCTGAATACAGGCTTGCTGTCTGGAGGGGGATATGGATAGAAACAGCATCCTGCGTGTGTGAAAGAGAGAGAGAGGAGTATAGTAGATAGTGAATGTAAGGCAGTGCTGCCGAGTAGGGGGCTGTGGGAACCCAGAATCCTGGGTTTTGTTCCCTGCTATGGCTGTGTCTACGCTGGCCATCTTCCCACTACCAGAGACCACCTGCAGGGGTCAAGACGGGATCCCTCCCACAATGTATTCTGGGTTTTGTTTTCATATTTTAATCTCCTTACGCAGAAACATCCGGGATGTCTGTGGCTGGAGATAGGATATAGGAGGGGTGGACCAGGGCGCTGAGTGGCACCCAGCATTCTCTGTCTCAGGTGCTTGGCTGGCAGATTCTTGCTCACATGCACATGGTCTACCCGATTTCCATATGTGGGATTGGGAGGGAATTTTCCCCTAGGCCAGGTTGGCAGGGACCTTGTTGAGAGGTTTTTCAGCTTCCTCTTCACTGTGTGAAGATTAGGATTATCTGGGTGTATCTCAATCATTTTCCTGCCATTGTGGGGGCCTCCTGCACTGGTGCACTTCAGTCCCTCCTATTTGCTGCCTGTGCCATGTAATAGTCTAGTTTCTTGAGGGCTGTAATACCTTGGTCTCATTTCAGTTGTTGGGTTCATTGTGCAGGTGCTGGATGGTGCTGGTGGCCTGTGATGTACAAGAGGTCAGACTAGATGATCTGGTGGTTCCTTCTGACTCTTTATGTCTCAGGGAGGAAGGGTTGGTGCTGGACGGACACGGACACACACACACACACACACACACACACACACACACTCAGCGTTACCATCTGTAAAATGAGGTTCATTCCCTGTTCTGTCCTTTGGGGTTGTGTCCCTGGAGAGAAGGGGCGAGGGAGGCTGCTCGAGGTGTTGCTGTTGTGTGTGTTAGCACAGGGTTTACTATTTTTTTTTCTCCCGTGCATGTTGATATATTGTGTCTCCTCTGCGAAGACTCTGTAGCTAAGGGTCTGGCTGAGTTTCAATTATAAACATTATAAATCCATTCAGAGTTGAAGCTTGGCACAAACTCTCAGGCCCAGAGGTGACTATTTTCCCCCTTCCAACTGCAGAGACTCAGCCCAGCTGAGGTGAGGGCTCAAGCTGCAGTCATCTCTTTGGAACAGGCTGGTACCCTCAGTTCTGCATAGACCCAATCTCTGTCCTTGCCCACTCAACTCCGACCTGTGATGCGTTACAACAGGACTTTTCTCAGGGTCACATGAAGGCAGAGCCCTGTGGAATTACCACAGCATTCCTTCTGTTACAGAATTATGCTTCAGAATGGTGAGGGTTGGGGTGAGGAAAAGGAGGAGGTGCTGTACTAGTTGTTCCAGAATCCTGGGGGGAGTCTCTCCAGTTCTGAGTTGTTTATTTCACAGTGACTGTCAGTAAGCTGCCATCCCAGTGCCAGATGCCCCAATTCCCACTATGCACCTACGAAACAACGTCTAGCTTCCTACCCCACACATGTTTTCAGTGAAGTAACAGGTCACTATGAAAATCAGTCACATGTTGAATGTGTAGTTAACTCCCAGAGTTACTGCACTAAACATAACTGAAGCTGCCACAGAATTTTTGTCTGGCTGCATCATAGCTGCAGAATCCAAACACCTGGCCACAGAGCACAGGGCCTGTTGGCTGCAGGAGCCATTGCATACCTTGAAATGGGCCCCGAATGAGCCCTAAACACTTGGGGCTAGGGACTCTGTGGTTGGAAAGCCAAGGGGTATCTGCATGCAGCCTGCCCCCTGCTGCCTGTCTGCTGGGTCTTGACAATCCTGCCTGCAATCCCTGCCCACAGGGGAATGATCTGTGATCCTAATGGCTCTTTCCATTCTGTGACCTGACTGAAGTGGTGACACTGAAACAGCAATAACCCCTGTTGTTTGGAGCACCTTGCTTCCTGCCTGTGGGGTCCAGACACTCCAGTATTACCTGGCCTCTCTGGTCCTTTCTTCTCTTTATGAGGTGAGTGTCCAGGTAGCTTCTGTCAGGCTGACTGACTCAGCATCCCCACCTGCATCACCCACTAACTCCCAAGACTGGGCTGCTGTGCTGCTCCTGAGGGACTGGCTTA
Organism: Terrapene triunguis; assembly: GCF_002925995.2. NCBI lineage: Eukaryota > Metazoa > Chordata > Testudines > Emydidae > Terrapene > Terrapene triunguis. Next base: position 18,149,353 of record NW_020664725.1, on the reverse strand, counting down.
GTGGTAAAATAGACACACACATCCCAGTGCCGCCGCCCCCCCCCCCCCCCCCCCCCCCCCCACAGGGTTGTCAGTGAAGGACTGGAAACGGCTTAAGAATACTCATACCTAGGGTTGCCAACCCTCCAGGATTGTCCTGGAGGATCCAGGAATTAAAGATTAATCTTTAATTAGAGATTGTCGTGGGATGAAACCTCCAGGAATACATCCAACCAAACTTGGCAACCCTACTCATATCCCCAAAAAACACACACACACACTCTCTCTCTCTCACCTCCTTGCCAGCTTTGTGGATGTTATAAATTAACAAGGCATCTTTCCCTTCTGTGCAGAAGGAGTCTCTGTAGGGAGCTCTAGGAAAAGTTGTTTGTTGGGCCTGCCCCTTAAAAAGTAAGCTGTTGTGTGGCACCACTGTGCTGCTGTTAAATTTATACCATGCCTCACCCGAGCAGGGCTGCATTTCAGTGCTGGGGGAGCGATTCCTGTCCTTAGTCTGCTGTACCTCGTAGGGTGATTGGAGAATTAGGAAAATAGGGAACCTAAAGGGCTTGGAGACACTGGTCTTATGTGCTATAGAAAAGCAGAATAACCTGAGACTTGGGGCAGTGCTGTGGAGTGTCTCTCACTTATGTGCGCCCACCAGAATGAGAGAGCCTGAGAAACTTCACGTGAAGGTGGGAGGAAGGCTTTTGGGACAGGAAGCACAGGGAGGCTGGTGGAGCTGATGCCCTTTCAGGATGCTAGGTGGGAAAACCCCTAGTGGTGTCCAAACCCTGCACAGCAGTGCAAAACCCAAACTCTGATACAGTGATGGAGGGGGGAGTGCTCTCTGCCTGCTCATCCCTCTCTGGGCTTTTCTTTCCCCTTCCCCTGTCTCCCCCACCCCCAATCCAGAGGCCCCTGTGCTGAAGTTTCAACACCCTCAGACTGTCCCTGCTCCTTCCGCTCTGGCGATCTCTTACAGGCAACTGCCACTGCTTTGCTAGCAGGATTCTAGCTGCCTGCTCTGACGCTGCACTGTAAAAGGTGAAAGGTCGCCCACGGTGGAATTTCCTGCCAGGCAGATGCATGGCTATTTCCCCTTTAACCTTAAACCCCAATGCGCCTTAGTCATGATTGCATGCAAATAAGAGCAAACGGGGGTGTGGGGAGCTGCCGGGAAAAGGAAGCGATCTCAGTCAAGGTTTAAATATAGAGCCAAAGCTTTTTGCTGCATGCCGGGCCTGTTATTTATAATCTTGGAGGAGTGTTTGGTGGCTTCTCATGTCTCATCTGCAGCCCAGGCTCATACGAGGCAGCACAGTTAGAAAGTGCTTTCTGTGCAGAGTGAGAGCAGTACAGGGCAACCACCCCTGCACTCCCAACTGTCTCCATCATTTCCCTGCATGCCAGTGCCTCCCATCGGTGTAGTGTTATACAGATGTACGTCTCTGTGATTTAAACTGCTCACTAGGGTGTAAGTGGTCCAGCCTGAGTCCCCTGATGCTACTCAGAGATGATCATGCCCTTTATGCAAAGCTGTTGGGGCTCAGAGTGGGCCATCAGGTCAGAGTAGGGGAACCTAAATCTTTCCCAAACAGGAGCAATTTAGAGGCTACCCAGGAAAGTTAGGGCTGCAGCTGATGTGTGTGGTATGTAGAGAAGGGCCAGAGCACACTTATGTGATTCAAATTCCCCCTGCCCTTGGGTTAAAATTAGCCTTGTTCATTGCCCTGTAAGGCTCCACGGAGCCAAACCTTTGCTGGTCCCTAATAAAGCAGAATGAACGTAGCAGCTACCCTGCTCTTCGATATGGAGAGGCGGACTGGTTGGACTACAGGTCCCAGCATGCAACATGACTAGTTTACCTGGATCTAGCTGGAGTATTGCACGATGGGAGTTGTAGTCCACATGGGCTGCACTCCTGTTCAAAGCAGGAGGTGATGGCAGTTTGCATGGCTTAGAGTCTCCGTTTCTGGGAGGATTTTATGCAGATTGTTGAGGAGCCTTCAGCTGCTCTAGGATGGGGGAGTGCTTTGAGATTTCTCTGGCAGTTCATAGCAGAATTCTCCATGCACTGTTTATCTGAGTTGGCATCAGCTGGGTTCCTGCCAGTGGTGCATAAGGGGTACATGGCTCTACTCGCCCATGTCACCATCTACAGCACTTGCAGTAACCGCTCCCTGGAATGCTCCTGTTCCCAGATTCAGGACTTGGGGCCAAGGGAAAGGGTCCAAATTGCAGCTAAAACCATTCCTGTGCGGTGTCAGGGTTGTCTGCCTTGCTGGAGGTGAGTGAGTTTGCTAGTTCTCCGTCCCAGCTGTTGTAAGGCCTGGGAGTTTAGCTGAATCCCCTGGGCAACGGTGACACCTAGTGGCACAAGATCATAGTCCACGGACCAGGTTTAGAGACAGGCTACTCACCAAGATGCCACTGAAAGTCTCCTCATTGCAATCTCCAGTGTGCTGAAGTTGGGTTGGGCTGAGCTGGCTGATGGCTCCTCCATGTTGGGAGCTGAAGGCAAATTCCCTTGATTTGCTCCAAGTTTCTGGAGTGGCCTGTGGGTTTAATCCCAGGAGGCACTGACCATCCCCACACAGGCAGATCCAAGAAGACAGGGTAGGCAACTCTGTGTGAGGGCCTCGCTGGCGTGGAATGTACCTTGGGTGCAGACAGGGAGTGAGAGTGGCCTGTCTGATCCCCTGGGCACAGGGTTCCTGCTGGAACTGTATGCCACACCTGCGAAGGGAGAGTTTAGTCAAAGGGCAGGAGCCCCCTGGGCTTTGCTGCTCGCTGAGGTGTAAGTGCCTGGCTTGCATTCCCTGACACTAGTGCCCCGTGTGTGAGCCCTGGGAAAACTGAGCTTAGTAGCCTGCTGACCCTTGGGAGGTGGGACTGTTGTGGGAGAGACTGACCTTAGTGTTAGAGCAGGGAGGGGCTCAGGGAAGGGAGTCTGGGTATTACAGGCCTGGAATTGACTTATCCCGTTCTCTGTCCGAAGGGGATGAGAGCTGCTTCCCTCCTGCGTGCAGCCCCTTGAGACTCTCTCTGCTGAAAAGGAGCTACAAACATGTAAAGTGTGATTGTTCCCTTCCCCTCTTGGGGCTGAGAGAAGTGATGTATGTGCCCTGTGTGGGAGCCCTGCCCCAGGCACACTGGGCTGGAGACTAGGTGCTGGGAGCTCTGCATGTGATGTTACTAGGTAATACCTGAGCTAGTGTGTATCCCCCTGCCCCCAGGAGATGAGGCTGAGTCTCAGGTGAGTCACTGGCACTTGCATATGGCAATCCCTTCCTGAACCCCTCTGGTTCTCAGGTGATGGAATGATAGCAGCTAGCAGTGCCCTAGGCCCAGTGAAGCCCTCTGTGCCCAGGGGCCAGGCTGCCTCCAGGAGAGGGGTGTGGAGAGGAACATTAGAAGGAGACACTGAGGAAGCAAGTTCACTTATAAAGCAGCTGATCCACTCTGCTGGCTGCTGCTGCTGCTAGTGATTCAGTCAGAGCTGCCTCTAGGAGAAGCTAGGGAGACCAGGGGGGTGAGGGAATATCTTTTATTGGGCCGACTTCTGTTGGTGAGAGAAAGAAGCTTTCGAGCTTACACAGAGCTCTTCTTCAGGTCTGGGAGACAAGAGTGTCATAGCAAATTACAAAGTGGAAAAGATTGTTTAGCATAAGTAGTTAACACATTTCAAGGGACCATTCAAGGTGAAGTGTCTGTACACTGGTTCCTCCCCAACCTCCCAAATCAGGTGAGCAGCCTGAGCTAAAATAGCATTAACCCTTGAGCTGCTGGCACGAAGAGATAGCTGTGGTGCTTGTGGACAGGCTGTTGGTGTTGTATTGTACAGAGGCCTGCTGTCTGAAATACCCAGGGACTCCTTTGGAAAGCCACATGCGTATGTAGGGCCTGCAGGGAATGGTGCCAGGTACCGATTGTTTTAGTTCAGCCTTTGGCATGGGGAGTGAAGTACTGGGTGGAGCGCCTCTTGAATAGGGAGCCAGGTGTGATCTTGGGGGGGGGAAATTGGGGGCTGGGTACCATGTGTGAATTGGGGAGGGGATGGATTTGCTGAGGGCAGGAGCCCTCAAGGATGATGGGGAGCCCAGCACTCCCTTCTCATGTAGTGCAGACACCTGCTGGGCACCACAGGCCAGTGCTGTCTTGGCAACACATGGCCTGGCCCAACTTCGAGCAGCTGGACTGGGAGGGCCTCTTCATTACCATCTTTCTCGTCCCCTCCTTGGCAGTGCATAGCCTTGTCACAAAATGCTCAGGCCTTTCCCCATTCCTTGCCAGGTACTGGGGGGCCTGGGCTGCCTGCAGGTGAGGGGTGTAGCACCGTGGCACATTCAATCATTGCTATCTCTGCTGCAAAGGATCAGTTAGTGCCAAGTGTAGTGCTGTGTGACACAGTCCACTCACTGGAGCGGCGCCTCCTGCTATCCATTACAGGGATTAGCTCCGCCAGCCTGTGTGCCCCCTCCAGGTGGTGCCTCTCCCATCATTGTCTCCACTTGCAGACCAGTCTCAGTCCAATTACCGCAGCATTCTCTTCATGATTCAGCCCTCCAGGTGTATCACCATCCGTTTCTTCACACTTTGGGGGGGTGGGGGAGAGGGAGGGAAAAGTGTTTTAGTTCAACCATCCAGCCACTTCCCCAGTGGCAGGTGGGGGGTGACCCGAGCCCATTCAGTACTCTGGGTCCTAACCCAGGGACCCTGTATATAGCAGCCTCCTGCTGCATCTCCTTCACTCAATGCTGCTTCTGTTCCCTGGGCCACTTCCCTGTGACCCCAGTACCTTCTTCACCCTCTTCTCAGGGCTTTCAGCCAGCCAGAAGCTCCCGCTTGCTCCCTCAGTCCCTGCCAGCAACTGCTCTGTCCAAGGTGCTACCCTTCCTGCAGCCCACTAGGAACACAGCCCTTACTCCTTAGGCTCCCTGCAGCAGCTGACTGTCTCTGTCCCTGCAGCTCTCTTTTTATGGGCCCTGATTGACTGTTCTGTGCAGCCTCTCTCCAATTGGCTGATCCCTGCACAGCCTCCCTAGGCTGCTTTTAACCCCTTCCTTTTCCGGTGTGGGGTGAGAATCCCATCACATGATGTGTTTGAACAGAGGCCACGAAATAGCCATGAAATGGTAATGGCTTCCATTCTCCTACTGGGTTTAGATCTAGAGGCTCCACAGCCCAGGACCTGATCTTCTCAGCAGCCCTTCCTGCTCTCCTGCTGGAATTTCTTTGCCCAAAGACTAATCCTTTGACTCTGCCAGCTGCAGCTGGTAAATGTGGCTAAAAGCACCTGTGCTGCTCCCTTTCAGGATGGGAGCACTCATGCTTTCAAGGGCCAATGCACAATGGGCATGTAGAAAGAAAATTTCTGCCACAGAAAGGGACAGCGGTTAAGGTGTTAAAGCAACAGGTAGGGAGTTGGCAGTATTAGTAGCCTACCAGCATCCATGCCTGGATCCTGATCCAGGTAAATGTGGGTCTGCAGACTGCTCCTGATGCCTGTCCTCTGCATCTCTCCTGCCTGCCTATGGCCCCTCTCACTGGCCACTCCCTGGAGTCCTGGGATCATAGTATTTTGTTTAATCCTGAAGGATCCCAACGTGTTTCATAAACTCTGTATGCAGCCCTGCTGAAATACTCTCCACTCCAGAGGTGGGTGCATCAGGCATGTGCACTGCACACTGACCAAGCCCAGCCGTGGCTCTCCCATACTACCCATGGGAGAGCAATGATGAGCTGGGGTTTCAAGGTCTTGCCCAAGAGCCCTGCACCCTTGGGATGGTTAGAGTGGTGGGGGGCAGAGGTCCACACCCAGAGCAAAAGCCAGAGGCTGCAGAATTCCACAGCAGGTCACTGCTCCTGCAGCAGCAATGACATCAGGACACAAGCATGGTGAGAATGACATAAGGGGATCCTGTTATCTTATGTAGTGGCTGGGCCAAGGGGGGCTGGGCTGCAGAGCTGCGCCAGGGCTGGCAACGTCACATGGGAGAGCGGTTCAAATAGGGAAGCTGCAGCGTTCCCCTTACATGCTGCAGTCCAGACCTCACCAATGCTCTTGCCCCCACTAAGGAGCTGCATGTCATGGCGACTGAGGGGGTCCCCAGGAATTGTCTAGGTAACAAAGAATGAGGACTAGGCTGAGGTCCTGGGATCTTTTGGGTAGCAGAATAGGGTGCTGGGGGAAGGACAAGGTCTCAGGAGATTCTGGGTAACAGGATCTGGGGCTGTTCATCGGGCACTTGGGGAGGGGGGTTAATGTTCATGAGTATCTCCTCTACCAGGACCTGCTCTGCCTGAGCCTAGCCGTGCTGGGGCTCTGTTCTCTGCGAGGCCCAGCTCCGACTGAGCAGTGCCAGTACCTCCCCTTGCAATCTAAGAGTTCTGAGATGTTTACCAGATGCTGGGTATGAGCAGCTGGCTCCCAACAGCAGCTTGTGACTCTGGCCTGTTCTCTCACAGTGCGGGAGAGCTCCTGCCTCAGTAGAAATCTAAGGCACTTGCTGGCTTAGACTCCCTTGCAGCAGCCTTAGATATTCATGGCTTTCTTGCCTGAGCTCCCTATCACTGCAAGCCTGCAGTGCTGGGAAGTGGGTAGCTGCAGCACCTCATACGTGGGGCAATGGGATCACTACAGCTCTCTTACTGGCTTCTCCTCCCTTTTGGGAATCAGGTTATCTGATCTCTGCATGACCCCTGGAAAAGTCCCATTGAATAGCTGGGCTATGTGTGTGAGAACAGCATGGAGCACTGACTCTTCCCTGTAACATCTGACATGTGTGGGGCGGCTGGGGAGGATTTGCCAAATGGGCTGAGACCCCAAAGCAATCAGCAAACCAGGTAACTGATTTCGGGAATCATTGGGAAGGGGAGCTGCCTGCAAGGGAGTCTCAGCCATGCTCTAGCAGGGAAGTAGCATTTTCTATAGCCAGAGAACCACAGAGGGGAGCTCCCTTTGCTGACTGGCCATTGCTGGGGGCAGATGGCATGAGCAACCTGCAGTGAAATGGGGAAGGTGCAAAGCAGTATTTAGGGGGAGGTTCTGTCCTGATTCCCTCTGTTCTTAGACAAATCTGTCAGCTTCTCTGGGCCTTGGTTTCCAAATCTATAACGTGGGGGATGTGTATCCCTAGGCAGAGGATGGAAGAGGGATTTTGAGTGTTCATCCCTTTTAAAATGGTTTGAGATCGTTGGCCAAATAACACTGTGGAAAAGTAAAGTATTGTTCTTGCCCTTTGAAAAAGCCCTGGTGGGGGTAATAGGATTCTGTCAAAATTACTCTAATCACTTGTAGGATCCAACAGAACATTAGGTTCTTTCTGAAGGGCTGTTTAAATCCTGCTATAGAGCTTGTGAGTCCAATACACTTTCATTATTCTGTCAGATTTAGAAATGAATGGATAGTGGAGAGGGGTCAGGCTCTTCTATTCCCCTTGCCTTGTGATATAGGAGTGAAGGACATCAGTGACATTGATAAGGTAGCACATTTAAAACTGATGCACTTTTTTACACAGCACACAATCAGTCTGTGGAACTCACTGCCACATGGTACGTTGAAGCCAAGAGCTCTGCAGGGTTCAAGAACGTTTCAGACATTTATGTGGATAACAAGAATGTCTATAGTATTGGCTTGGATTACATTTGATTTTAGCAGTGATATAAACCCTTGTGCTTCAAAAAAGTGGCCACTAACTTTGGAGGTAGGGGGTGAGAAAACTCTTCCCCTGTGGCTGGGATAGTCCATACTCATCTATTGTGAGGTTTCTGGTGTTGTCTCTGTTAGAGACACAATGCTGGTCTTGTGTGTATGCCTGCTTTGTGCTGGCAGTGCCTATCATTGTCTCTTAGCTAGAGCTGGCTGGAGAATGACCATTTCATTTTGTGACAACTTTCAAGGTTTTGACATTTGCTTTTGTTCCACATTGGAATGGAAACAAAACATTTTGAATGTTTTCATCAAAAGAAATTGTGTCAGAACAGCTGAAATTTTCAATTCTGGTCTCTCTCTCTCTGGTCAGAAGTGACTAGAGAGCCCTGGACTTCAGAAACGTTCCTGTTGAAAACTTTGGTGAAATCAAGAAGTCTCAATAAAACATTTTGGTGTCAACAAAACAGCATATTTCAACAAAACTACATCACTGAAAATATTCCGACCATCTCTACTCTTGACCTCTGTAGGATTTTCCATATGAGAAGTTATTGGCCAGTACTAATGGCTCCCAACGGAGATCTGTAGGCATGGGGGTCCTGTTGTCTGGTGGGGAACAGTCTTTGGGGTCATTTATTTTGCTGACCTATGAAGGGTGCCTAATGGGCTTTCTGTGGGAAACAATGGTTCTGTCCTGGGCCCCTCGTTTCAAAGTGAGGACTTCCTGGTTGAAGGTTTGGGGGTATCCATGAGGTACTTCAGATCAGGGCCTCTTGTGGCATGATGGGGGTGGTTTAGCGGCATGTGAGAGACTGGGTATTTGCAGTAGGAACCTGTCTGTTACCAAAAGGACTGGCTGAAGGAGAGGGGCAGGGATGAATATTTCTGCTTGCTGCATTGCTTTGTCATGCCCCATCTCTCCATGTATCAGGGGGTAGCCGTGTTAGTCTGTATCCACAAAAACAACTAGGAGTCCGGTGGCACCTTAAAGACTAACAGATTTCCGTGCATCTGAAGAAGTGGGGTTTTTACCCACAAAAGTTTATGCCCAAATAAATCTTAGTCTTTAAGGTGCCACCGGACTCCTCATTATCTCTCCATGTGTCCACTCATTGGGCATTTGCATTCTATGGGGCATGACAGCACAGCACATGGAGAGCCCAATTCTGATTTCACCTGTGCCCATGTAACTCCAGTTTTACTCTGGCCTGTTATGACCTCTTGACCAAGTGTCTCCTTGCTGACGGGTAGAGAGGTGTCACTAACATGGTCAGTCTCCTTCCTTCTCTAATTGTCTTGTTTTTGGTTTTCCCTGCTTCCTTTCTCGCTGTTGCTCTGTCAGTGCGCCGTGCGCTCCCCTCTTGCTGGCTGGTGTGACTGAAGGATTGCACTGCAGTGGTGTCAGTCTGCACTGAAATGTGGAAGTAGCAGGGCAGGCGGATTGGCTGCTGGGTGGCTTCCCTGCTCCTTCTGGAGATGGGGGGCAGGGGAGCCTCTGCGTTCTTGTGGCTGCGTCAGGAATCTGTGTTATCCTCCTTTCAGTATGAGCAGGAGCATGATTCACCAGAAACTCCTCCGAGAACGCACCAGGGTTTCAAGTTGCTTGAAATATCAGCTAGCAATTCCGAGACTGAGTGTGTGTCAGGTTCACTCCTCAGCCTGGAGTTTCCTCCTCCTCCTCTATCGATCAAACTGAGACTGCAAGAGACTTATTGAAACCAGCTTATTTTTTTTCCTGTCTAAAGGTCTTTTGATTTAGGTCTGCGGCTTGTTGAATGTGCAGAGAACCAAATACTTGCCTGTGATGTTTTGCATTTAGCATCTCAAAAGGCTGTAGAGGCATTTATTAAGCTTCACTTATCCCTTAGCACACTAGGTTATCATCTCCATTTACTGATGGCGACACTGAGGCACATAGGCATGAAGTGTCTTGGTCAAGGTCACTCAACGAGACAGTGGCAGAGCCAGGAATAGAACCCAGGAGTCCTGGCTCCTTGCTTTAACAACTAGGAATCAAAAGTTGCTGCTGTCTTTAAAGCTGCCAGGTAAGGGTAAGGTTTCTGCTAAACCTGCTGTCTTGTCACTAATTGTCAAGGTAGCCACATTTCTGTGCAGCCTCGTTCTCTTTGATGTGTCCTTTCCAGGGATATTTTGGGTCATTTGTCACCCTGGGTCTATGTAGGCACTTTTTCCATGGTCCAGATGTTTAACATGTCTGCTGGGCAATTTCCCTAAACTCCTCATCTGCCCCTTCACCCAGAAGTCCATCATCTCCCTGCAGAGAGATTGATGGGGGAAGTGGCTTATCTCTCTACGTATCTTCAACAGGATGCAACTGTTGCTACTGCCGAAGGCACTGTAAAAACTTGCAGGCAGTCAGTCACTTCTGGCTGCAATCCTGTTGGATCTCACAAACTAAGGGAGGCCAGACTTAGTTAGAATGTGAGTAGGAGAACCTCCCCAGAGAAACCCTGGATTAGCAGGGGGGCTTGACTCAGGATTGGGGATTGGCAGTGTTGAGGGAGGGAGGAGCCATGGGCTGAAATAACAGGGGCTGCTGGTTGGTATCAAGGGGCACTGACAAAGCGGTGTGTGGGGAGCCCAGGGCTAGAATTGGTAGGGGGCTGCTGGTCAGGTTGAGGAGGCATCAGAGAGCTGTGTGTGGCTATCTGCACTGTATTTGGCTCAGGGAGATGGTGATAACCTTTCATGAGCACCAAACTCACCTGATTCTGTAACTAAGGGGGAGGGAACTGAGGCAATTGCCTGATCTAAAGAGAAATCTTCTGAAGCCATGGCTTGACCAGGCAGATGGGGGCAGCTCACTGGCAATGGTGGTCACTAGGCCCCCCAGGGTTGTTCCATCCTAGTCTGCACTAATGTTAGCACGTGTTAGCTAACACATTTTTAAATATGACTTATTTTCCAAGTCCAGGCATGGCCTGGAAGGGGCTTTGCTAATTGCCCTAGAATGGAGCTGGGCTGGGAGGAACCAGGACTCTGCTCTGGAGAATCCCTTGCAATGGGGAACTTTTATTTACAGGGCACCTCATATCCAAATGCCTCTCAATGCCAGTGAGATCTGAGAGAACCCATCCCCAAAGGCAGCATGGCCTAATAAACAGCAGCAAACAGAGTCCTCTCTAACTCCTCTGCCAAACACAGCAGATCGGTCCCCCTCCAAGCACACAGTCCAAGCTGTGGGAGACTCGGAAGGAAACCATGGCTACTGTTCAGACAATTTCCGTGTCTTAGTATGGTATGGACACAGTGTCTGTGGGGAATGTCTTTGTCTGTGCCTGGCTGGGGTGGCCTGGTATGTGGATCTCTGTTGTGCATGCAGTATGTAAACAGTTTTTGTTAACTTTTTATTTTAAACATTACCTTTCCCCTTCACTATTTTAATGATTTTATTATTGCTAAAAGGGCTGTCTATATAGCAGGTTCACTGTATCACCCACAGAAGCCCTGTAACCACCGTGATGGTGCTGTCTCCATTCTTTGCGAGCGGCTCTGTCCCACTTTTGTCTGTGCTTGGCGGAGCTGACTCTTGCCCAGACCACGAGCACTCTGTCCTGGTGCTGTGCAGTTCAGAGGGGCAGCCAGAGGGTTAATGACTGAAGTGAGAACAGTGGGCATTTTTCTAGTCAGCTGTGCCCTTGAGCTGGCAACACAGGCCACAGTCCCTGTGGAGCCTGTCAGCAGAATCCATAGTGATCAAGTCAGTCTGCTCACTGGTTTTGTCACCCATGGACAATGGAAATGTTCCAAACATTGGGGCTTTTATGAGAGAATCTCCCAGTTTGAAGTGTTCCTTGTCTTGTCTCTAGGGACTTTCAAGCCTGCTTGGATGGGATGGCTGGTGGGTCTCAAGCACCTAGACTCTCTAGAACCCATGGGTTTGGGTTCTAACAAGGCTGACTCAGACCTACCCCCCCCCCCCAAAAAAAAAAGTACTGTCAGCTTAGTGGGTATGTGTGATTTGTGTACTCAGCCTTTAAACCAAGGGCCTCTTGTCTGCCCTGGATGGTCATTAAATGTCACCAAGCCTAGGCACATTTCCTAGGAGTAGAAGTTTACACTCCAGTCCTTGGCCATGATTCCCCCCATCACTGACGCATACAATACTGTGCTCTCCCACCTCCCTGAACTGGCAGCATCCTGGTGCTGCTGGGTGCGTACTTGGTGAAGCACTTTGAGATCCATTTCAATGAGGTGCTGTGTCTATGAAACTTCGGATACCCTGCTGATCTCAAAGCATTCTGCATGCTGTGCACAAGGGGATGGCTACTGAAAGGAAGGATGGCATCATCTCTCTGCCTGCCAGTGGAGCCCCAGCCTCAAGTCAAGTGTGTGACCCTCAGGGCTGTAGTGTAATGTGCTGCATAGACTGCTGGCTTCTCTGGGATCTCTCAGCAGTAGGCAAAGGCTCCAGGCCACCAGCAGCAGGAACTGCTGCAGGGCTTGCTTTCTGGAATGCCGTCTGGCAGCAACAGCAGCTTCCAGAGGGGCTGAGGGCTCCCTGCAGGCAGCCTGTGTGCTTAATGCTGCAGTTTGCACCATATGGACCTTCTCCTCCTCTTCGCTCATCCTCCCAGTGTCTCCTTCCCTGTTCTGCTCCCCTCCCCCTGCAAGCAGTTAGATAGAGCAATTGGCCAGGCACTGGGACAGCAGCACTGACATAAATCTCTCCTAGTGTGGAATGAGGGGTATAAATATCCAGAGAGTGATGTGATCTTTCCAGCTGCTATTAATAGGTCCCTAGGGAGAGAGAGCAAGCAAGCGAGACTGGCTGACACTTAAAGGGCTAGCTACTCCCTTATGTGCTGTGAAAATTAATCAGCACCATGGCTCACCATCTTCCTGTAGGCTAAAGCAGAGCCCTCTGCTAGGTGTGTGGGGATAAGGAGGAGGAGGGAGCCACTAATGACTTGCTAGTTAGGAAGCAGTGATAGGCCAAATGGTGCAGGAGGGATCTCACTTCACTAACTAGAAATGTTTGGGCAGGCTGTGTGGCAGCACTGCACTTGCAGGCCTCTGAGTCCCATCTGGTTTGGTCTCACACCCACTGGCAAGGCAGGTCCTATCATCCCAGATTTTACAGATGGGGAAACTGAGGCACAAAACTGTGAAGGGACTTGCAGGGGTTATGGGGGAACTGGTGGCAGGTTGCCTGAGTTTGGGTCCTGGCTGACCTGACCCCGAGGCTGTTGCTGTCTCTTGGACAGCACAGATCTGCAGCAGGCAGACTGGCTGCTTTGCTGCATCTTGTTCAAGGTCCAACATCCTGCTGCAGTGGAGTGGGACTTGGCTTTTCCCCATTGCGTGTCCCCAGGTCCACTCTGAGCAGGTCAGAAAGGGCATCCATCCCACTGCTGAGCTGATTCAGTTCTATTTAGAGCCCTGGGGTTTGGGTTGGTGCCCAGCGCTTCTGGTCCCTGGCTGGCAGAAATAGCTGTATTCAGCGTATGGGTAGGGCAGCCCGGCATCATGCAGCAGAGCCCAGGCAGAAGGGCTGGTACCCTGTGTGTGGTGTGGTGGGGTGATCTCTTTGCCTATGCACGGGAGGAGGCTCCTTTGTGGGCAGGGTAGGGAGTTTAACAGAGCTGAACAAGCAGAGAACACCACAGCAGCTTCCACGAACAGCTGGCTGGAGGCTCCCCCCAGGAAGTAAAAACGGAGTGAAGGGGAGTGTCTGTATCTTTAGGGCCAACACAGCAGAGGGACATGGGGTGTGTCTCTGGAAGTTCCTGGCACATGAGCAGGGTACTTTTCATGGAGAGTTTGGATGCACTTTGCCTTGTTCCTTTCTCAAGTGCAGGAGCCATCTCACACTGCTGGTGGTTTGTCAGGAGCACAGGGCAGGGGAAGACACCGCTCCCCTTCACTTGCTTCCCCTGCCTCTGCCCGGGTGACTCTGAGTGCACTTGCCTCTTCCTCTCCTCCCATTGTGGTACTGCATTTACTCTGGCCTCATTGGGGTTATTGCTCCCTGCTAATGTGAGCCGTTGTTTGTTGCATGCAGGGAACAGTGACAAGCCATGAGGGATGCAGGCTGCAGCTGCCTAGGCAGCCGCCTAGGCAGCCCATTGAATGGTGAGTGGTGCTCCATGGCTCCCCAGAGCAGATAATGGACCCAGCAAATACCTGGCATCTCATTCCAGTCACCGCAAGACTCCTTATCCCAGCATCCAGGGCAGAGACACGGGAGAGCTCCAGGGAAGGGATGAGGATGTGGGTGAAAGAGTCCTGTGTTAAGTCAAATAGATGCTGAATAAAGGCTGAATCTGCATTTCCTGAACAAACCACACACACACACACCTGCCACTCCCCAACCTCCCATATGTGCCCTTTGCTCCCATCTTCCCTCTGAGCACCCTGTGGGGCTATCTAGAGAACTGTGCCCAAGGTCTGGTATGGTGAAGACCTCACCCCATTATCCCTGGCAGCCCCATGCTGCACCACAACATCCAGCTGGAAGTTCTGGTTAGTATGGAGCTTTCCCCATCCATCAAGCATTCCTGTCTCAGGCCATTGTAGCAGGTGCTAAAGCTACCCCTTTGCCTCCTACAAGAGCAGCGACTGTTGCTTGGCTGGCTGGTTCCTCTGCCTGCTCCCACTTCTGCCTCTCTCTTATCCCTCTGCCCCCCACTCCTCCATCCATCCCACTGCCTCCATTCCCTCCTTCCCTGAGCCTTGTTCATTAATTCCTGCTCAGAACAGCCCCCTCTCACCTCCTGCTCTCTCAGCCCTCCCTGGATTTCTCCCCCACTGCATCCCTCCCCTCAGTAGGCTGGGTTGTCACCTCTTGTCCATCTGGTTGAACCACATGGTGACTGGTAGGCATCATGTCTCGTGTGTTTTCAAAGCACCGGAAAGGCTCTTTCAGTACTAGCAACAACTGGGGCTGGCTGAGAAATGGGCAGTAGGATTTGGGGTGCTAAGGCCCTGAGGGCTCTGTATTTCTGTTCACTGTACAAATTTGTTCTGTACTCTGGGAAACACCTGCAAAATCTTAGAAACGTAGGACTGGAAGGGACCTCGATAGGTCCTCTAGTCCAGGTCCCTGCACTAAGGCAGGACTAAGTATTATCTAGACCATCCGTGACAGAAGTTTGTCTAACCTGCTCTTAAAAACCTCCAAAGACGGAGATTGCACAGCCTCCCCTAGGCAACTTGTTATAGTGCTTAACTACCCTGACAGAAAGTTTTTCCTAATGTCTAACCTAAATCTCCCTTGGTGCAATTTAAACCCATTGCTTCTTGTCTTGTCCTCAGTGGTTAAGGAGAACAATCTATTACCCTGCTCTTTATAACAAACTGTTACCTACTTGAAGACTGTAATCATGTCGTCCCCCCCCTCAGTCTTCTCTTCTCCAGACTAAATAAAGCCTTTTTTTTTGTTTTTTTTTTCCAATCCTTCCTTGTAGGGCATGTTTTCTAGAGACCTTTAATCATCTTTGTTGCTCTCCTCTGGACTTTCTCCAATTTAGCCACGCACATCTGTCTGAAAGTGTGGAAGAATTGTGCTGGGTGTCCTTCCATTCAAGAGAGGACAAGCTTTGAGTGAAAATAGCCCCATTTTATTCATACCATATTGAATTGGTGGATATATATGCCTGCATGTTTTTGTGTACATGCCTCTACTTGGTGGAATTGCTTCTGTGTGTCATAGAACTACTGTTTCTAGCAAAGGAGGCTTCTCCTTTAGCTCAAGTGGTCAGGGCCTGATTTTTGCCTCTGGGAAGTCTGATTTATCCTGCTGCCACCTTGAAGTTCCACACAGCCAGATATGCAGCACAGTGACAGTTGTGATCTCCTGGGTCCCCAATGTAGCATTTAAATAGGCAACTTAGAAAATATTACTGTGTGAATCCCATTATTCCTGGCAAAAAGGCCTGCAAAGCTTATTTTTGGGGGATGAAGAGGTGGTGTCATGGGATGACCCAGAATGTCGAATTTTGTGTCCATCCTTAGTAATGTGTAATGTGCCAGGACTACTGAACTGGGCATGCTGGGCTTTGCTAAAAGTTAGAACCCTGCAAATCTGCGGGGTTGAGGATATCCATAGACTGTTTGTGGATTGCAGATCAGATACGGATATAAACTTCGTATCCACACATGATTCTACTTATAGTGGTAGGTGTGGGTACAGGCACTTTCAGTTGGGATGGGGGACAGGCACAAGGGGTGCAAGCACCCTCGATGGAGGGAGGGGAGGAGGCACTTGGGCTGTGGGCACCCTGGAAGGCTTGCGGGGAGGCCCACAGGCACTCCTGGTGGGGGAGGCATGTAGGGCACAGAGGTTTATTGGTTGCTTTCTCTTTTTGCAGGTGTTTTGACCAAAGGGAAGCAGCAGCAGGGACTTGGAGCTCCCTCCACTGTCGCTGTCAGAAGTTTTAGCCAATCAAATGCACCCTGACAATAAACTGACCAATCATGGAAAGACAGGTAACAGCGGCACCCAGTCTCAGCACCATAATGTGAGCCAAGGACCCACCTGCAACCTGGGGTCTAAGGGCGTGGGGGCGGGAAATCATGGCAGCAAAGCCAATCAGATTTCTCCTGGCAACTCTGGACTGAAAAACAGCCAGAACGCTGTCCCAAACTTTGGGTCCTTGAAGGGCAAAGTGAAACGGGAACGAAGCATCTCGGTGGACTCAGGAGAGCAGCGGGAAGCCAGCACCCCCTCACTGGACACAGAATCAAAAGGTAATGCTCAAAAACCTTTGCCTTGGAGAGATTGTCTCTGAACTGTCCCTCGCATCCTAGTGGGAACTGGGTGTGGAGCAGCTAAGAGCTTTCCCTGCAGCCTGTGATCCTGCAGTGCCCATGCTGGGCTAGCTAGGAGCTCCCCTACTCAGCCTGTGCTCCTGCACCCTTGGGCTGCCCTCTCCCTGCAGGTGGTGCTGGGACTGGAATAACTGTGAGCTCACTCATGGCCTGTGTTCCTACACTACTCCTCACAGCACCTTCTGCTGGGGAATGCTTGGATTGCACTGGTTGGCAGCGTCACCCCAGACACCCTACATACCCCATACTGGGCTCCATTTTGTACTTGCTTCTAGGGCCCTAGTGAGCTGCAGCATGTCATCAGGAGTTGTGGTGAAAATTCCCTAATAGTGCAGATTCCAAGCACAGAACTGAGACAGGTTTTGTTAATTGTCTAATTGCTGTTGCCAAAGATCTGACTCTTTGTGGTGCCCTTGCACGTGTTTTGTTTCTGCCCAGCCTTAGTTAGAGGGAGTTGGTGTGAGGGTCGCTGGTTGAAGAGTTAGTGGTTTTGTTTGCAGTGGATGACTTCTGAGTTAAATCACATGGTTTCTTGAAAAGGGCTGAGTCAGCACTTCCTGACCGTTGGCTTCCCTGTTCTAACCAGCCTCCCACAGCTTGTTGGGCCCTGCAGAGCACTGTGCCAAAGGGCTGCATGTGACACTCACCACAGCAGACCTGGGAGCATTTTGCCAGTGAGTTGCAAAGTGAGAACCTCAGGCAGTATCCTTGGTTCCTCTTAGGGGCCATCTTTACACCTGGTAGCCTGGAGCTGCTCTTCCCAGGAGTAGCACTGCTGCTCTGGCCCATATTCCAGCATGTCTCATGATCAAAGATCTGTTTAGGCTTCTATAGGAACATAAAAACTGGCGGGCTGGCTTGGACCAGAGCTGCATCCAGCCCAATGTCTTGTCCCTGACCATGGCCAGTGCCCGCTGCTTCAGAGGAAGGTGCAAGAAACACCATTATAGACTATGTCCTGCTTAAAAGGAAGGTTTCTTCCTCAGTGACAGTGGGAGGTTGGCTAATGCCCTGGAATGTGAGAGTTCATAGCCCTAGCTAATGGGATGGGAATGTTCTCATTATCCATGTAAATGTTCAATCCTTTATTGAATCCAACTATGCTTTTGGCTCAGTGTACTGAAGCATTGATTTGAACAGGTGAATTATTAAAATAACTCAGTCTAGAAT
Organism: Terrapene triunguis; assembly: GCF_002925995.2. Taxonomy (NCBI): domain Eukaryota; kingdom Metazoa; phylum Chordata; order Testudines; family Emydidae; genus Terrapene; species Terrapene triunguis. Next base: position 18,131,754 of record NW_020664725.1, on the reverse strand, counting down.
GCCGGAATCTCCTATGTAACTTCTTTGGCCTCCCAATTCAGCTACAGCTCACTGATGTCTATCTTGAATCTGGCCTCTAAACACTGTTCTGTGTAAGAGGCTCAATGAGGGAGTGATGTTTTGGGGGTTACAGCAGAGGACTGGAAGTCACCACTCCTGGGTTCTATTCCTGGCTCTGACACTGACACCCTGTGTGACTTTAGGCAAGTCTTTCCCCCATCTCTGAGCCTCAGTCTATCCCTCTGTGTAATGGGGACAATACCCAGTCTTGCAAACTGCTTTGAGATCTTCAGAGTACAAGTGTCATAAAATGGCAGGGTATTATGGCACCAATCCCTCAAATGGCCCTAAATCTCCCTACCATTTCCACCCCTGGAAATCTCTGCCCCGCAACCTTGGGCTTAGTGCCAAAGCCTTCCCTCACTCGCAGCAGGAGCCAGGTAGCATTTGAGTATATGTAGGGCCCTACCAAATTCACAGTCTGTTTTGGTCAATTTCACAGTCATAGGATTTTAAAATAATAAATTTCATTATTTCAGCTATTAAATTTGAAATTTCACAGTGTTGTAATCGTAGGGGTTCTGACCCAAAAAGGAGGTGTGTGTGTGTGTGTGTGTGTGTGTGTGTGTGTTGCAAAGTTATTGTAGGGGGATGTGGTTCTGCTACCCTTACCTGTGCTGGTGGTGGTGGTGGCATTGCCTTCAGAGCTGAGCAGCTGGAGAGCGGTGGCAGCTGGCTGGGAACCCACTCTGAAGGTAGCACCACCACCAGCAGCGCAGAAGTAAGCATGGTATGGTATTGCCACCCTTACTTCTGCACTCCTGCCTGCAGAGCTGGGCCTTCAGTCAGCAGCTGCCACTCTCCAGCCACCCAACTCTGAAGGCAGCAGCACAGAAGTACGGGTGGCATGGTATTGTCACCTTTATTTCTGCATTGCTGCTGGCGGGGCGCTGCCTTCAGAGCTGGGCACCCAGCCAACAGCCGCCACGCTCTGGCTGCCCAGTTCTGAAGGCAGCGCAGAAGTAAGGGTGGCAATACTGCGACCCCCTCCTGCAACTCCCTTTTAGGTGAGACCCTCAATTTGAGAAATGTTGGTCTCCCCTGTGAAATCTGTATAGTATAGGGTAAAAGCACACAAAAGACCAGATTTCGCGGCCCGTGACATGTTTTTCATGGCCGTGAATTTGGTAGGGCTCTAGGTATATGGATTCCTTTCAAAGAATAATAAAGTATCTCGTATTCCAAGCTGCTTGTGTTTATAGAGCTGCAGCCTGAGATTCATCCTCTGAGGCAGTTGGCGAGGATGCTTACTAGCAAAGATATGTGCAGAGCTCTCTCTCCTGGTCACATGCCATGGATGGGCTGATGTGAATACAAGGCTCCACCCCCACCCCTAACCCCCTCCAAAAAAAAACATGGTTGCTGGGTTGGCAATGCTGATCCTTGCTGTATGTTACTCTTTCCTCCTGCCTGCTGGGTGGTCTTGGACACCTGTGGAACTGATTTCCAGGGATGCTGTGAAGGCCCAAAGTATAACTGGGTTCAAAAAAGAATTAGATAAGTTCATGGAGAATAGATCCAAAACTGGCTATTAGCCAAGATGGTCAGGGTCACAACCCCACATTCTGGGTATCCCTAACTCTCTGACTCCCAGAAGCTGAGACTGGACGACAGGGGGATGGATCATTTGATAATTGCCTATTCTGTTCATTCTGTGCCTCTGAAGCACCTGGCACTAGCCATTGTCGGATTACAGGATGCTGGGCTAGATGGACTTGGTCTGACCCAGTATGGCCGTTCTTATGTTCTGATGATGGTGAAACGGAACAGGCCAGGTTCCGAACGTGACAAAACCCTAGGAGAGGGACGCACTGCTCTCCCGCCTGTTGCCTTGTTGAGAGACCATTGAATCCATGAGGCAGGAAGCCATCTCTGGGGCAAAAGCTACATCCCTGCCCCAGTGCAGCATGTACCTGTTGCTTTGGCCTAGCTGAGCTTCTATGGTTGTTTTTTGCAATCATGTCCCTGCCCCCCCTTCCCCTTTAATTCTGCTCTGATTGGAACTAGTTGCCATTTTCTGGGGGCAGGAAGGGGTGGTTAGTAATTTTTCTTGTATGAAAACCAGTGGTGCATCTCTCCCTGCCAGTCACCATACACGGCTGCAGATTCAGGCCTCTGGGGAGAGAGTCTAAATGCTGAGGCCAAGATGTCAAGGGAGAGCGCTCATTGTGTCTGGCTGGGAGGAGAGCTGGGGAATGTGAACCCCATGCAGGGAGGGGAGTTAGAGCAGGAGCAATAAGGGAGAAGAACTTGGCTGAGACTGAGAGGGGAAAATTTGGGCTGGATGCCAGGAAAGTGCCCACGCAGTGAGATGGCTCAGGCTGGGGAATCGTCTCCCAAAGGGAGGGTAGGAGCCCCATTGCTTGGCACATTTCTGCTACTCAGGGCAAACCTCTGGGTGGGACCCTGCTGGGAACAATTCTGCTGCAGCCAGCAGGGAGATGGGAGTTGACAGGCCTCTAATGAGCCCCCATATCAGTCTGTTGTGCCAGACTGAGCTCTTGTGAATGGCAGAGACGGCTGGTATTGACTGAGGTTTCCTGATCAGCACTCCAGCAGCAGCTTTGCCTCCCCTGGCTAATGTCTGGGTCGCAGCTCCGGGATGGTGCTGGGGCTCCAGCAAAAGCTTCCGGATCCCTGACAAACAATCTCACGCTGTTTTAAACAGTTCTGTGGCAGCAGTTTGGACCCAGCTCAGGCTGTGATCCCATCCCTCCCCATAGGTGAGGAATGACTGCATTGGAGAACGGGTCCTGGTAGCAGGCTCCCAGCCTGGGCTCTGACTGCTAAATGTCTCTTTGCAAAGCCATGCTAGCAGGGCCTCACCCACAGCACAACCAGGGCCTTGCTGCAGGCACATCACAGTTCAGCCAATGGTCTCTGGGCAGAGATGGAAATGCTGCTTCCAAGTTGTGCACTGTAGGAGGGAGACTCGATGCAAGTCCTGCACTATTTGGGGATAGCAGGGCTTCTGACCCACGTAGGGCTGTTCAGTCATTGGGCAGGAGTCCACATGGCTCCATGCTGGGTGGGATTGCTGTGGTTTAGTGCAAGAAGCAGACAGTGGCTGGTTGTCAGGGCCAGGGTGATGCCTGTCACAGGGAGCTGAACTCTTGTACATCTGCCCCTCTGTTCATTGGACTCCCCCGGCTGGTTTTGCTAGCATGACCCTAAGTGCCAGGAGATGGTGGGGCAGAGCCCCAGCCTACTCAGTCCATGGCTGTGCCGTGGCACTCTCCGCTTTCTGACAGGTTCTGTCCCATTGCAGGTGAGGTGGCTCCCCGCAGCAAGCGTCGGTGTGTGCTGGAGAGGAAACAGCCATACAGCGGGGACGAATGGTGCTCAGGCCCGGACAGCGAGGAGGACGACAAACCCATCAGCAGCACACACAGTGAGTATCCCCTCCCCAAACAGCCCCGAGATCACTGCATGCCTAGTTCCTGCCCTGGAGTCTGTCAGAGACGGCAGCGATGGCAACCAAAGGCTCCCAGAAGAAGCTGTCTGCTGGCTTAACAGGGCGCTTGGTGAGGCGTGTGTTGATGCTGCAGGGTTATGGTATTGCACACAGTGTGGGTATATTGTGAGGGAGGTGTGGTGTGGTGCTCTGCAGGTGGATTTTGTGCAGTGTGGTTTAGATGGTGGTGTGCTGGAGGATTGTTGAATGCAGTGTGAGGGTAGGAGGGGTTGGTGTGTGATATGGGACTGGATCAGTCCCCCAGCCCTCTTGGCCCTGTCTCCACGAGGGGATATTCCCCCCCAACCCCCATGACAGGTGGGCTGGCCACGCTGGGCTGTTGTGCATGGCTGGCACTGACTTGGCTTCAGTGCTGTTTTGCAGGCCAGTGGGCATGCACAGAGTTCATCATGTTCTGTGAGCGCTGTGCTGCAGAGAGTGCCTCCCGCATGGATTTAGATCCCTGTTCACACTGTACTGTCAGACCATCCACTCTGGAGTCACTACAACCCTGCTTGCAGGGGGTTGTGCTCTGGCATCGAGGGAAATGCTCAGGGCCTGCCAAGAATCTGGACAGGGCTGAGTTAACCAGATTGCACTGCACACTGCCTTAATTTCTGATCAAGGCTTTAAATCAAGTTAAAAGCTTGCTCTGAGGCCCTGACGGTTTTTATTGTAAGTCTCTGGGGAATGGTGACGTTTTATCAATAGGTTTCATGTGACTTTTAAGCCTCCGCTTCCTCATTTCCCCCATCTCGGTCCTCCCTCCCGACCCATTGGAATCTCATATGTTAAAAAAAGTGTCATTTTGTGTTTAGCTGGAAGCTGAGGCACTTCCCTCGGCCTAATAAATAGCACAGTGATCTGACATGTCTGTGTGGGGGTGGGTTGTGAACAAACTGAAGGTCCCTCCTGCCTTCCAGAAACAGGAAAATCCTTTGATTTGTTGCATTTTGAATTCAACTGTTTTCAAACTGTGGAAGTGAAAATATTTTTGATGCAGCTGGGTCAGGTCCATTTGGGTCCATCCTTCACATTCTCACTCTTCATCCTGCCAATGGCTTTCCCAACAGACAAGTTCCCCAGCTGCTGGAAGAAAAAGCTAGATTTGTTTCCCTGGATCCATCTATCCTATTCACTTCCCTTTCTCTCCAGAATTGTGTTTAAATTCTGCTCACAGCAACTGGAACATGGTAAAGTCATTAAGAAAAGTGTGAAGCTAAGAGTTTGTGAATCAGAGCAATTGCCCCTAAAATGATAGAGGAGATTTTCCTAGATCAATATTCATGATGGTTTGTATTTCTTAAAACTCCAGACGCTTTTAGCCATGAATACCTCCCCCACACCCTCTCCGACCCAGGCTCCCAATTTGACATAAGGGACTCACGTTGTTATCTTCTCCATCCACATAGCTGCAGTCTTAGCTTTCAGTAAAAAGACTGTACAGGGTAAAGACTGGTTTGCCACATACTCTGAAGTATGCTTCCAGTTATTGAAGCAAAATGCATGCTATATATCCACTACAACATGAACCCCTCTCCTGAAATATGTGCTAACCTCAGAATAGCCAAGAGCACATTGCAACAAACATCAAGGCAACGTGCTCAATCGTACTGGCTCTCTCTCTCTCTCTCTCTCGCTCTCTCTCTCTCTCTCTCTCTCTGTGAAAAGATACAAATGTCCTTTGAGAATGGAGATCTAAGAGGATGATGGAATCAAGAAAGCAATAGTACCTTCAGCCAGGAAGATTGCCCACTCAAATCTCTTAATGGAGACGACATCATCAACAGAAGCAAATAGATGCAGTATCACAAGCTCTAGTCACATGAAACCACTCTTTCTGAAGCAGCGCTAAATGCAGTCCCCAGGCTTCTATATCAAACTCTTTGATAGTCTGAACCGTCTATAAATGAGCTTGAAAAGGCAATCACCTCCCTAGTACCAGGAAAGGCTACAGGAAAAGAAGGAATTCCAGCTGAAGTACTGGAATAAGACTTAAACATCTGCCCAATGTCTTGTTTGCCTGGTGGAGGGAAGGAGGGGTATTGCAAGACATGAATGATGCCAACATCATAATGCTGTATAAAAACAAAGGAGAATGGAGTGATTGCAAAAACTACAGAGGAATCTCTTTCCTTAGGATTGCTGGTAAGGCATTCGCACAGCAATCAACTTCAAAAGACTCCAGGTTCTTGTTGAACGCATATATTCAGAGAGTCACTGTATCTTCCGTGCCAGTAGATCAGCTATCCACATAGTCTTCATTAAGGCCGCTACAAGAAAAGTGTCAAGAACAAGGAAAAGCTCTCTACATGGCTTTCATAGATCTTACAGAGGCTGTTGACCTGGTCAGCAGAATGGGTCTTTTCCAATTGCAAGAGAATTTGTTGCGCCTCCTCCCCCACCCACAGTCCTCCTCAGTCTAATTCAATCTTTCCACAATGGCATGAAGGCTACAGTCCAATATGATGACGATCAATCTGACTGCTTTGTAATCCACAGTGGTATTAAACAGAGATATGTTTTGGCACTAACACTTTTCGATATATTCTTCTCTCTGCTGCTTTGTCATGCTTTCTCATCTAGCACTGAGGGTGTACGGACAACACTTCAACATTGCACATATAAGAGCTAACAGCAAAGTCAAACACCTGCTGATAAGGGAACTTCTTTGTGCTGACAGCGCACTGTTTGCCGCACACAGTGAAGAGGACCTTTAGCAACGTGGCAGTAGCTTTGCACTAGCTTGTGACAAATTTGGACTAATCATTGGTCTAAAGAAGATCATGATTATGGCACACATGTGTGGACTGCACCAAAAGTTTTAATAGCTAGTACCATGCTAGAATTTGTCACAAGCTCTGCTATCTAGGATCAACTGTTCTGGATAACCTACCTCTATATGATGAGCTTAATTCTCACATTGGAAAGGCAGCCACCAGACCCACACCAAGGGTATGGGTCTACCAGCTGTGCATTTTAATTACACTGCTGTATAGTGGCAAGATTTGGACCACCTACAGTGGACATGAGTAGGCTAAACACCTTCCACACCCATTGTCGTCTTCATATTCTAAATATCAAGTGAGAAACCAAAGTTTCTGACACCAAAGTACCTGAGAAAGCAAAATTGCCAAGTCTAATCACTAATCTTAAACACAGTTGCTGGCATTGTCATCTGCAATGGATAGATGATGGGCGCATTCGGAAGGATCTCCTGTATGGAGAATTTGTGGATGCTCCAAGGCCACTGGGCCAACCTAGGCTCAGGCTCAAGGATGTTTCCAGGAGTGACTTCAAAGCTTTTAATATAGACGCTACAGGGTGGGACGATGCAGCTAACAGGCCATATTGGTGAGCTGCCCTGCACCAGGGAGTCAGAGGCTGAAGAGATGTGGTTGAGGGAGAGGAAAGTGAAGGCAGCAAAGCACAGCAGCCTCAAAGTCTTAGTAGTGCACTAGCTTCCTCTTCTGGCCTTGCGCCTTCTGCCTGCATTATTTATGGCAAAGACTGTTGCTCAAGAATTGGATGTTTTAGCCACTTGCAATGTTGCAGCACAACACACAGTAACTGAACTTATTTGGCTGTTTCACTGTCAACTTTCAAGGCTGCCATTCCATGTTAATGCTTCATAAAGTTGTATGGGAGTCTGACTATCTTTGCTGCAGGAAAGTTGCCAGTTGGAAATGCGCATTTCTGCATCACCCTAGAGCGAGGATCCTCCCCTCTGCTGTGCAGGCCTACAGCTGGGTGCAGAGCAAGGCAGGCAGGCAGTACAAAGAAAATGGACAAGCATACAAGGAGCTGCAGAGTTGCCCTTGTGTCTGACTCAGTGCAGTGCAAACAAACAAGGGCTTACAGCAAGTTGCTGTTCAAGGCTCCTCCCTTTAGATCACTGGGTTTGAGGCAGTATAGCCCAGGGCACTAGGCTGGAAGTCAGGACTACTGGGTTCTCTTCTTGGCTCTGCCACAGATTCACTGGGTGACCTTTGGCAAGTCACTTCTCCTCTGTGCCTCAATAGAAAGGGATAACGCTGCCCTGCCCTTTACAAAACACACTGTGATCCATGGGTGAAAGGTGCAAGGTAAGACTAACTGCTATTTCTGAGGCTCGCTGTAAGCAGATTGTCAGGATGCTGCCATGTGTGACAAGCTGGAGAACAAATGGCCATTCTGTTTAAAATGGCTGGATTTTAACAGTTCTGCATAGAATTTTGCCAACTCAGGCACCATGATCCCCATAACATGGGGAGGAGTGAGCCTTCCTCAGACTGCCCCCATGACCGAGACAAGAGCCTGGTTCCCCTCCCAGCACAGAGACTCTAGGGAGTCTTGCTCAGAGACACAGGGTAGTCTGGACAGTGCACAGAGGAAGCTCTGGGTGAATCCTGGCTTTGAACCATTCCGGCCTCATCCTTTATTTAATGCCAGAACCTTGTAGTTCACATGAAGGTGCAGTAGCTCTGCACTCCCAGTCAAGTTCAGGGCCTGGGAGGATGAGTGTGGCTCTGGCTTCAAGGGGGCTTTGTGCAGGTGGAAGTGCTAATGCAGAATATCTACTAACTACCCTCCAGCTGTCCATAGGGCGCTGTGCAAATGCAAAGCACTAAGTGTTGTTGTTAATTACAATTATTATTAATATTAAGTAGGAGTATTATTAAATAATTGATAGTGATTAATTATTATCACTCCAGTGTGCCGTGTTCCCGGAGCGTCTCTCTGGAAATTGCCCTGGAAGGGGAAGGCTGCGGGTGTTTGGGGCCGATCACTCACCAGGAGGGAAAATGAAGGGGAGGAACTAAGCCACTCCCTGCTCCTCACATCTCTCTGGGAGGCTGTAGATATCCAGGCCCAGAAAAATCCCTGTTGTGTGCTGCCATCTGCTGGAGGCTGGGGGAATGCATAGCCCTGCCCTGCTGGCGGGAAGATGCAGGAGAGAGGCCCTGCTCCCCAACACATGCGTTTTTTGTTCTTTCCTGTGTTTTGTAAGGGGATAAACTTCAGGGTAGAATGTTAGACCAAAGAGACTGAATCCTCTCCTCACACGCACCTCTGACACTGCCCCACAATCCTGATACTCAGACTCCCTGCTACTTCCGTCCTGGGCTCCCTCGACACGCACATCTCTGCCAGTGCCTCTCATTCCCAGCTTGCAGATCCCACTATCCCAGCCCCAGGCTCCCCCACACCATAGGCAGCTTTGCAGGTTCCCCTCAATCCTGACCCCCCAGACTCTTGTTATTCCAGCCCTGAACTCCTGTGTTATACCCACCTCACTCTGGTAATTGCCCTTAGTCCAGACATTCAATGTGTGCTGTTTAGCTCTGGCATCCTGCGCGGTGCTTCCCAGCAGTTTGTCTTATGCTGATTGTTGGTAACAGCTGCTCTCTCCTGTGCCCTCTGCAGACTGTAATGTAGCAGATCCTGCAATGTCCACAGCCCCGCAGCTTGGTCCTGGGTCCAACCCGCTGCCGAACCTGAATGAGACCAGTTCTTCCAATGCACCACATGGCGCTGCTCCTGGCCTGCGACCCGATGCTGGGGGCAGTGGAGGTGGTGGTGCCGGAAAGCAGCCTTCCCAGTTTGTTTACGTCTTCACCACTCACCTTGCTAACACGTAAGCGGTAAACCCCTGTGTCCTCCCCAATCCTCCCCATTGGCTCTGGCCGCTTGGATTGTTTTACCACAGCTGCCTCCTACATGCTGCAGTTAGCACTGCAGCCTCTGGAGAAGGTGGGGACTGGAGGTTCCCTGGGTTGCCCCTAGCATGACCTCTCCCATCACCCCCCCAATCCACATTCTCCCTAGCATAGTTGTCAGCTGCTGGTGGAGAGATTTCATCTTAAATGTGAGCTGCCTCCTGGTAGTGCCCTAGCCCTGCCAGCTGCAACAGGAGCCACAGAGTGCATTTGGCCAGATGTATAATAAAAGGTCATAGGAGTACTGAAACACGTGTTGGCTGCTGCCAGAGGCAGGATACTTGGTTAGATGGATTAGTGGTGTGATCTGGAAGGGCCCTGGGAGAACAGATTGCAGTGGGAGGCACTGGGTGCTAACGCTCCAGATTACTGGGTGCCCTCGACTTGCTCCCTTCATTCTTTTGCAGTATCTCAACTGCTGATTCTCGGGGAACATATAGCTTTAGAGTGCCTGCTTAGGTCATAGCTAGAGTCCTGTGAAATTCTTTTTATTTTTTATAATTTTTCCTTTTATTTTTCGGGAACTTTGTGCTGTTTTATCCATGTGGGAGGGGCTGTGTCCTGCCCCCAGGAGAAGTGGGAGGCCCTGAGGGGGCACAGAGCGAGCCTGCCCCACACTCACCCCATTGCAGCAGCTCCTATCCTGCAGGACCTCCTCACTCTGAGTGTTGAGACCTGGCACACGGCGTCACAGTGCTGCTCAGATTTGGCCCAGCTGCCCCTCCATCGTGAGGACCGGGGTGTGGCTAGGCCAAATTTCAGTGAGTGGTGCTGCAACATCATCTGCTAGGTCACAATGCTACTCACTCAGATTTGGTCCGGCTGCACTCCCCCATTCCTTCCTGTTATGATGGCAGAGGGATGGCCAGGCTAAACCTGAGCAGCATTGTTACCCTGTGCGCCAGGTCACAAAGCCCGGTGCAAGGAGCTGGGCCCAGCCCCTGCTGTACAGTGATTTTTTTCATTTGATAGTTGTTTTTGCTTTTATTTTGTGTTATTTCACATTTGCAAAGAACATGGGGTTCTAGTCCTAGCATATCCCAGTGTCACCCTCCCAGGCTATATCCCTCTGACAGCACACAGCAACCAGTGCAGAGTCCAGCACAATGCACAGTTCAGGGGGTGGGGAAGGGGAAATTGCAAGGCAGATGTTTTCCTGTCAGAGAGATGCCCTGAGATCTGTGCAGAAGACAGGGAAGTTCAGTGCCAACTCTCCTCTGAGATTCCACCTTGAGCCCAGGGGGCTTGGGCATTCCACTAGGGGGCCAGCAGGCAAAGGGAGCCCTGCTGGGAGTTCTGAGCCTGTGGACCCAGGTTGTTGCTAAGTATTTCTGGCTTGACACTTTGCTGTTCTTGACTGGCTGCTCTCTCTCTTAGTGCCGCAGAAGCCGTCTTGCAGGGGCGAGCAGACTCCATCCTGACCTATCATCAGCAGAATGTACCCCGGGCAAAGCTAGACCAGGTATGGCTGGGTGTGAGCCAGACACTCCTGTCTGTGCATGCTGCTGGCTAATGTCCTCATGGCCAGTCACACCCTGACCCCACTTGCAGCTCACATTCTTTCAAGGGGGATGGGCTCAGTTGGCTCTTGTGGGGATTCAGGGCTCGAAGCCCACCCAAGGTCTGGGGCTATACACCTGCCTTACGTGTTTCTTGCTAACTTTGGCTTCCCCTTTCTATCACAGGCTCCGGCTCCCAAGGTACTGGGAGTCGCCGAGCAACTGGCAGTTAACCCACCTGCCTCCAGCACTCCACAGTCCCAGCCCCCAGCATCGCAGGGCAACCAGGCACAGCCTCAGCCCCCCCCAGCACAGCCCCCCCCACCCCAAAGCATCAGTCAGCAAGCTCTGCCTGCACCAACTACCCTAGCCCAGGAAGGGACGGGAGAGGACATTCGGCGGGACCTGACTCCCAACTCTGTGGGAAATAGCAGCAGCAGCACCCAGCCAGGGAGCAACCACCCCAACACGCCCAACGCCTCCACCAACCCGATGCAGCCTGGGCAGGTGGACTCTTCTAGTGCTTCCAGCTCTAACTTACTGGGGGATGGTGCCAGTGCTGGGGCAGGCGGAAATGGGCAGGTAGTGCTGGGCCCCAGGAACCCTATGAACTCAGAGGGGCTCTCTAAGGAGCAGCTGGAGCACCGGGAACGCTCCCTGCAGACCCTGCGGGACATTGAGCGCCTGCTGCTGCGCAGCGGTGAGGCCGAGCCCTTCATGAAGTCCAACCAAAGTGCTGGTGAGGGTGGCCCCACTCCCCAGCCGCAACCCCCACCCACCCAGCCACCCCTCCCACCTGCGGGCATGAAGAAGTATGAAGAGCCCCTGCAGTCCATGATTTCACAGACGCAGAATCTGGGGGGCCCCAACTTGGAGCATGAGGTCCCCCACCACCCAGGCTCTGACATGGGGCAGCAGATGAACATCATGATGCAGCGGCTGAACCAGGACAGCCTGACACCAGAGCAAGTGGCCTGGAGGAAGCTGCAGGAGGAGTATTATGAGGAGAAGCGGCGGAAGGAGGAGCAGATCAGCATCCATGGTCGACCTATGCAGGAGATGATGATCCCACAGTCCATGGGTGGCATGATGATCCGGGGGCCACCACCACCCTATCACAGCAAACCAGGGGAGCCGTGGCCTCCAGGGATGGGCAGCCAGCTAAGGGGGCCCATTGAGGTCCAGGACCCCATGCAGATGAGGGGAGCACCCCCCTTCCCAGGGCCAAGGTTCCCTGGAAATCAGATGCAGAGGGTCTCTGGCTTTGGCGGGATGCAGAATGTGCCCATGGATGCCCTTGGGCCCATGAATGCTATGCAGCGGCCAGTCAGGCCTGGCATGGGATGGAATGATGATATGCCTCCAATAGGAGGCCCAGGGAACTTTCCACAAGGGAGCCTGCCCTATCCTTCAGGGCAAGGGGACCCTGAGCGGTTCATGAACCCTCGAGCCAGGGAGGAGATCCTGAGGCACCAGCTGATGGAGAAGCGCCCGGTGGTGATGCAGAGGCCCATGGGGATGTCTGGCAGCTCCATGAGCCAAGGTTTGGAAATGGAGAGGATGATACAGGCTCACAGGCAGATCGACCCGTCCATGTTCCCTGGACAGATGCCAGGAGAGAGCCTAGGTGGCACACCCATAGGTATGGACTTCACGGGTACCCGGGGGATATTGAGCCCACCCATGAGCCAGTCGAGCCTCCGAGACATGGATGCGCCCATGGGACCTGGGAACCTCAACATGAACATGAATGTCAACATGAACATGAACATGAACCTCAATGTCCAGATGACCCCACAACAGCAGATGATGATGTCGCAGAAAATGAGGGGCCCTGACATGATAGGCCACCAGGGCATCAGCCCTGAGGATCTGGCCAGGGTGAGGGCTCAGAATGGTAGTGGTGGCACAATGATGGGGGGGCCACAGAAGATGATGATCCCCTCACAGTTCCCCAGCCAAGGGCAGCAAAGCTTCTCAGGTGGGCAGGGCCCCTATCCAAGCATGCCCCAGGAGATGGGCAGTGCCCCAGACATGTTCAGCCCTGAACAGGGTGCCATGTCCATTGGGAACATCGGCGGCACCACCAGGCTCAGCCACATCCCTTTGCCGCCAGCTTCCAATCCCCCTCCCACCCAAGGGGGCAACCTAGCCAACATGCACCCGGCACCCTCACGGGGGCTGGGCCGCAGGCCCTCCGACCTCACCATCAACATCACCCAGATGAACTCCCCTGGCATGGCCCACCTCAAGTCCCCAACTCTCAGCCAGGTGCACTCACCGCTTGTCCCCTCCCCATCTGCCAACCTGAAGTCTCCCCAGACGCCCTCGCAGATGGTCAGCATGCCACCTTCCAACCAGTCTGGGCCCCTGAAGTCGCCCCAGGTGATGAGCTCCTCCCTCAACGTCAGGTCTCCCACCAGCTCACCAAGCCGCCTGAAGTCCCCTTCCATGGCCGTTCCTTCACCCGGGTGGGTGCCATCTCCCAAAACCACCTTGCCAAGTCCAGGAGTCAGCCAGAGCAAGCAGCCTATCAGCATGAATTCGTCAGCTTCCATGGGAGGGCTGGATCAGGGTAAGCTGTGCTAAACTGTGTATGTGAGTGGGATAGGGCCATAGAATTAAACCTGGTGCTCCAAAGGTCTCTGCACATTGCTGGTCACTCTCATAGGGCCCAATAATTCTGTGGCTTCCAGACCCATATTTTCCATATACTCAGACTAGTAGTGATTACGTGACTATTTCCCTGCAGGGCAGTGGTGGGAACCTGCCTTCCCATAGCCAGCTCTCCCTGTGCTGGGATTTGGGGCCCAAATCTCTTTGATTTGGGGTTGGCGAGTGGGCATCTAGGGCCCATGGGGATGTCTGGCAGCTGGAAGTGCTGTGATAGCAGCCCAGTTCCTTTTCCAAAGGGATAGAACACACCATCTCCCTTTCTGTGCCATGCACCAGGCCTCAGGGCAATGTGGCTCAGCATCGGGAAGAAGGGAGCAAGAGCCTAGATTAGGGGAAATGCATACACTCTGGAGAGGGACTGCTCTTTCCTGGTGGGCTGAATGAGCCTGGCCTGCCCGACACATGCAAGCCTGCATTTGCTTCTTCTGGGGATTAATGCCAGTGATTTGCTGTGCCCCACCCCACCCCCTGATGCTGTGCTTTCTTATTCACAAGGAGGAAAACAGAGTAGGCAGCCTAACGTGCACTGTAGAGGTTTGGAGGGAGACATTGGACCAAATTAGAAATGGGGAGCCAGGATGCCAGCATTCCCAAATCCCTCTGCTGAGTGGCTCATGCTCTCCAGGGTTGGGTAGGGATGGAAAAATGGATTGATGGGAGACAGAGTCCTTAAACATGTGTCCTGACTTGAGGAAGTGCACTGAGAGGAGGGGACAGTGGGTATGTGTCTGTCACTGAGCAAACCTGTCTTGGTGCATTCCAAGGGTTGGGGGGATTGCAAGATGTGTCTGGCCAATGCCCAGCTCCCTGCATTTCCTTGTGTTTCTTTTCTCAGGCCCCAGGTCCTGTTGTCTGGGGAGACATTTTTCAGGTAGATCAGAATTTAATCCAGTTATTTATGCAGGCAGCATTGTCTAATGGTCAAAGCAGAGTCTGAGAGTCAGGACTCCAGAACTCTAAGGCTTGCTCTGCCACTGTCACCTTGGGCAAGTCCCTTCACCTCTTGGTGCTTCAGTTTCCCCTGGCCCTGACTTGAGTCTTTCATTGTCCCTCTGATGATATGACAAGGATTCCCCATCCCCACTTTCTTTCTTCTATGGCCACTCATATAGGGGTAACAGGACGGGCTAGAAAGCAGGGTTCCTTCCTAGGTACTAGGGGGCTGGTTCACCTCTCTCCCCATGCCTTCTAGCAAGGTTAACACCTCTCCCCAGCAAACCCCCACCCCATTCCCCTGTACAAACAGGCTGTTCCTATCCATGCCTACTTGCTTGAGGAGGCCTTGGGTGAATGCAGAGCCATTGCCCACCAGGGTAATTTGCATCCTCACAATACACACTGAGTGCCGGAAACCTACCCACAGCTACATCCAGGGAAGGGATGTCAGGGTAAGGCCCCTGAGGTATCTAGTGCTGGAAGAACGGTTCCAGGTAGCCCTGCATGGTGCAGGCAGCATGTGCTCAGAGCTACTTAGTGCAGTGGCGTCAGTCCCATCTTGTACTCCACCCAGAGCGGATTGTCGGCCAGGCCACCAACTGCTGCATTTTTCTTACTCACGCTTGGCCTCCGCACACTTGACATGCACACGCATGCCCCAGTTTCTGACTTCTTTCTGTTCGCTCTTGAAGTTACTGTGTATTTTGCCCCCAGGCATCCAGCGGGAACTTTAAAAAGAAGCAGGTAGGGGAAAGGGGCAAAGTTTTCTGTATCCAGGTCTAGAAAAAGGCCTCAAACTCAGTGCCTTCCCCTCAGCACCTGCCCCTCCCCTTCTTCAGTTCATGAGGGAAGGGCCAGAGCTTGGAAGTTGGGACTAGATCAGATCTAACTCCCCCATAGTTTGGGGTGACTGGCTCTGGTGTCAACCATAGCAGGTGGTCCCAGCACAGAACTTCCCCAGAGTCCATAGGGGGTTTTGGTTGGGGGCCAGGCCTGGTTTAGGTCTATCACTGTTCCAAGCAGAGAATTGGGGATGCTGCCCGATGGGAGCAGGCTGCAGCTTGCAGGGAGCACTAAGCTGGTCTCTCTCTCTCTCTCTCTCTCTCTCGCTTGCAGGTTCGCTCCCTCCTGGGCCTAGGAGCAGTTCCTCTGCGCCAGCCAGTAATCCCTCTAGCACCATGAATCCCAACATACCTTTTACTTCCTCTCCAGATCCATCCCCCTCCCAGAACCCCCTCTCGCTGATGATGTCACAGATGTCCAAGTATGCCATGCCCAGCTCCACACCACTCTACCACAATGCCATCAAAACCATCGCCACCTCTGATGATGAGCTGCTCCCAGACAGGCCTATGCTCCCACCAGGAAGTATGCCAGGTACGTTCTTCTGGGACTGTGTATGCGCCAGCAGGGAGAGCAAGCTGGAGCTGGGCTTTATAGGGGTAAGACTGGTCTTGTGGCTCACACACAGGCCTGGGAGGCAGAACACCTGGGTGTGGTTCTGATGCTCAGAGTGGAGATCAGGAATTCTATTCCCAGCTCTGCCACTGACTTCTTCTGTGGCTTTGGACAAGTCACTTAACTTGTCTGTTCCTGTTTCCCTATCCGTCCCTGCCTCTGTTGGAGATGGGGCTCAGTGCATTGATGACTAGAAAGTACCTTGAGGACATGTTGTAGAAAAGTGTGTTAATTGAGTGTCAGAATAGGAACAGACACATTTGGAGCTGCAAAGCAAGGAGAACGAAAGGGTTAATTGAGTCAGATGAGAGCATTTATCCTGTGGGGAAGAGAAGAGTCTGTTCCAGGCACAGGGAGAAGCCTGAGGAAGAAGTTGGACAAGGGAGAAGACTCAGTGAGCCCTCTACAGGGACAGGACAGGGTGTAATCCTTGTTGTGCACCATGCTGTGGAAGGATCACTCCTTTCCAAATGTATGACTTAATATAGTAGAGACTCCATGGCTGCATCCTTGCTGTGGCCTCTCAAAATGTCACAGAGGCAGCAGGTTAGAACCCAGGATCGCCCACTCCAAAAGCATTGGCCTGACCAACTGAGTTCAAGGAAAATTACTATCTGTTAGTAGTATGGGGCCTTGACACACAGCAAGCAATTCCGATTCCAGCCAGCAGAGGGCAACAGTGCCATATACACACCAGCCAGTTAATTGCCGTATAATACAGTTGGGTTATTAATGGTAACTGTAGTCATTGTAAGTCCACCAGCATGCTAGGGGTACAGGTTATTGCAAGGGTTACATCTCCTTAGGTGAGACATAGGGATGTCAGGTCTGAGGTATGGGTGTCTTAGCCTGTCCTGAGTGTCTTGATGAGTGTCTTGGGCTCCCAGTGTTCTCACTAGCACAAGTAAAAGCAATGGAGCCCGTCCAGCTGTCCTGCATTCAGGTGTAACCAAAGGCCTTGGGGAAACTCTAGCTCCCTGGATACTATTGACTAAGCTCCTTAAATGGAACTGCTGAACTGGCTTCCCAGGCTGGTTTCCCAGCTTGCCGCAGCTTTGCAAAGGCATTGGGTGCTTCCAGAACCTGGTGCGAAGCTGGCAAGTGTTTGTTTGCTTGGCATTGGCAGATGTGGTGCTGTTCTGCCATCTGCTTCTTACTGACTGGCCAGGGCCAGCTGCTGCCTTTTCCATGTGCCATTGATCTGCCTGGCAAACATAGCGAGCACAGGAGACACTAGAGTTTCTAGCCCAGCACACAGCCAAGATCAGCTGGGGGTAAAACAGATAATGGGAGATGCAGCGTTCATGTGGGTTACATGTACATCCCCATGTCCGGTGGGGATGATGTAACACCCCCTAGATCTTACTTATCTCCCTATCCTCTTTGTCATCTCCTCTCTGCCCCCACATGCCCAGTGTTCCTCCCTCAACCATCTGCTGAGTGTTGTCTCTGGGATGGCAGCCCATGCTCTAGTACTTGGCCACTCCCCTTGTTTGAGTCCTAGACCTAGGTTTCCAGGAACCGTGTTTGCCCTGCTTAGAGGAAGGAGGGGGCTGTGACCATTGGGATGCCCTTAAATTTTCCCCTCCCACCAGAGATGTCCCATCATCACCACTATCTCCAGCCCAGAGCTCTGCTGTGTAGGACACCTCAGATGGTCTCAGCAGGGTATGTCCCAGTGGAATGGGAAAGCCTGAGCGGGGACTGGGCTATCCAGTCCATGCAGAGTCCCAGTGCCTGCACAGTCAGAGCTGAGAGAGAGGCATAATCTGAGAACTCCTTAGTTCTGATTTCAGAAAGTCTTTCTGACCTCCACAGTGGGAGGCCCACACCTCCCTCCCATGCTGGCTGTGAGCCTTGTGTAAGCCAGGCAGTGCTGGGCGCTAGGTGGGTAGCTGTGCTGTCCTTCTCAGTATCCACCACTGGGGGGCACGTTGGAGCTGCACAAAGGTTGCCAACTAAGGGCTGTGCTGAGGGTGTTCCTTGTGCTCAACACAGTAGAGAGGTTGCTGTGCTGTACTGTCCCAGCCTGCCTAGCAACAGAGGGGAACAGGATTTGCTGGGCTGGTAAGAGCCACAAGCCCCATGTATGGCCAATGACCGACTGAGTCTTGCGGTAACATCCCTTGAACCCCACCTATTCCCTGCCTGCACTAGGCCAGCTCTGAGGTCTGGAGCAGCTCTCATCAGAAGCAGCAGCACCTACCAGCGGGCCCTCTTAAGGCAAGTCTACACTGCATCTGGGAGTGAGCCTTCCAGCCCGGGTCCACAGACTCACGCTAGCACTCTAAAAATAGCTGTGTAGATGTTACAGCTTGGGCGGGAGCTCAGGCTCTGATGCCTGGGGTGGGCTTGAGAGCCAAGCTCCAGCCACAGTAGCAACTTCGAAGTACCATCTACACCGCTATTTTTAGAATTCTAGCACGAGTCTGTGGCCCCGGGCTGGAGGCTGGCTCCCACATGCAGTGCTGATGTGCCGTTACTGCCTCAGTGAGAGAGGGAGGGGCTGGCCTCCCAAGCATGTGCTCTGTGGTGCTCCCCTCTCCCCTGTACAGCCTAGCACCTGGCTGGTATGGGGCAGGGTGTGATGCTGCCATGGCAATGAGGTACTGGGTGAGGGTATTGAGCAGGTATCAGGTCTGACAGCAGAGTCCCCTGGGCTTAGGGACTCTTTCGTTGACCTTACTGCCCTGATGGACCCTCCATGGCAGACCCTCTCCATGGGTCTAGCAGTGAGAGCAGAGCTGGGCCAGGTTTGAACGCTCCAGGGAACCTGGCTGGAGCTGATCTCAGCTTAGATGCTGATTTCAATGGAGAGAGCTGCTAGCACCAGGGACATACTCTCTGCATGCGGTGGGAGGAGGTGCATGGGTATTGAGTTAACTCTCTTTCTCCCCTTCATTAGGTATCACAGGAAATCAGCCAAATCAACTGCACTTGAACTCAGTGGGGCCTGCATCCTCGCAGAGTCCCATGGGGATGAACTTGCCTGGCCAGCAGCCACTCTCCCATGAACCCCCCACGTCCATGATGTCCTCGCCGAATCCCCTGGGCGCCAACATTCCGATGCACCCTGGTGCGCAGGGGACGGGTGTGCCCCCCCCAAACCCCATGATGCTGCCTCCAGGGCCCCAGGACTCCTTGAACCAGCCCTGCGGCCCTGTGCCAAACAATTCTCAGATGATCCCTTCCAACCAGCTGGTGTTCCCCCGCATGCAGCAGCCCCACAATGCCATGCAGTCTCCAGCTGCGGGTATGCCCATGACACCAGGAGGTGGGGGAGGGGCTGGGATTCAGCAACATTACCCGCCTGGGATGCCCTTGCCACCAGAGGACCTTCCCTCCCAGCAGCCTGGCCAGATGCCCCCCCAGCAGCACATGCTGGGCAAGAACATCCCTCCTCGGATTGGAGATCCCTACCCCCCTGTGCTTCCGGGTGTGGCTTCAGTGCTGAATGACCCTGAGCTCAGTGAGGTCATCCGCCCCACACCTACGGGCATCCCTGAGTTTGACCTTTCCAGGATCATCCCTTCAGAGAAGCCGAGCAGCACCTTGCAGTATTTCCCCAAGAATGACAGCCAAGCACCGAAATCACAGCCTTCCAACCTCCACCTCATGAACCTGCAGAACATGATGGCTGAGCAGCCACCCACGCGGCCAGGCATGAGCACCCCCAGCCTTCCAGGGCAGCAGGGCATGCAGCGGGGACTCAACATGTCTATGTGCCACCCTGGACAGGTGTCCATGCTGGGCAGGACAGGTATGCCACCCCAGCAAGCCATGATGGGGAACAGCATGCACCAGGGCATGATGTCCCCCCAGCAAAGTCTGATGGCCCAGCAGAATTTCATGCTGATGCAGGCTAAGCAGAGGAGCATGTCTGTGTCAGGGGAAATGTACGCCCAGACGGGCCATATGATGTCGCCTCAGGGCTCCCTCATGGGGCCCCCACCTCAGCAGAACCTTATGGTCACACACCAGATGAGGCAGAGGAGTGTTTCACTGGACAGCCAAATGAGCTACATCTCCGGGCCTGGAAACATGGCAAACCTGCCTTTCTAATCATGTCCTGAGGGGCAAGGGCCGATTGTAGAAACTTTTTTTTAAACCTTTATTTGGATTAGGGTCGGGAGGCTGGGGCCTGTGGGGGTGCGGAGGGGGGATGTTTTTCATATTGGATTTGCCTCTATACGGAAAACCAGATGTGCAGTAAAATGGATGTGAATCCTTTTTGGGGGGCGGGGGTATTATTATTTTTGAAACCCAAGTGGTGACCGGGGGCTTCCAGACCCTACGGCAGTTTGTAAAATCTTCCTTTATTTTTTCCTCGTAGTGTGGGTTTTCTTTGTTTTTTGTTTTGTTTTAAAGAACAACCAAAATGTACAACAAGATTTTGAATGAGCTGTAAATAGGGCTGGGAAAGGCAGAAACTTGTGCTGGTTTTAAATTGTCTGTATTTCTGTGTTTTAATAGAAGCCTCAATTTTCTGTTTTAAAACAACAACAAAACTTTTTAAAAAATCAATGTACGAAAAAATCAAAAACTCTTGCAGAGGGAGTTCTAGGGGAGTGGGAGGAGGTGAGAGTGGGTATTGAGAGAGCCCTCTGCAAAAGAGCCTCTTTGCCAGCCCCACATCATTCATGCATCAGAACAGCTTGTGTGCAGGGATGCATGGTTTTGAACAGACATATATACACATCTTAGATCCTGATTCTGCAGTCAGACCCTCTGGGCCTGTACTCGATTCAGGGGTGCACCCAGTCATATGGATCCACCTGCAGGATTGGAGCTGCTGAGATGTCTATAAAACAGTGTTGGTTGTGGGAGTCGCTGTTTGGTGGTTGGGATTGATAGTGGTCTTTATCTGTCTCTGCTACATGGTGAAGCTGCTGGTAGCATGAGCAAAGAGAGGGCCCAGTTGTTTAGTTTAGGGAAGGGTGGGGGTCTGATCCCACTCTGCAAGTAACAAGTAACTGGACCATGAGCCTCCACCCAATCATGACACTCCCTGCTCCCCTCTCCATCCCCAGATGTTGTGTGTGATGTGTGCATGTCGCTGTGGAGTGGAGATAGCAGAATGAACACTGGGATTTCTGACTGGCTGATTTCATCCTGTGCTTCCTGGATGTGTTGTGCAGAGGCCAGGAGGGAACTCAAGACACACACAGACACCCCCCCCCACCAAAGCATCCCATACTTCTTGTTGGCTCTGCTCCCACTTACATGAGTTCATGCATCTCACCCTGCTGCACTATGCCCCTTGCCTTCTTTACAGTCCTTTGCCTCCGAAGTGCACACATTTCTGTGGGAGAGCTAGCCTGATGCATAAAAGCAGGCATTTTATGGTAAAGGTTCTCCAAGCATTTTCTCAATCTGGGAATCCCAGACTCCTCCATTAAAGGCCCTAGAGGCAGTTGGCCAGCAGTTGTAAGGCCACCTTTATACCCTGAAACCACCTGCAGCAGCCCTGCTCTCTACTATGGATGTGCAGCCTGTAGAGACATCAGGTCCTTGCATGCAATACTCCACCTGGATACAAGAGGCCTCCTGCTCAGATTGAGCTGATGTTTTTCTAAACGAAGCTCTAGTTCAAACAGTAATTTATTCAGGGAAGTTCCATGGCTTGTGTTATACAGGAAGCTAGACTAGATGATCACAATGGTCTCATCTGGTCTTAGAATCTATGCTGGGAGATGTCTCCTCCACAGGTCATTCCATGTTACTCCTAGGAGCAGCTGGGACTTCATTTCCACCACCACTGTAGGCTGCTTAAAGCAAGGACTGCAAGCATAAGTTTCGTGTGGGGGAGTGTCCCCATGCCTGGCACCCCCTTCCTGCAGAGAGTTCTTAGAGTGTGCTATGACAGCTTTTTGAAGGGAGGTTGGAGATAATCCATGTGTGCATGCAGTCTCTGTGGATTGCAGGAAAATATTCTAAAAAATGGATCCAAATGACCATGGGGCACCCTAACCTACCACCAATTTGAGGTTTATCTCAGAAAAGCCAGCCTTTTTGTTGCCCCTCTCATAGCAAAGGGGCCCCTTCCCTAAGCACCACAATGGAGGAGAAATAAAGCTTCTGCACCGAGAAGTTGAGAAGCACTGCATGAAATGTGAACCTTCTGTTTGTGGTTCCAAGAGTGAATCTGTTAGCAAAGGCTGCTGAACTGCACCAGCCCAACAGTCTCTTAGGCCAGATCCCAATGGGCTGAAACCAAAAAATTTAGACAGAAACATTCCCAAGTTTGAGGGTGTTTTGTGGGAATGGGGCTGGCTGGGAAGTCTGGATCCAAACCCAGTACAAGGGTGTTGAGCTCTGGTCTTTTGCTTTGGGCCTGTGTCTAGAGACCATGAGTGTGGCTCTCAGAACAGCAACGGGCTAAAACCAGAGGGACTTTTCCAGCTCTGTCCCATTTGGTAAAATGGGAACAACCCATTGCGTTGCCCATCTCTGCCTGGGACAGTCCCCTGCCCTGTCGAAGGGCCAAGAGGGCTGTCCCCTCCACCTCCCACTCTAAGTGCACTCAGGCACCTTGCTTTTTAACCAGGGTGGTTGTTTACCCATTTTAGAGACTGGAGGGGGGAAGATTGGTGCTGGAAGAGCTGGTTCAAGCAGAACAATACAAACCATACTGTAAAACAAACCTTCCCTATTTCTCCATGTTGCCCCCTGGCAGTGCTGTTGGGGGTGACGCCTGCTAGTATTTCCCTTGTAAACACCATTGGGAGTTGCTCAGGACCAGCACAAAAGCCCCTGGCCCCATACGCTCAGGGGCATTTCACCCCCCACCATTAAGTCTCTCTATTTGAAGCCATAATCTTTTAAATAAAATTAATCTTTGTCTCCAGGCAGCCATTGCTTTGACCCCTGAGTGATTAAAAGCTCCAGTGTGTAGACCTCCTACACTTCCCTCTGCCCATCTGGTCTAGCTGAGAAATGTCCTGAGGTGTTGGATCTCTGTTCTGTCAGCATTGTCCTCACATGAGTCAGGGCCTGCAAGTTGCAATATGTCTGTGTGAGGAAAGTCAGTGCAGCTGTGTAGAAGAGCGAGAGAGAGAACTCGCAGATGCAGGTGGGAGTGATGGCGTTCCAGGTAACAGACAGGGAAGGTGACAGTGATGATGTTATTTATCCCATGTTAGATTGCATGACAGTTGGGAAGGAGCAAGGCCTACAGCCCAACCGCCCTCAGTACAAAAGTGAAATTCTGGTACTTTGCAAGGCTGTTGGCCCTCCTGGGGCACTTTTTGTTTGGTCTTCAGAGCAGCCAACTGGGAAGTCGTAACCAACCCCCCACTGCCCTAGCAGCCAGTCTTCATGATGTCTGAATCTGGAGGCCAGCAAGGCTGAGTGGTGCCTTTTTTTGCTTCGGGTACCATCTCCCAAACAGGTCTAGTTCATCAGCAATATGGTGGGAGCCTTTCAGAGGTGAATGGTCGCCACCCCTTGTTTGCTCTGTAACCCTCTGCTGTGCGCTGGGTCTCATCTTGTGCTTTATTGCTTCATTTATTGGCTTCAGTTTTGTGTGCTGAATTCTACCCAGTCATGGTTATGGATGCCCATTTGTTTCTAACTATGATATGTCAATGTTTTTTCCTGCTCCACACAAAGGAAAACGTCTTTCCAATGCAATTTTAAGCAATCACATGTCCAGAATTAGCTTTCATGTCAAGGTAACAGTGACTGACCCCCCCCCCTTTCTCTGTCATCCCATGGAGAAACTTCCCCAGTCATTTTGTACCATTATATAAATATATATATAAAAATATAAATATATAAATACAATATGTGAAGACATCTTATTGGTTTTTATTTTGAAACAATTTTTAGGCTTGTTTTTTGGGTATCTGTGCTGCCTGTAATGTATTGACCTGTTTTATAGGTGCCTTTTTATTAAAAAGAGAAGTTTCAAAACCTGATCCTTGGAGCCTGTCTTCACTAGTCTGAGTTTCTTCAACATTAGCTAGTGTGGCCCACTGTACTTGGGGGCTCACATCAAATCACATATAGCTGGTAGTTGCTGTTTGGTAGAGCCCCAGCGAAGAACTGGCTTGGACACATGCTTTTCTTCTGGTTGTTTTCTCCAACTTACGTTTGAGTAATGAGGAAAGTTGTTGCCATGTGAAGGGCAGAGATGTTGTTAATGCCCAGATTATCCGAACTACAAGTCAAATCTTAGCTTTTAACTGCAATCCTTTCCAATGATGCCAACAGCAGTCTTCTGCTCCTAGCAGGATCTGATGCTGTAGTAGCACCTATGATCAATGTCCTGCTGAGCTAGGCCACTGGCTAACCCTCTGTTGCTGCTTTTTGGGTAGTTCATCTTCTCCATTCAGTTGGAAACAGCTACCATGAGGCAATAAAAGAGCCCATTCCCTCCCTGCCCTGCTGTCAGCCCAGCTCTCTGCACCATAAACCATGTGTGTCTAAGCCCTCTTGCTCTCTCAGAACTGCAGAGCCATGGATGCTCCTGAGCCAGTCTCTCTCCTGCTGGGCAAAAGCAGTGAAGGAAAGGAGCAGCGTTGGCTTTATTCTCTGACTGCTCCCTTGGAGCTAGTCATCAAAGGCTACAAAATAATCTTCACTCCCTGATTGCAAACTATGTCAGTCAGCATACGTGTGTGTGTGTGTTCTTTCCATGTGCTGTCCCAGCTCTGCACAGAGAGCTAGTGCAGCAGACTTCAATATATTGAGACAAGTTACGCATTACACTCCTGGCTAAGAACATAGGAGTTGCTGATTCAAACCCTCTTTCTGCTTGCTGAGCTGGGATTTTAACTTTATTCTCATACCTCCAGTGAATGGCTGAAGTGCCAGAGTGGGAAGTATTTTGATGTGGGAGCTCCCTTGGTCTTTCCTGGTGAAGCTGGTCCACCACCACTAAATAATAATTGGGTCAAACTCAGGCTGTGAATCCTTTGGTAGTCCAGTTGTTTCGGTACGTTCTCCAGAATGGGTGAGTTGCTGGTTCAAATCCCTTTTGTGCTGGTTGAGATGGGATTTGAAGCAGGCTCCCTTACCTCCCCTCTGCCTCAGTGGAGGGGATCTGGTGCCTGAGGTGCAGGCTATATTGACTGTGGACTCTACAGAGCAGCTCTTGCTGGTTTAATTAATGAGTAATTGGGTCCATACAAAAGACCCAAATCTCTTTTGTCCCCAGTGGCTAGGATACACACCCAGGCTGTGGCACAGCCCAGGTGACTCCCCTTCTCTGCTGAGGGGTGTGAACTGGTGGCTCCCACCTCTCACGGAAGAGTCAGAGATGGGGTTCAGACAAGGATGTCCCACTGCAAAGGGCAATCACCTGGGAGGGAGGAAATCCTGGTGCAATCCCCTGCTGAATAGGCAAAGTATGGCTTTGAACCAGGCTCTCCAACAACCCAGGTGTGAGTATTCTCACCACCAGCCTATAGAGGGATTCTGACTTTTGGCCTGGCCTGAAGAATTGTTAAGTCAATTGCAATAGCTTCAAAAGGCAAGAGTGAGGGAGCCCCTCAGTACTATACCCCAAAGCCCAGGGCACACACCTTGGCTGCAGGAGAACCCTCTTCAATCTGCTTCTCCACAGGCCAAGGGACAATTTGAACCAGCATCTCCCACAGGCCAGGCATGTAACCTAACCACCAGGTTGCAGAGCACGTCTTGCCCATGGGCTGGCCCAAAGAATAGTTAATTCAAGTGTAACGGCTTCAAGAGGCAACAATGAGGAACCACCCCATCATGAAAGCCCAAAGTTTAGGGTGCACACGTGGGATACAGGAACTGGCTAGTCAAGCCCTCTCTTAACAGACCAGGGTGGGTGTGTTGCCCTAGCATTTCCCACAATCTACAGCAGTCACTGAACCACTGGCCTAGAGAAGGCATCTCAATTATTCTAGGGGCCAGTGAGTGGGTAAGTCAAGTGGAACAGCTTCGAGGCAAACATGAGGGAACCCCTCCCCCCTGCCTTTCTGTGGCTGTGATGGGGTGGACTAGGCCCAGAGGCCCCATGTTGGTGGCCTCAGGGTCCTGCTACACTCATCCCAGCTGAGGAGCAGTGGAGCGGTCCTCGAAGCAGGCTAGAGTGGCTGCAGAGGAAGCAGCTAATCATGGCCTAGCAGGGCCATATAAAAGGAGCTGCAGAGCAGCGCAGCAGTTAGTTGCTGCTGGAAGCTGGAGAAGAAAGGACTGCAGGCCTGTCTAGCTGAGGGATCTGCAGCACAATGGCCAGCGAAGTGGAGGCAGGGAATGGGGGAGCGAGAGGCTCCTGGCTGGCTGCTAGGACTGAGCCAAAGACAATTTGATCCCCCAGGCCCTGCTAGCAATGAAGGAACTCTGGGCGGGCTGTGGACACTGAGCCGGGACTGAGCCTGGGGAGGGCCACAGGAAGATAGTGGCTCCAGGGAGGAAGCCCTGGGGATACAGCCCAACATCAGGGCTGGACTAGTTTAAAGACTGCAGACACACCCAACCAGAGGGGGCGCTTGTGAGAGGTGGGTGCTGACCCCATTATAGGGGCCCAGGGTATTGTCAGTTGGCATGCAGAAAGAAGTTACTCACCTTGTGCAGTAACGCTGGGTCTTCGAGATACATGTCCCTGTGGGTGCTTTGCTGTATGTGCTCTTGTGTGCCTGTGCTGTTGATTACCAAACTTTGGTAGCAGTGTCCTTTTGATAGCTGTCAATCACTGTGTGCCACCAGGCTGAGCCTTGGATTCTATCTAGGTAAAGCCCCATAGGCAGCTCCTGCCACAAAGGCCCATCTGTCCCAGTTGTTCAGGTATGGGCTAGGGGCAGGTCCAGTTCTCAGTCCAGAGAAGCTATTTCTTACATGATCACTGCTCCTCTGCCCTGTTGCACTGACCTGTTTGGAGCTGCTCAGCGATTTGGGCATGTAACGTCTGTTACAGACTTTGCTGCATTCGATGTCCAGCTTCCTGTGTGTTTTGGTGAAGCCCAGGGCTTAAATTCTCAAAGATTATTTCCCGGAGCACCCCACCCCATTAGGGGCTCCAGGCTTTAGCTTGGGGGTGGAGGGGTGCCAGGGCTTGGGGCTTTAGCCCCGATGCCTCCGCAGGTTTGAAACTATTTACCAGAGCTCCACTCTGGTGTGCTCCAGCTGAATTTAAGCCCTGGTGAAGCTCCTCTTTCTTTGACTCACTCTTTCCTCTTTGCTTGATGATGAGTTGTTGCCAGGTAGCCATGGATCTGCAAGACTGGGCTGCAGCGTCACATAGCAGGCAGGACTGTAGAGCAGTGTATTATCCCTATTTTGGAGACGGTCAAACTAAGTCTATGTGACTTGACCAAGACCACATCAGGCATTAGTGTCACAGCTTTAGAATCCCTTGCTCAGACTGCTGGACCATGCAGTCTCTCACTCTTGAGCTGCCTCTTCTTGCGGCCAGGGCCAAACTTGGATGAGCAGCAGAGCAGGCAGACAAATAAGTGTTTTTGCCACCAGGCAGTTCTTGCAGCAATTATGGAAACCTGGGAGCACCAACTCTCCCCGGGCCTAATGCACTGTGAGCACTTTAATAAGACCTCTCCAACGAAACAAGCTCCACTTGATTTTTTTTTTCTTAATTAAAGCGGCTGAGCTTTGAGTCCAACTCTGCTATGGGTTGGCAAATCTGAAACTTGAATAAAGTATGCTATGCATCTGATGAAGTGGGCTGTAGCCCACGAAAGCTTATGCTCAAATAAATTTGTTAGTCTCTAAGGTGCCACAAGTACTCCTGTTCTTTTTGCGGATACAGACTAACACAGCTGCTACTCTGAAACGTGAATAAAGTAGATTATAGTAACCTATTAGGGTTAGCTGATGTCTCAGTACAGTGGTGATGGGTGCTCTAGGCAGTCCTTGGTTAAAAACTGAGCGAAACCTGGATCTTACATGTGCCCTAAAATAATAGAGCCTGCTGCAGCACTAGTGAAAAGAATAAATTCCATTGAGCCTCATAAGCAACACATGAAAGGCTCCTTTTATCTCCATACAGAACTTATCAGAAAGGCATCTGACCAGCCAGCAGCTATTCATTGGTCTCTCTGATCTGTCTGTGTTTCAGAATATTGACAATTCTGGCTGACTTTCTGCAGAAGCATGAGACATGCGAGGTGGAAAAAGTACTTTATTTAATCATTATAGTTCATTTAAAAAAAACTCAGCAGACAAAATTTATGGTGAGTTTATAGGGACACTAGATATAAGTTATAGTAAAAAAAATAAAGCCTCTCAAAATTCCCCTTTGAGTTATGAACACTGAAATAATGTACAAACTGTAGCTGGACTTTGCCACAGTAGCAGTTTAAACAAACTTTTCGGCATTTCTCCCTGCTTGGACCATAAGAATCACCTCCTCAGCTTCACTGGGGTCCTCAGTGGCTGTGCTGTGAACACCGCAGGGAATGTTTGATTAACAAAAATAAAAAACAAAGTTACATCCCTTGGAATTTAAAAAATAAATAAATCTCTAAACCTTGGACTTTTCCTGTTGGGGTTAGAGTTGGTAAAAGGCTTCACCAATGCTCCATTTTGGGCTGAATTTAGCCCAACGGTGATCCTTTAAATATGGATCATTCCCCTACAGATTCTTCTTCTGACAGATCATTTTTCTGGAAAGGGGTGAGTGAATTGTAGTTGGTCTCTTTGTTATTGGGTGAATGCTACTAGTAACCTTAGCACAAAGCTCAAACATCCACTCTGCCACATGGGCAGTTTGACAACACTGAAATTAATACTGATCAGCAGAAATAGTTTTAGTTTTGCCTAGAAAATCAGGTTAATTTTGGAGCAGATTTTTACAAATGTATTTGCGGTTAGGTTGTGCCTCGGATGAGTGGTGGCCAATGGCTCTTTAGACAGAACTATAACATACATTTCAAGCCAAAGTAACACTTTACCTATTAAGAAAAATATAAAGAAAGCAGCAGCATTGCCTACACATTGTCCCTGTCGATGTGACAATAGCTAATGGAAAACAGACAGTTAAACAGAGTCCCTTATGGCTGCTCTACACAGACTTGCCTGAAATAACCCCAGCTGTGGGTTAAAACTGCTGTCGTTAGTTTGGTGCATGTCTGTGTAGAGGCCTGATCCTGAGCGCTGCGGGGTACCCACAACTCTGGTATGAAGTCAAAGTTCAGACCCTTTTACCCTAAAATCTAATACGTGAAATTTTTAAAAACACCATCAATGCAAGTAGCGCTAGAATGCCTGAAAGCACAGTACAAAGCATAGCAAAAACTTTCCCTTGTCTCCCCCTGAAGAAAAAAAACAAAACAAAAAAACCAACCTCCTCCCTACCCCCCCAAACTCCTTTTCTCCTTCCATGTTCTGTTTTACTCTGGAATAATGGGAATTCTTGCTCTTAAAACCAAGAGATACAGCAACCGACCCCCAAAGCAAATCAGTAACACATTCAGCCTTATTTCCCTCCTCCTCCCCCCCCGGTAATCAAAGTAGGAGAGGGTCTGTGCCAGCATTCAGTTACAAGACTGGACAGGGCCTGCTCAGAGAATATTCACCCTCAAAGGAAATCAATTAGTTCCAGTAAGTCAGTAACTGGAATTATTAATAGCAATAAAATGGATTGAAAGTGAGTGAGAAAGTATGCATCTGATGGGCAGGAAAGGAATTCCTGACAGTAAAGTCTTTGGGCCTATGGAAGAGTCTCCCAGTGTGAGTCGCAGAAACGCCGCCGTTGGGGATTGAGGCACCCAACCTGCCCAAAGCCCCAGGAAAGGTACAACAGGAGACAACCCCACGTTGTCTGGAGGAGATGGGCTGGCTGCCTTACAGACCTCTTCTACTTCCAAATTCTGTGATACAGTCAGAAGAGCAGTGTCCAGTCCTTTGTAGTGACCAGAACGGTGTGTAACATGCAGCTACGTGCCCAACTAACTAAAATGTACTCTAAACGTCGTCATATTTTACATGACTTTCATTAAACATAGAACGGTTTCTAATTAAAAGCAATAATCGGGCTGTTTCACTTTCTTCTGATCACCTTAATGAGCTGCACAGACTAAATCATGCTCTTCCATTTCTCTGATAAAAATCTCTCCGTCCTCTGGAATTTCCTGTTTGTCATTTTCTAAGGGCCCAATTCTGTGGTTGGCTCTGCACATGGGGCTCCTCCAGTGGGGAGGATGCAGTATCAGAGCTAACTTACTAGGGTCCCAGCAAGCCCCTTTGCAGTGGTTGCTATGTAAAGTCAGTATTTACCAAGGGCTACCACAAACCATTTCTCCATATACTTAGCACAGGAAGTAACTATGTGGTAACAGTTGGCAAGTATTTGCTGTTTTAATGGTGGCCTTTAGACCTCAGTTTCTTGTGGAGAGGAGGGAAGTGGTAGGGATGATACTGAGGCGCAGAGCTGAGTCCTGCACCAAGGGCATTACATGCTCTGCTGGCCAGGAACACCAAGGTCTATCTCAGCCCCGTGCCCAGTTCTTTCCCCACTAGAAGGTGCTGACAGAAGTGATGGTGTCCGACTCAATCCCACTGCTCTTCCTCGTCACATCAAGGATCTCCTGCAGGGTCTCCTGGCTTATGCAGCCCAGGTCTCGGAGGATCCGGAAGAAGTCGTTGCGGAACTTGACTCCAACAAAGGCATAGAGGATGGGGTTGAGACAGCAATGTGTGAAGCCAATCACCTCTGTCACCATGATGCTGGTGCCCAGCTGGTCCGCCAAGGCACAATCGTTCGGTAAGGTTTCCAGCTTGTCTAGCGTGTCCAAAAAGATGACCATGTGGTAAGGGCTCCAACAGAGTAAGAACACCCCTGTGACCAGGATGGCCACTCTCACGGCCTTCTGCCTCTGCAGTCGCTGAGACTGGCACAGGGTCCTCACAATGGCTGTATAGCAGTAGCACATAACCAGCAGGGGCACGAAGAAACCCACAATGTGATACAGGAAGCGGGTTGCCAGCCACATGTTGCTGCCATGAATCCCAACTTGCTGGAAATTGCAGACACTGTGGTTGCTGTTGTCTGACCAGACCTCCATGAGCACTAGATCGGGCAAGGTCAGCACCAGGGAGATGAACCAAATGGCCAGGCACGTGAGGTGGATGGACCTGACTCTGCGCTTCCTGTAGGTGTGAATAGCGTACACTATGGCCAGGTAGCGATCCACACTGATGCAGCCCAGCAGCATGCTGCTGCAGTAGAAGTTGATTTTGTGGACAGCGCTGAGGACTTTGCAGAGGAAAGTGCCGAAGATCCAGCCAGTCAAGCTCTCGGTCACGCCAAAAGGCAAGGTGAGCACTAGCACCAGATTGGCCAAGGCTAGATGAAAGAGGAAGTTCTCGGTGGTAGTGCGAGCGCGCTTGTAACGCTCCAGGATGATCAATACTAGGGCATTGCCCAAGGTCCCCAGAAGGAATATCAGAAGGTAGACTAAGGGCACAAAGATCTTCTTGAAAGGATGTGTGGGATCGCTAGCCAGTGACGAGACTGTATCTGGACAAAAGTAGTCATCGTAGGATCTTGTGGTATTGTCATTGTCGTTGTAGTCACTGAATTCCCCCAGCAAATTCTGCAGAACAGGAGGAGAATAATCCCATTACAGGCTGCAGTTTCTGTACAGCCATTTCCCAGGAGAAAGCCCAACCATTACATAGGAAATGCCAGACAAGATTAGACACCTAGTCGATCAAGTCCAAGGCCCTGCCTCTGGACAATAGCCAGCACCAGACACTTCAGAGGAAGGTGCAGGAAACCTCCAGCAGCAGATGTGAGATAATCTGCCGCCAGGGAGGGTCTCATCCTGATCTTTGATCGTTAGAACCTCCTGCTCCAGCATTTAAGCCAACGTTTATCTCCCTTCCATTACGTTTTATCATTAACTAAAATATTTCTTGATATTCTTGTTATCCATATAAATATACAATCTCTTTTGAATCTTATTAAGTCCATGGCTTCAACTATCTCCTGTGGCAATGAGTTTCTCAGTCTAAGTACGCACTGCGTGAACAAATATTTCCTTTGGTTAGTTTTGAATTTGCCACCCTCAATCTCATTGAATGTCCCCTTATTCTTGTGTTATGGGACAGGGTGAACACAAGCATCCAGTCAGCTTGTCTATCCCATTCATTATTGTATAGACTTTTATCAGGTCCCCTCTTATTCAGCTATTGCTAAGGTAAACAATCCCAATCTCTTTTCATAGAGTTTTTTCCCAGCCCTTGATCATTCTTGTCACCTTTCTTTGAACCCTTCTAATTCCATTGTATCCTTTTTGGGATGGGGGACCAGAACTACACAGACTGTCTGGAGGAGGATGTCTTGGTGGTTTATATAGAGGCATTAGAATATTCTCCATATTATTCTCCACCCTATTCCTTGTTGACACTCACAGGTTGTTAGCTTTCTGAGCACTGCTGCACACTGGGCAGAGCCCTCCATTGAACTGGCCACCTTCACGCCCTTTCCTGAGTTGATGCAGTTAATTCAGAACCCTGTAAGGGCTACGAATAGTACATTTTCCCCTCCTACATGCATTACTTTGTACTTATCAACACTGAACTTTAGTCACCATTGTGTTGCCCATTTTACCTGGCTTGGTTGTGTCCCTCTAATTAACTTTTCTGTCGTTTTCTATCATGTTAATTCCATATTCTGTTCCCAAAACTACCTTCACACACTGGCCCCAAGGACTTTCTCTGATTTGTCTGTAGGGTGATTACAAACTATGCTGTATCTTGAGACAGAGAATATATTGCCACTCCTCTTGACTCAGTACTGTCCCGCAGCATGACACCACAGCTGTCTGAGCTCCTTGGGCTAAACTACTGCTGGGAATTTGTGATATCAGGTCCACACCCAATGCGCAGGCTGTGATGCTGCCACACAAAGTGAGATTTGCACTGGGAACAATGCAGCAGCTGGCCAATGGAGTGAGCTGTACGTAGGCACTGGAGATGGGACGGCCATTGCCTCCTACTTTTAAAAACCTGGCTGGGAGGGAGCACACTGAGCCTGGCTGGCGGCAGCTGGGGTCTGCTCTGCCTTGTGGCACATGCATCATGCTGGTCAGTTCCGGTTTTGTGTTGTCTTGCATGCCTGCAGCTGGTCCCTCACCTGCTGGTGGCTGAAACCACAGCAGTGGCTTCTAGGGGCTGGGGCCTAACCAGGTTTGGGAAGCAGAATGGACCCATTACCCAAAGGCCTTGGGCTTGCCAGCAAGGAGGGGAAGGAGTGAGGGAAGGAAGGGACTTAGAGAAGATCCTGTTGGTGGGGGGCTTGCCCTCCTCACTTTTATAGTCCTTTTGGCACCCATGGAGCTGTATCACACACCAAGTTTTTTATTCAAAGCAGAAATCAAATCAAAGTCCTGAGCACTAGAAAGCTGGCAAAGCCCAGCCCTCACAGTGGAGCACATGCTCTGACTGTCCTGCGCTGCTCCAGGCAGGCAATGGACAGAGCCTGCTAGCCAAAACAAGAGTGCTCAGGAAAAGGGGAGGGTGGAAATCAATGAGAAGAGGAACAAAGGGCCAAGCAAGGGTTCATGGCAAAAATGTCACAGACAGCCAGTGATGAGCTGCTAAAATCTTAACAACCCATTCCCTATAAAAAGTTCTGATTTAAGGGATGTGCCACAGTATGTATTTTTTGTACCAATAGGGTTACCATACATCCATATTTTCCCAGGAGGAATTTTTAAATTTTAAAAATTCCGCCCGGGCGGCGATTTAAGAACCAAAAAGCCTGACATCTCCAGGAAAATACGGATGTATGTTAACCCTACCTAAAGTTCTTTTTTAAAAAGATGGGCCTGAACTAGAAATGAGCTCCGTTTCACATGTGTGGGTCCCTGCCACTCCCTGGGGGTGTGCACATGTGTGGGTCCCAGCTGCTCCCTGCCCCCCTCATTGAAGCAGGTGTGCAGGGTTACTGCCCTGGGAACTGCAGGGCACCAGTGGACGTGGGGCTGGCTGCAGACAGGGGCGTGGGGCAGGGCTAGCTGGAGGCAGGGGGTGCGACACGGGCTGGCTGGGGGCAGGGGGGTGCAGTAGGGGCTGGCTGTGGGGAGGGACAGCTCAACAAATACTAACCAGAAGATGGTAAGGGTTCCCCTGCAGTCAGGCTGAACACTCTCCCCCTCCCAAACACCTTCTCTGGAGACTGAGACTCTTGCATTGACCACAGCGGAAGTTTCTGCTTGCTGTTTTCATACCTTTCACTGCCAGCTGTAGCAGCCTGCACCTGCTGCACCTTCCCCCATTAGCCATAGTTCCTGCTTGAGCTGTTTTCAGAGCAATTTTTTTTTCTTTTTTTGGTTGCATTTTTTTTTTTAGAAACATCTCAACTGTCCTGTGAAATATAGTGAGTGTGAATCTCCCCAGTCATGAGACCCTAGGCCACATGGCAGAGGCAGAACGCTCCCTGGTTGGGGACACCCCCCTAAACACACACAAGCGATCTCTGGCTGTAGCAAGTGATGGCCTCACTTGAGGCAATGGCATGTTGTTAGCTTCTCGCCTGTAGAAAGCAACCCCTGGGACGTTGCACTGTGGCAGAGAGCTGTAGCTGCTGTGCACTCACGCAAATCTTTAAAGCGCAGTTTTGGAAAATAGTAAGGTGCTGGTGCTGCTTTACTCGTGTCTCCCCAGCGCCTCCTCCTAGGAGTTAGCCAATAGGCCAAGAGGTCAGGAAAGAAACCACACACCTTGGTCGGGTTTTCTACCTTCATCTAAAGCAACAGCAGGGCACCAGCCTGGAGGGACCAACACTCACCTCCACTAACTAAAACTCTGCAAAACGAATAGCTGCAAAGGAGGAGAGACGGCAAAGGGAGTCTTTAAACTACCCTTAATTTCATATTTTTCTGTTCCTAAAAATATTTCCTACCAGCTGC
This sequence comes from Terrapene triunguis, assembly GCF_002925995.2. Classification (NCBI taxonomy): domain Eukaryota; kingdom Metazoa; phylum Chordata; order Testudines; family Emydidae; genus Terrapene; species Terrapene triunguis. The sequence goes on along the minus strand of NW_020664725.1, from coordinate 18,097,127 downwards.
CTAGCTCATGTACATACCAGGAGTTAATGATGCCCATGGAACGTGTGCTAATAGCACTGACCATGGCAAGGGCCAATGCCCAAGGTCTACCCCAATGCTGGGGTGGTTCTATAACCTCATGCCTGATAAATACATCCTTAAGGGGTTCTTGTTTCAAAGGGCCCTCAGTATCTATGCCATCTGCAGCCCACCAGCTGCTGTACTATTAATGTGACACTACGAATGTGCACAGCATCTCATCAAATGCATACACAGGTTCCCTCTCTAAAAAGCTTACGTTTTCCCTTTGCAAAACAAATCAAAACAGGCTGCTCAAGAGCCAGGGAAGGGTTGCGAGGTTCCAAGCATCAGAGGGAGGAGGAGATGCTGCAGAACAATTTGGGACTGCACGGTTAATCACAAGAGTGCAGCATGGTGTCAAAACAAAAGGATAGCAATCCTTCAAAACATGAGCAGTGACTGCACAGTGCTAAACGGTTTTAACTGCAGAGAGTGGCTGTCAGCATCACCTTGCATTTACAACAGAAGATGCAGCACTCGAGCACCACTATCTACCACCATCTCATCTGTGATAAGGTGACAGGTAGGGTACTGTTTGTTTTTTACTGTAAGCCACTCGCCTCTGGCTTGGGAAACGTGCACAGTGCTGTGACTGCGCTGTCCTCTCATGTACGTCTCAGGCTGGGAGAGAGCAGCAAGTGTGGGTGGGAGCGGACAGAGATGAGTCAAAGAGACAAAGTATTTAGGTATTGAATGCAAGCTGAAGCAGAAAGGGGTTGGAGCGCAGCAACAAGAGTTACATAGAGTGTGACACACTAGGGCTATTGAAACACAGCTGTGAGGGACCTTACAGCATTCAGTATGGCAGGTGCAGAGATTAGTCCCCATGACTCGCAGGGGCAATAGGCTGTTTCCAACGCCTGCTGCTTGGCCAGGGACTCAACATTTTGCTTTAAGGATGGATTTGCTGGGAAAACGTGTGTGTGCTTGCGAAAGCCTCTAGTAGCAGGAAAAAGGGGCCTAAAAATAAGGAAGGAGGAAGGAATAGAACAGGAGAATTATGTAATAGCTTCCGTTTGTCACTGCTGTGGGGGTATGTGTGTGTAATGATGGGGAATTACATGTAAAATAAAACAGAACTGGCAAGCCAAACATGGCACTAATTTTGTGTGTGTGTGTGTCTCTCTCTCTCTCTCCCCTTGCAGGAAGATAGATTAGATTACATTTATTTAATGCAATCCCTCAGGCTTTCTGCTTAAGAGGCTCCTAGAAAATAGAGATGGAAAAGACATCCCCCTATTAGTTCATCAAGTTCAGCCTCCCTCAAGTGCTAGGAGGACATTAAACTGATTCTACTCTACCTCACAACTGCCCATCTCTTCAGTCCCAAAGTCATCCATGTTCCACACAGATCTGGTGTTCCCCTCACAGTTGAATATCATTTACAGATGAGATAAAGTCATGGAGCTGAAGTTCTGGAAAGTTATTCACAACCAAGGAACAAATCCCACAGCACTTTAATTTCCCTGCATGAATAATTTTGTGTCTGTCACAGACTACATCCCCTATCTGGACCTGGGCAGGTTAAGCAGTAAGGACACACCACTGATTTTAGCTGTTTTTCTGCCAATAGGATAATTTATATATAAGGCATATAACCGAGAGGAGGGTGAAAAGAAAAAAAAAAAATCAGAATTGGTCTAAGATTCCATTAGTTGTTGTTTTGCAGAGCTTACCCACTGGATTCTGTACTTTGACCACCCCCACCTGCCGCTCACCGTGCTTTGCCCACTTTTCACTTTTTTCATTAAGGAGTGAGCTCTGCTTTACTCCCAGCTAAACTCCACCACCACGATTCTCCTGCTTGAGCCTTTCATTTAAAAGGAGGGGTCAGGGTGCTCAAAGAAGGGGAAGTATCGTTAGCAAAAAAAAAATACTGGACAAAAATAATTGTTCATTTTCTTTTAAAGTTTTCACAGGATTTTTCAACAAAACAAATCAAAAATTGTTCTGGGGTTTGTTGTTTTTTTGGGGGGGAGGTGAGGGCTGCTTTTTCCCTTTTCTCACCTTTCCACCACTCCCCTTCAAAGGAAACAAGGGAGAAAAAGGTAAGGGGAAAAATTAAACCAAAATGGAATGAATAGGTTTGTGTTTTTTGTTTCTGTTCAAATCAAATTTCCTTCAAAAAGTCATCTTTAATTTAAAAAAAAAGTTGAAAAACTTCTGAGCCACTCTATTTAAAAGCCAGGCTTGGTGGCAAATCTGCCGTGAGCTTTCCTTAGCATGGAACAATCATCTTTTAAAAGATATTATTGTTTTCAATTTACAAGGCTAATTAGAGGCTGGAATATACTGTGTCATAATTCAAATCTAGGCTATTTGTAGTATAGCTTCTCTCCTGGTAAAAAAACCTCTAATAAAAATACGCTACAGAACTGCTCTCGGGCAGGCTCCGCAAGACGACCCACTCATAGAAAAGGATAAAATGCAGGCAGGGATGCGAGTGTACAATTATGTTATTGTGGGATGTAGGTCTTTCATGTGTTTCCCAAGGTTATTGTAGCTTACCCAATTACTCCTGTTTGTTAAAGTTAGTGGGTTTGATTTCCCATGGCACTGCACCTTGTGCATTTACACCAGTGCACGGTGGTGTAAAATGCTGTCAAGTCAGAATACGTGTTTTAAACCCACTCGCTGCTGGTTTAAATGACTACACAAGGTGGGCTTCTCTCTAAGCAAGTTAACCTAGGAAGGAGACACATCTGATTCCCACCATCTCAGAATGAGCCTTTTGGCCACAAGAACAGAGCCTGCAATCCCAGCACCGACAGCAGGAGAATTGTAGAGCCACCACTGATGAAAACACTTTAAAGATATGGCACAAGTAATCATGGCATGTGAGAAGGGCTGGCATTCTCATCTGCACCTCCTGCAGCTGGCAAAAACATTCCTAAATAGGTGCTTTGGGGTCTAACTACCTTGGTTTGAAATTTTAGCTCGAGACCAAACTTATCTAACCGAAAGGGGGAAAATATGTGTTTGTGGGTGGGCGAGGTTAAAAGCCAAGCTCCTCAGCCCAGATAGAACACCCGTCACCCCCCCAGAATCCTCAACCTAAACTCATGGACATTGCAAAAACAAAGAGCCGTGCGTGACTTACCATGTCATAGCTCTTCATAGAGATGCTGTAGGGCCCCATTATTTGAGAGGCAGTTTTTCTCCTCCAGTGGTTTGGGTAGTGGCTCTGACAGAGACTATCAACCAACTTCCCTTTTTGATGAGGGGTTAATAATTTAACTGAGTGGGGCGGGGAATCTAGTTCTCATCAACAAAGTATTGAGCTTTTCAACTTTGCAAGGCAAATGAGCTCAAAGCTCAGAATGACCTATTTGAGCATCAGATTAGAATCTCGCTCTATCATCTTTACTTTAAACTGATTTTTAAAATACAGAGTCTAGAGGCTTTTATAGAAGACACTGCACTGGGTTTAGGCAATGTACAAAAAATATTTAAGATTTTAAGACATGTCCTACTCATGGGAAAAGTTTGTTTCCAACCCCCAAAATGCCCTGAATTGGGTATGGACTGGATTGTCATGGCCCTCTGACTCTAATAGCACCAGCTGCTTTAAGCCCTCAGCTTTTCTCTTCTTCCTTCTGTTTCGGCTCTCACCATTATCCAAAGTAATCAAACAGTTTGCTCCAGAAGGACACTGGCAGAATGGTTGCAGCAGGGATGGGGGAATAGATAAGTAATTAATTAATTAATATTTGTACACCACTCTGTGTAAAGTAAGAGAGTCCAAGTGATTATACAATACCCATGTAGTTACTGCATTACTCAAATTCCTATTGAGAAGGATGATGTCTCTGCTTGGTGTGCAGGGGCTGTTGGTTGCCCTGTCCAAAAATGTTGCAAAATCAGTGGGAGAGGGAAGGGCAAATTCATGGTGTCCAAACCCAACCATTAGCTCAGCAGGACAGAGCAGCATGGTATCCTGGCCTTCTTTTCTTCATCCTTGTTTCTACAGAAATAGGGTGACCAGACGTCCCCTTTTTAAAGAGACAGTCCCGTATTTCAGCCCTCGTGCAGGTGTCTTGACTTTTTCTAAAAACAGGCAAATTGTCCCGTATTTTCTGTCTACCCCTCATCAGTACAGGTGGGTCCAGCTGCTGGCCAGATCCTGGCTCACCAGCCACCCACCCACCAGGGGTGAGTGGGGTGGTCCAGTGGCCAACAATGGGGGTGGGTGTGCAAGGCAGGCGGTGAAGATGCAGTGTGCGGGGCCGGTGGCTCCCCCTGCTGGTCTGTCAGCATAGCCCCTGCTGTGTGCCAGGTCTCAGACAGCGGGGCCCTGCTCCCCGGGCCCGTTTCCAGCCGGCACTGGAAGCAGCTCCCGTCCCTTCTCTACTGCACAGTGCCAAAAGGCTGCTGCTGGCCACATTCTGGTGTGAACCCTGGCAGGAATCTGAGGAGAGGGGGCATGTTACCCTGCGTTTCCCCCCGACATGTTGCCTTGGGAAGATATGGCACCAGGTATCAGGAGAAGTCCTTAGTAAAAGGCGAAAGATTTATACGATCTGAAGAGGTATCAGGAGAGGTAGTCCATCCCGGGGGCCTAGCCAGGCATGGAGGGTGGAGAGAGCCTGGCAGGGAGGGTCGGGTTGGGTCGTCACCCGGCCTGTGTGAGAGAGGTATACCAGAGAGTGTGTATGTGTCACCTCTCCCTGTGTGAGCCCTTAAGTCTTAAAGAGAAGAAGGTAAATAAAAAGAATCCAATTACTCAGTATTTCTTTTTAAAAGGGGCTCAGTCAACTTGATGTTAATTTGAATGATTATACTGCATAGTTCTGATTGATTGCCATTGAACTTGCTTGAATAGGAGTAATTTTACCAGGTGTCCCGTATTCAGCATAGGGAAATATGGTCACCCCAGACAGAGACCATATTGTGGAGGTGTGAAGCTCTGATGAGGGTAATGCCTGATCTCTACAAGGCAGAGTGCATTGGCACTGAGGCCGCCATGCTGGAGAGGATGTCTGAATGGAAGTCATGCAGACGAAGTGGGGGGCACACACCATGTTTTCACTGGCCTTTATGCCCCTCCACAAAGGAGCAGCGAACCACTGCACTGGCTGCAGTGAGTCCACATCCCCTTGCCTGTAAGACAATCAGCTTGAAGACAAGCAGGCAGCTGTGATGAGAAGCACCTCTGCCCCTAAGATGCTGCATTCCGTTCTGGGCACATGGCTGGTCCTATAGAATATATACTGTTCTTCCACACCCACCCTGCCACTTCCTGCCTGCCAATGTGGAGAGAGACAGCCAACCAGAGAAGTTGCTCCAATAAAAGATAGTACCTTACCCACCCTGTCTGACAGACAGACACATACATACACTCATTTTGTGGCCTGTGTGGACTCGCCTTCATGGCCCAGGAGTCACGGCTGAAAAGCAGCTATCCAAACAAGAGGCAGAGAGCTCACACTCTGCTAGGGCATGCTGTTGCCACGGGAATAGGACATGGCACTTTGGCTGGTACATTGACAGAGTAAGGCCCTATGTAGACTCATGAGCACCAGAATGCAATTGTCTGGGACACTGCAGTACCAGAGTCATGTAGTACAGTACTGGGAAGAGCAACACACAGTATTTAGAAGCTGGAAGGACAGAGCTAAAGAAGCAAATTTGACTAAACGCCCACGAGAAGGCAGATAGCTAGAGGTACTTGAAGGACATAAGCGTTAAGAAAGAGAGGGGCATCATTTAGAGAGGCAGTGTAGGCCCCTCGGACTGTGATTCAGTAGACCTGGGTTCTATTCCCAGCTCTGTCACTGACCAGCTGGGTGACCATGGCAAGTCACAGCCCCTCCCTATGCCTCAGTTTCCCCATCAGCAAAATGGGGATAATGATACCAATGACCTTGGTGAAGTGCTTTGAAATCTACAGATGAAAAGTTCTACCAAAGAGCACACTATTATTATAGTACATGGGGTGTAACTAGAAGCAAATGGGATAAAACGGGGCCGTGGGAAACGTAGGCTGGAAACATCTTCCAATGGTGTGAACTATGGGCCAGTCTGCGCAGAAACCATGCATGTATCTGGTATAACTCTGCTAGGCATGAGCCTTACAAATACAGAGACACGAGGGAGCAACAAGATGCCTCCATTTAGGAACAGGCTTCTGACCTTTAAACTTTCTGCAGCAAAGCATGGAGGTAGAATTACCTCCAAACAGGTCCAGCAACTCTCTGCTATTGCACGGAGGTGCGTAATGACAGCCTGCCCCTTGTAGTAAGATGAGGCCCTGAAACATAAACCCTTGTATCCGAGACCCGGTATGAGGCCTAAGGCCTGAAATAAAGTAATGGTCAAGACTTTGTTAACATAAAGCAAAGTTAAACTGTGAGCCAGAGGCAGGCCCTGCTCACAGAAGCTAGCAAGGAAAGGGCTGATGTTGCAAAAATACACATACCTAAAAGGTACTGGACACTAGAGATATAAACATGTGCCAGGATGGTACCAAGAACACTCCGATACTTGCACACTCCACACAGATGACAAAGAACAGGCTGACCCATCCTAAAGACGAGTAGAAGGGGAATATGATGGCTAGAGTTGTTTTGTTCGAACCAACATGTACAAGGAGAGAGGCGGCACCTTACTATATAGAGGGTTCCACCTCAATACGTCAGGAGTGATGTGTAACGTGTTTGTACCTGTGCATAAGAACGCATCCCTGAGTGGTTGTCTTTGTCTGGCCTAGGGGGCAGTGGTAAATCCCACCACTGACTGAGCCGGTCCATTGTCAGGGAGCACATATGTACTATGTAGACATCTGATTCGGGGAGCTAGAGACTGTGTTTTGTTTGGCAATAAACCTGGCTGTGTGCCTTCGTACCTTATCGGAGTCTGTGGTCATCGTGTTTTTCTTACGAGATCTGCAGAGCCGGGGCAGCACACAGAGGGAACACACACACACACACACACGCACGCACGCAGCTGATTGTTGTTATAATTGAACAAAGCAGAGCACCACACCGGTGATGTCTGATGACACCCCTGATAGTGTCCTACCCTTCCTTTCCCAGACTCTCAAGCTGAGTTTGCTGGGAGCCTGAAGAAACTGATGCATCCAGCCAGTTAAGATAAACTGGGACCCCCCCCAAACTCCCTATTATTTAGTGACTAAACATCTTTGCACGCACCCAGACACTTTACAAAATTACAAATGAGAGGGGCCTTCCCTGTAGCCACTGCCAAAACGCTGCGTCTCTCAGGAGGAAATGCATCAAGCAGAGTTGGGCACAAAAGAGTAGACCTCAAAAACTGCAGCACAGACAATATATTGGGGTTCCATGGATACCATGGCACATCAAGCCTTTTCAGACACTGTGCCAAAAGTTCAAACGCAAGGGCTGCAGGTACTTCAAAGGCTGGGCTGTAAGGGCTGTAACACCGTGAGTCCCCAGCATGCATGTGTGCACACACACATACAGCTAACAGGAAAAGACTATCTGATATGGCTGGCTGGCTACAAGGAAAGGAAGCAGATACCCTAGGGGCAAAACCTGTGCCAGTGAAAAGTCAACTCTGCCTTGCAGGGCTGGGCAATAGCAGGGGAAAGGCTAACCTTCCTGTCATGGTTCATCAGGCACCTTCAACACTATTCCTTCCTGGGAGGACAAATTAGTTCTTAGGGCTTGCAAGACAGGCCCTGGTGGTGGTACTGGTCTCATGGGACACCATTTGCATCATCTCCCTATTGGCAGGTACATGTTCTCTGCTCAACAGTCTTCAGCTTTGGGCATCACAATGCAAGGCCCCTCCTCAGACTTACCTTGTCCTGCTCTCCTGTACACACTAGACCCAGACCTCTGGCTCAGTTCTCCATTTGTCATGTGTTACTTTGCTGCAGTAGGTAGCTGCTCCCCTACTGGTCTCACTCTGAACCCCACTCCTCTCCTTACATCTACACCTTCCCTGGGGAGACTTCCCCTCAGCCTAGTTGCATCCTCTGCCTTTCTACAGCATCTAATGGACTGCCCCTTCCATTCCTGGTTCACGCTGAATCTGCCACCATCCGTGCTCCCTGGCAGCTTCCACACCTTTTGTAAGCCAGCATCGCCTTAATATTCTGGGACCCTGGAGCAGCTTCTCCTGGGCCCACTCTGCTCCCTGGTCTCTGCTTTTCCCCATGAAGCTGCATATCACCATGGCAGATTCCTACTGGGCTGTCTCTTCCCAGCCTCCATCTTGCCAGGCCACTGGACTGCTACAGCCTCTCACCTCCAACCCTTTGTAGGGCTGCCTTTCAGGGGGGTGTTGTTGGTCTCCTTCCCCAGGAACTACATGCAACAGCCACTCTCCTTAGTGCTTAATTGTCCCGGGGCACTGCAGCCATCTCCTGCCCTAGACCCGGGCCATCCCTTCCAGGGGGTGAAGGGAAGAAGAGAGACAGAGCTGATCTATCTTCTACCCTTCTTCCTGCCTTAGTTATTACAGATAGTCTCTTTGTAACCAAGTTCTTTCAGAACATCCCAGATGTCCAAACACCTACCAACTTACTGGCTTTAGGTGAATAACCATACCTTATTGAATTAAAGCAAGAGCTGATAGTAGGCAGCATGCACTTGCCCAGGCTTAGCCTGGTCAGGACACTGGGGGTAATACCCTTACTCTTGCAAAGAGAGTCATGGATCTTTAATTATTTGCAAGAGAATTCAAAGGGTCCGTGCCAAGGTTTTAGCCCGACAGTCCTTTTAAGGAGAGCGCACTACTCCAGAGTTGGTCTCATGACGGCGTCATGGTTTTAATGTCACTGTTGCATGGCTTAGGAAGTGCTCAGTATCTCACAGAAGTAGGCCCATATTGTGCCTTTCAGATTATTCTGAATAATTAATGAAGCTTCACGTGGGTAGGGCAGTAACATCATCTCAGTATTACAGATACGTACAGAGAAGCTCAGAGAAATGAAGTGACTCATTCCTCAGGGTTACAAAGTGAGTCAGTGGTAGAGTTGGAAATAAAATCCTGACTCCCAGTCCCCTACTTAACTGCAGGACCACCTAGCAAACATAATCTTAGTTTTATCATCCATGATAAAAGGGATAATAGAAATTCTGGCTCAAAGAGAAATCATTAGGCCAAGCCGAGCTGCTCTTCTCCTGTGATGAAGAGCTGAGAAACCTGACCCTGCAGCAGCTGGAGTGAAGTGAGATTCCTGGTCATTTTGACATTAGGAAAAGCCTTCATCCCCTAGGGAATTTCAATCTGTCATTGGAGCCACGTGACAATCTGGGTAGTTCTGGTGGAGTGTTAATGGTGAAGAAGTGGCAGGATGACGACAACATTTGGGGTATTCCCGTGAAAGGAGACTTTATGAATCTTTGCATCAAAACAAGAACTGAAAGTGGAATAGAGACAGATGCAAAACAGAGACGACTTTCAGTCTGAATAACTTTTACAAGTACCAGCCTGAAGGGAATTAAAAATGTATAAGTAGACCTTAAAATGAACTGCTTGCATCCATAGGCCAGCACAGCCTGTACACTCCTAAACCACCTGCCCTCACACTAGCCCCAATGCCGTTTAGCTTGTGCTGCTGGGCCATGGCAGAAAGTAAAACTCCTAAGGGACAGATTTTTAAAAGAGCCAAGCACCCAATGGTTCTTACTGACTGCATTAGAAACTACTGCATGCTGGGCTCTTTTGAAAATCTGGCACACCTGTCCATCACTCTCCATTGCTCAGATCAACTCCAATCCAGGGAAGGAGGATTACGAGAGGCCTCACAAATGTGGAGGAGGTTTGCTACAGTGTGGTGGCACAGGTAGAGTTTTGCAGGCACATAAGAGATGGCTAGAGGGGGTGAGGCGTGTAGGTAAGTGGATGGGAGCCAGATGGGGCTTGAATGTAGGGAAAAATCAGTAAGTCTAAGGCATAAAATGGATTACATCTAGCAAGAGACATCAAAGGCAATAAAAAGGGGTTCTTTATACATTCGGAGCAAGAGAAAGATGAAGGAAAGTGTAGGTCCTCTACTTAGTGGGGAAGGGGAGCAAATAACAGATGACATCAAGAAGACTGAGGTGTTTAATGCCTATTTTGCTTCAGCCTCACTAAAAAGGTTAATGGTGACTGTCACTCAACACAACTAATATCAACAAGGGGGAAGGAACACAAGCCAAAATAGAGAAAGAATGGGTTAAAGAATCTTTAGATAAGTTAGATGTATTCAAGTTGGCAGGGCCTGATGAAATTCATCTTAGGGTACATAAGGAACTAGCTGAAGCAATCTCAGAACTGTAAGCAATTACCTTTGAGAATTCATGGAGGATGGGTGAGTTCCAGAGGACTAGAAAAGGGCAAACGTTAGTAGCTATCTTTAAAAAGGGGAACAAAGAGGACCCAGGGAATTATAGATCAGTCAGCCTAACCTTTGATACCTGGAAAGATATGGAACAAATTATTAAACAATCAATTTGTAAGTACCTAGAGGATATCAGGGTTATAAGGAATAGACATCATGGATTTGTCAAAATCAAATCATGCCAAACCAACCTAATTTCCTTCTTTGATAGGGTTATTGACTAGTGGATGGGGGGTGGGGGGGGGGACAAGAAGAAGTGCAGAGTGCTTAGGAAGAAAAAAATAAATGCACAACTACAAAATGGGGAATAACTGGCTAGATGGTAGCACTGCTGAAAAGGATCTGGGGGTTATAGTGGATCACAAATTCAATCTGAGTCAACAACGTGATGCAGTTGCAAAAAAGGCTAATATTCTGGGGGATATTAACAGGACCGATGTATGTAAGACATGGAAAGTAATTGTCCTGCTCTACTCAACACTGATGAGGCCTCAGCTGGAGTACTGTGTCCAATTCTAGACACCACACTTTGGGTACGTCTATACTTACTTCCTGGTCCGGATGTAAGCGATCGATCTTCTGGAATTGATTTATCGCGTCTTGTCTAGACGCGATAAATCGATCCCGGAAGTGCTTGCCGTCTACACCGGTACTCCAGCTCAGCGAGAGGAGTACGCGGGATCGACGGGGGAGCCTGCCTGCAGCGTCTGGACCCGCGGTAAGTTCGGACTAAGGTACTTCGAATTCAGCTACGTTATTAACGTAGCTGAATTTGCGTACCTTAGTCCGAAGTGGGGGGTTAGTGTGGACCAGGCCTGTAGGAAAGATGTGGACAAATTGGAGAGAGTCCAGAGGAGAGTGACAAAAATGATAAAAGGTTTAGAAAACCTGACCTATAAGGAAAGGTTAAAACTAAACATGTTTACTCTTGAGAAAAGAAGACTGAGGGGGAACTCGATCATCTTCAAAGGTCTGTTAAAAAGAAGACAGGGATCAATTGTTCTCCATGTCCACTGGAAGTAGGACAAGTAGTAAATGGCTTAATCTGTAGCAAGGAAGACGTAGGTTAGATATTAGGAAAAACTTTCTAACTCTGTAATTAAGCTCTGGAACAGGCTCCAAGGGAGGTTGTAGAATCCTCATCATTGGAGGTTTTTAAGAACAGGTTAAACACTGTCAGAAATGGTCTAGGTCTACTTGGTCCTGTCTCAGCACAGGAAGCTGAATTTGATGACCTCTCAAGGTCCCTTCCAGCCCTACATTTCTAGAAGTCTATATATTTGTTATTTTCCATCAAACCTAACAAAATCATGACAATACAAATTAAATAGCTTGCTTTTCTTCACTGGGACAGAGCACTGCAGTATTTGATACATTTGGGAAACCTCCTAATATAGAGTCTATAGAGATATGTTTGTTCAAGATAATAATATAGAGAGGCTCACTCATAAGGGACAGTATTATGAATATACGAATTTTGAGATATGCCCTGGAAACAGGGGGATTGAGAACACAGTGTAGCTGTACACCACAGATATTCTCTATTATTTAAATAAAAGTTTTATTTATTTCTCATTCACGGGTTTGTTATTTAATAAACCCCAATATCATTATATGATGTCAGAAGTGTAGAGTGAGAAGGATACTGCAGTAATTTTGAAGTTAACTCCTGTGTTTAAAACTGAAAGCAGAGGCAAAAGGAACATGTGGAGCAACAAACAGAGACGAACAAAAGCTTTTGTATTTATTCTATGAGCACAATAGTAGCTTGGCTAGCTTTAGAAGGAAGAAAGCCAAAAATGAATGTGTTGCAACCTCCATCCAGTCTGCAACTGTCAGGCAATGTTGCAGAGAATTGGAAAAAATTCCAACAGAGATTTTAATTGTATTTAGCAGCCACAGGGGCAAAGGAGCAAAATGATAAAGTGAAATCATCAATCTTTTTCCATGTTGCTAGGGAGGAGGCATTGCACACACACACACACACACACCTTAAGTTTGATGAGGGGGAAGGTATGAAGTTAAATAAAATACTGACTAAATTTGAGGAACATTGCATGACAAACAGGAATGAGACCTTTGAGAGAGACATTTTTTTACATTCATGCAATAAACTGATGACACCATAGAGCAATGTGTCACAGAATTAAGAAGCCTCAGTAAAACCTGTAACTTTGGTGAGCTGACAGATTCTCTGGTCAGAGACAACATATTGTCTTTAATTAGGGTTACCATATTTGGAGTGTCCAAAAAGAGGACACTCCATGGGGCCCCGGCCCCGCCCCAACTCCGCCCCCTCCTCCAAAGTCCCCGCCCCAACTCCGCCCCCTCCCCTGCTTCCCGCGAACATTTGATTCGCGGGAAGCCTGAAGCAGGAAGCAGGGAGGGGGGGGAGAGGGAGGAGGCGCGGCCCAGTCTGGCACCCTCCGGCGGCCGGCCCCAGCCCCGGCCCCTCCAGCCTGGCTCGGCTCGGGCCCTGGGGTGCTGGCCCCGTGCCGGCCTCTGGCCGAGCACCCCCGGCCCCCGGCCCATCCCCAGCCCGCGGCCCAGTGCGGCCCCGCCGGGCCCCCCCCCCCCCCCAGCCGCCCAGCACCGCCGGCGGGCCCGGACCCCGGCCGCCCAGCGCCCCGGACCAGCCCCCGGCTCAGCGGCCCGGATTTTCCTGGACATGTTCGGCTTTTTGGGATTTCCCCCCGGACGGGAATTTGAATCCCAAAAAGCCGGACATGTCCGGGAAAAACCAGACGTATGGTAACCCTACTTTAATGCCACAGATTATTCTAAGAAATGGACTACTCCATGAAGGAGATTTAAATTTAGAAAAAGCTTTCCAGAGATGCAGGGCAGAAGAAACTGTGAAAGCACAAGTCAAAGAGCTGACTTCACCAGCAGGGACTATCCACGTAGTAACTACAAAAAAAGAATATAGCCAGAAAAGGTCAAATCAAAAAGTGGAACCACTGACTATGAAAACCACTACTGCAGGTAGACTGGGTACAGACAGTTATGTGGAAGGTGTGGATCGCAGCATGGCCCAAAAGAGTTTTGTGCCTTTGGGAAACCGTTATAAATGTGCAAAAATAAATAAAGAAATAAATAAATAAATAAATTTTGCAAAATGCTGTATATCCCAAAGGCAGAAAAGTCAAATGCACGCAGTTGAAGACAAGCTGGATGAGGAGTTTTATGTAGACATGCTGGGATCAAGCAAGACTGATGAGAGGGACTGGATATTACCAATGAAAGTGGATGAAATAATTATTCCACTCAAATTGGACACAGAAGCACAGGTTAATAAGAAACTGAAAATAAGACCAAAACTTAAAAGTAAGACAAAAATAAAAGTAACTGGTTATTCTGCAACAAATATACCAGTGAAGGAGATATGCACTGCAAGCATCTAATATAAGAACATTATGTACAGGCTACTGTTCATTGTAGTAGCCAAGGAAGTATCATGAATTTTAGGCTTGGCAGCTTGTGAAAAACTGGTAAAACAGGCGTTCTTACTACAAGATCATACTAAACCTGACTATGAGGCACTCATTTGGGAATATCATGATCTGTTTCAAGAGTTGAGTTGCTTGCAGAGTGAACATACAATCCAGATAAACAAGCAAGTCCCTTCAGTTATCCATCCATGTAGAAAGGTGCCATTTGCACACCCTGATAAACTCAAGGCTGGGCTTGCAAGGTAGAAGCAACACAAGCAATGCACAAAATTTAGGAGCCAACGGAATAGGTGAGCTCCCTAGTCATTGTGGAGAAAAATAACAGCCAGCTATGCATATGCTTAGATCCAAGAAACCTCAACAAGGCCATACAAAGAAAACATTTAAAATGGCCAACCAGAGAAGAGCTTATGGCTCAATTTGTGAATGCACAATAGTTCAGTAAATTGGATGCCTCCTCAGCATTTTAGCAGCAAAAATTAATTGAAGAAGGCTCAAAACTATGCACATTTAATACCCATTTGGAAGATACCGATTCTTACATCCACCCTTCAGCATAGCTTCATCACCAGAAGCGTACCACAAAAATCATACACATGATCTATGAACACTTTAATGGTGTTGACAACTCAATGGATGACATTGTCATCTGGGGCTCAACTAAAGAGGAGCATGATTGTAGACTTCAGAAAGTCTTGAATGCAACTAGAGCTGCAAACTTGAAACTAAATAGAGAAAAATTTATTTTAGAGGTTACAGAACTGACTTGCGCTGGAGATATTATTTCCAACGAAGATGTCAAACCTGATAAGAGGAAGGTTTCAGCCACTGAAATTGCCACATCTCACCGAAAGATGTCCCCGGGTTCCTGAGAGTGGTTAATTAACTTAGAAAATTCATACCTAATCTATTTACAAAAGCAGTGGCATTCAGGAAACTCCTAGAAAGTAAAAATTAATGGTACTGGTTTGCAGAACAGGAGGAATCATGGGAAAGTTTGATACCAAAACTGATACAAAAGCCAGTGTTGAAGTAGTACGCACCAAACAGGCATATTAAAATTTTCAGCATATGCTTCACAATCTGGGTTAGGCACAGTGATTTTACAGAAACACGATTGCGGACAACCAGTAGAATATACATCCAAACCACTGACTGATGCAGAAACCAGATATGCACCGACTGAGAATGATCTTTTAGGAATAGTTTGCCTGATGTTGAAACGGACCACGCGCCCGATAGCATTATTTGGCAAACTGCCAAGTGCCTGTACCTTAAAGGATTCAAAGAATGATGACAAAGGTGCAAAAGTATGATTTGGTTGTGACCTACACACCTGGTAAATTAATGTTTATTGTGGATGCACTTTCCAAAGTGGTGACTCCTGTTACGAAACCAGAGAAGGCCTCAGAGATAGAGATGCAAGCCTTTGTAGATCTGATTGTAAAGTCAATTCACATAGCTAACAAAAAATTACAGCAAATAAGAGGGGAAACAAGAGAGAGGGGAATTATTGGGGATCCTGAAAGAAGTGATAATTAAAGCTGGCCTGAAGAAATAAGCAGTTGCTGTCCAAGTATAAGAGACTATTAGAACTGCAGACATGAATTTGCTGAGATAGATGGGGTGACTATAAGGGCAGCAAGGTTGTAATACCAGTGAGCCTCCAGAAAGAAGTGCTACCGAATATCCAAAGTCGTTTAGGGATTTAGAAGTGCAAACAACGAGCATGAGAGGTGATGTATTGGCTGTGGATCAATCACAACATTGCTAATATGGTAGGAAACTGCTTTTTATGCTTGAAATACAAGCCACGCCAGCGGGCAGAGTCACCGAGACCTTACCCACTTCCACAAAGGCTTTATGAGAAGGTAGGCACTGACTTTATTTAACTGGCAATCACAGGATTATTTAATAGTCACAGATTATTATTCCCTGTATTCAGAAATTTGCACACTACACAGTACTAGTAGTAAGTCAGTGGTAGCCAGCATGAAGGAGTATTTTCCAGACATGGAAATCCACATGAAGTCTTTAGCAATAATGGGCCACAATTCTCCAGTGCAGATTTTAGCCAATTTGGCATAAATTGGAGTTTTCAATCACAAAAAGTCCAAATTACCCCCAACTGAATGGATTTGTGGAAAGGTCTATATGAACAGTAAAGAACCTTATGAAAAAGACTTTTGACAATGGGGGTGATTTGCATAAAGTTTTATTGGTTTACTGAAGTACACCTCTAGAGAATGGCTCTTCTTCAGCTCAGCTGTTAGTGGGAAGAAAGATCAGATCCCATCAATGATAATGTGCTGAAATCTCATGACAATGAAATCATACAGAAGATGAAAGAAAATCAGAAGTGGAAGCAGAAATATTATTTTGACAAAAGGGCCCGTGATCTCCCATCTCTTAGCCCAGGTGATAGAGTGCGCCTGAGGACTCACACCTCTAATACTGGGGGCTAACGGGATACCGTTAAAGAACAGCTGCATCCAAGAATTTATGTACTCCAGACAGACCAAGGGGACAAATATTGGCATAATCGAAGGAATCTAAGAGTAATCCCAGAAAGTTAAAAAACATTGACAGGCGATGTGGACTCTGGCACTACTTTGTTTATTATCAATGGACAAAGGAGAAACAAGCAACAAGAGAACTCAGACTCTAATGAAAGGGGGAGATACTGAGAAGATCAGAGAGGGAGATTAAATGTCCTGAAAGACTCAGAGACTTACTAGCCTGCCTGGAGAAGGGGTATTTGAGGAATGTGAGAGTTAAAGACTCACTCCAGAGCGATGTGCTGGTAGCTTCTCTCTAGGTAGCGGATACATTGGGTATATGGATCATAGTTTATGGAAATGTACTAGTTGGGTTGAGAATTTAATGGATGTGTTATTAGATAGTAGTTAGTGCTTATATAAGAGGGTTTTTTTTGTTTTTTAAAGGTAGTTTCCTGGTTTATTCTGCTTTGTATGGCTGTTTGGCAGAAGAATTTTACCAAATGAGATCAGAAGGCATACAGAGGTGACTGATGTAGTGCAGGCGATGTATGACGCAAAGCAGAGATGGGCAGGTCATGTAGTCCACAGGCAAGACAATAGGTGGGCAACCCACATAAGTGACTGGATCCCCAGAGACCACAAGCTGTGAGGGTAATCTAAGCCTCTGACTTCCTGGGTGTTTTAAGCTTCGCTGGGTCTCATCAGGCTGCAGAACTTTGTCCTCCCTGGTATCTCTTTGACTCTCAGTTATCCCTTCACAGAAATGGAGCTCTTCAGCCCACCTGACCTAGGCCCCCAGGACAAGCGCTGAGCCCCAAGATAGCCCAGTTGCTTAAACACACCCTCTCCCTCCTTCACACTGCAAAGGTGCAAAGCTTCTGGTTACGGTTTAATTGTCTCTGGATACACTGTAACTGTGAAGAACGTAGCACACTCCACAGAGACTAACACCTTAATACTCTTCAAACACAGCAGAGTACAGATCATACAAAACAATAAACATCTTAAACCGCAATATCCGTCACTAGCTCTTCATTTGTGAGTCCTCGGGGGGACCATTTGCGGCCAGGAAGGCAGGCAGAGCGTCCCCTGCCTCATGCAGACTTTTTGCCTGTTGTGTTGTTTCTCCCTCATGAAGTCGTTGCCCAGCTTCCATGATCACCTTACTCTTTCCTACCCCCACACTTCCTCTTCCTGTCTGGTTCCTCTGTGTTTATTAAACCTCTCCTGGACACTTGGCCATTTTTTGTTCTGCTCCTTTATTTCCCTACTCCCTTCAGAGGGGTAAAATAAAACTGGTCTCCCAAGGATGCAGCTAGTTTTTACTTTTTAGAATAATATTGTGACCAAAGTATTGTCATTAACTTTAAGTATTTCCTACTGTACTCAGTATGAGGAAGACATGCTGTCATGCTAGGAAGACATGATGGATACACATACATCTAGGCATTCATGATACAGCATCTTTCATAACAATATCATCCAGAATTCATAAATTTGTACTGACAGATTCCCAAATTATTACATCTGTACATCCCACTTGCACTCTGAATTATCCACAGAAGTTCTCACAGTTAAGTTAATCAATACCCCAGCTACCAGCCTCCATCAGACAACATCTACTACACAGGGTTAGCCTTTTGGCCTGCAGGACCTAGGTAAAAAGAAAAAAAGGTTAAGCGATATTTTCACCTTCTTGTTCCATCACCAGAGACTGGCTGGTGTAACAGTAAAAAGAACAGGAGTACTTGTGGCACCTTAGAGACTAACAAATGTATTTGAGCATAAGCTTTCCAGACTCACCAACCTCACTGCCAGAGGAAAAGGCTGAGCTGGCCTGTGAATTCTGGAGTCAGCACAGAACACTATACTACTGATTATTTTAACAAGGGATTCCCACAATTTTTTCCCCCCCATGTACCAGGATGAGCTAATGGACAGACTTGGTGAGAGACTGGTGAATCCATTTATGTTCTCATTTAAATAAAGTTCATGAAGAAGGCAGGACTACTGGGCATCAAATGTGTATGAAGTGCATTTAGCTAGAAACATATTTTCTTTCTGAAAAAACATACTATGTTGATTAGCAGAACACAATACATGGAAATAAATAATCCTTGGCAGGGATACGTTAGCAGTATCCAGAGAGGGGCTGACTCCCTCCGAAGCCGGAAAATCAACTCTCCATGCACTTGGGACCCCTTTCTATTATTCTGATGCCAAAGAGTTTCCTCCAGCACATCACTGGCATAGAACTGCAAGGCCCTCCAGCACCTACCATACTTATGCCTGAGACCAACCCTTATCAAATACAAGGCTCTGTGGGTGAAAGTTTCAGATATAGTACTCAAGGCCAGCCCTTGACCAAAGGGTGCCCCAGGCGAGAAACGTCTCCAGCGCCCTCCCTCCCACCTCCATTTGTTAAACTTTTGAATACCTTATTTTTTATTGCATTTGTAGCCCATTTCACGAGTTTGATGCACGATTTGCATGCATGATTGATCCCTGTCATATAAGATTGACCGGCGACACCCTGCCCCTTATATACCCAAGAGGGCATGGCTGACAACATTCTAGGAGGTTCAAGGAAAATGTAGTTGTCTGAAAGTCTAGAAGGTTCGATGAGATTCTACAAAGGTCCAGAACATTCTAGGAGGTTAGTGAACAATGAAACTACATACAGAATACCTGACACATTTTACTTCTAGCATTCTATTTTCCCTTTTGTCACTAACAAAAACAGCACCCCAAGCCTGATGCCCCGGCTGTCGCCTGGCCCTAAATTTGGCCCTGATAGTACTTACAAATCTGCTTTTCCTGTGTTCCCGGATGTCTTCAGAGGTTTCTTCCTGGTCCTGCCATACAAAATTAAACATTTATAGTTTGAATGTTAATTTTTTGGTACTTTATTGACTAATGATGTGTTAGTGTCTTAGTAACTAATGGTTTAAAAGCCACAATGCAGCCAAGTAATTAAAGTGCTAATTGGTTAAGTGGGAGAGCATAAAAGGAAGGCACAAGGCATGGAGAAAAAGTTTGTGTTGAGATCAGAACAGCTATAAGTGCTGACCGATGTAAGAATAAATAAAAATAACCTTGAATTCTAAAGTGGTTTCAATAGTTATAACAAATTAAGCAGGGAGAGTGATGGACATAGGAACTTGAGTACTAAGTTTAAATACTTTGGGAATATATCCAAATTATTTTGCTTACTAAATTACTGTTTTCTTTCTATTTTGCAACTAAGTGTACTATTAAGACAAGTTTTCCTTTTAAATAATCTAATTTTTAAAATTCATTTTTCCTTCATGTTCAACAGTGAGCTTTAGTTTCCAAATTATTTTTTCCCCATTAGCACTCAATATTTTTCCAGCTGAGATTAAATATAGCGTGGGGGCAGCAAAACTGAAATATTTTTGTCCTTTGTCAAATATATTTGTTGCTACAAATGTTCATTTCTAATTAAGGATAGAAGGAAAATCCTGGTCAGCTGATCCTTATAACTGAGAAAATAACTTGCTGTACTAAGTAGTCTCAACCAATGTCACCAATGGTTTTGTTGTCTGACTCTTACTTCTATTTGACTCACTTTAAAAGTTACCTTAATAGAATTATTTCATGCTGGCCAGGAATAGTTTCACAATCTCATAATTACTATCAGTGTAGAAATGAGACTTAACTCTGCTTTCATATTTAAAGTCGCTAATTTTAAAACTATATCACCGCGGAGGAAACAATCACACTAAATCTGGCTCTAAATCTGTTGGAATAGCGACAGTAGTTCGCATTTGGATGAAAGGATGATTAAAAAAAAGCCATTGTTCTATTTCTGCACGTGGAATTACTTCAAGGAAAATTAATGAAGAGGGGGTAGGTAGGGGGACGCTTAACTCAGAAGTGTACCAACCAAGTCCCTGTCTCACCTGGAGGGCCACTCGCTCCCTCGTCTTGGATGAATGTTAAGGCAGCTGTTTAAAGTCTCTCTCTCAGGACTGGTTTTACTGGGGTTTCCTTGGGTTTATTGCTGAGAATCGCTGAGGGAGGGAGGGAGGAGAGCCGCGGGGACTCCTTGAAAGCAGCCGTTTAACGGTACTTCATTAATGAACGCAGCAGAAGGGGGCTGGCTGGCTGGGCGCTGTTACGACCCGCACAGTCTCGCTTCCCTGCTCGTGAAACTCCCTCACGCCTCTCGCCCCGCTTCCCTGACACTCGGTTACGGCGGTTTTTACCCGCCCACGTGAGAGGGCGCGCGGCCCTCGCGGGGAGGGGGCGGCTGTCTCGCGGCGTGTCGGGGGCGCCTCAGTTACACGTGAAGCCGCGTTTCACGCCGATTAGAAATCGCGCGCCCAGCCTCGCGGCTGGAGATGGCGGCGCGTGTGCGCGAAGAAACCGCGCACAACCCAGCGCGCCCCCCGCCGCGCGGTGCAGCTCCGGCTCCGGCCCCGGCCCCGGCCCGGGAGGGAGGCAGGGAGCCCGTGTTGTCCAGGGCAGCGGAGGTTTAAGTGACGCGAGGAGGAGGAGCTGGCGGGCCTCGGGCAGGCCCGCAGGGAGCAGCAGATGCCGAACGCAGGCTGTGACTGTCCCCTTTAAAAGAAGCGCGGATGAGCGTGGCGTGGCGTGGGAATGGCCGAGGCCGAGCTGAGGCGGGAGGGTGAGGTGGGTACAAGCCTGAGGCGGACGCCCCCGCACGCCGCGGGGCGAGGCGGTAACGGGACACACGGCTTCTCGCGGAGCGGGCTCTAGGCAGGAAGAGCCTGGCAGCGCCTAACAGCAGGTGACGGCGGGTTCGTGGGGGGCTCCGCGTGGGAGCTGGGGGAGGTGGGGGGCGTGGCTGCGTGGGGCCGCCGCCTGTGGGGTAAGGGGGTGAAGACCTGGCGTCTGGTGCGGGGCGCACCGGCTCCCCCAGGAGGCCACTGCGAGGCTAGCGCTGAGGTAACGGGGGCGGGCCGAGGGGCCGGGCCTGCTTGCCTACCCGGCCGGGAGGGGGAGGGCACACGGGAGGAAGAAGGAAGCCGCCATCTTGGAGCGTCGAATCGCCATAACAAGGCACCAAGCGGGCGAGTGCGAGGACTTTTTTACCCGGGAGAGCGGGGAGCGCAGCCGGCGGCGGCGGTGAGGAGGGTGCTGGGGGAGCGGCCTTCGGGGCTGGGCTTGGGGGCGGGCGGGCATCGGCCTGTGCTGTAGTGAGGCCTGCGGCCTGCTCTGGAGACGGGCCTGGGCTGGGCCGGGCCTAGCGGGCGGCCACTCCGGACTAGCTGGGGGGTTACGCTGCGGAGGGAGTTGTTGGGTCTCATCCGCCCCCCCCCCGCCTGGGGTCGGCGTGTTCGGTGTCCCATGGGGGGCCCTGCAGGCGTGTTAGGGCACTGGGGGCGAGCGGGCGCTTCGCGAAGCGGCGGGGTGTGCGGGGTGTGGGGGGGAGGCCGTGAAGTGGGGGGAGGCGTGTATCTGTTAGCCTGACCTTGAGGGGGGCCGGGGGAGCTTGGTGTTTCTGCTGGGGGACCCTGCACTGGCGTGCGGGGTTGGTGTATCTGGGGAGCACCGCCCCCCTCGGTGTCTGGGGCCCAGAGGGGGCGGGGATGGTCTTTTGTTTCCCCGACGGATGTTGCCGGAGTCGGGTGCCCGCTGATGTTGCGCAGATACATTTTTAGGGTTGTGCCTGTTCCTACAGGCTGTTCCTTTCCGGCCGCAAATAAACGCGGCTTATGTACGTCTGTTGTTAAACCGGGGCGCCCCTCGGTTGTGGTGGAGCCGGGCTGCCCCTGTTTTTGCCTGGTGAAATCGCCCCCTTCCCCAAGCTTTGCAGAAACTGCTCCGGACACTCTCACTAAAGCTCCTGTCACTCCCAGGCAGAGGCCCATGGCGATGTGGGAGTGAAGCAATAAGTGTTTAAGCTGCTGCGCTCCATTGTTTCGGAAAACGAAACGTTCAGTTTTTTGGGGGGAGGTGGGGAGAAGGATGAGAATATGGTTGAAATTTCTAAACTGATTGAAGCTGTAGTGAGGTCCTTATGTTAGAGGAAATGTAGGTCGGTTCTGGAGCAGCTCACGGCCTCAGGACTTTAGAGGACTATGAAGACGTGGTTCCTGGGGTCACCTAAAAAGCGCCCCCTAATTTTGTAATTGTTCATGTAGCATTGTGTGCTCTTTTTAGGCAAAAATCAAAGTTCCTCGGGGAAAGGAGGATGTTTACTGCAGAAAGGGCAGTGGAAATGTGTAGGCAGCGGCTTCCATAGTCTGCATACGTGGTCAAAATCAAGAAAGGAAATGCTTAGAATAGGGGGTGGTGAGCTTTACTAGTAGAGGGCACTAGCTTTCGAACTGGTGGTGTTGCTTGTCCCCGAATTTTAGGTTTGTTCAGATTTATTAAATATAGTTTTACTTTATTACATATTACACTTTAAAGTTTTGGAATCCTACTGTGGGTGTGGGTTAAGATTTAAAGGCACGTTGCCAGGTAAAATAAAAATGAAAGTGGGGTACTAACAACACATTATTAAAGTTTAAAGTTGAATTTACCTCTTGCTGTATCTTTCTCTGCTGTTTATATTTTTTGTTCTCCTGTCCTAGCTATATGCTTCGATATTTGAGTTGTAACACAAGGGAAATGTCTTAATCCAAATAATGTTTCCCTTGACTTTTTAAAAATGAAAATATTTTTATTAAAACACTTTAAAATATTTTTGGGTCTATGGCAGTGTCCCTGTAAATTAAAGGTACTTGAAAATGACATCCGTCTGAAAATATTTCACCTACTCATAACAAGAGTACCATCTAAAATGACTGACCCAGAGATTGGAGGAAAGTGTGTATTTTTTGTTTTGTTTGTTTTTTGTTTTAAAAGATTGCTTTGTGCTGTTGGCAGTACTTC
This sequence comes from Terrapene triunguis, assembly GCF_002925995.2. NCBI lineage: Eukaryota > Metazoa > Chordata > Testudines > Emydidae > Terrapene > Terrapene triunguis. Next base: position 18,073,932 of record NW_020664725.1, on the reverse strand, counting down.
ACATACTAATTTTAATTGTTTCCCTTCCTTAGTAAGTCATTTGCTCTGTCTTTACTTTGAAACAAATAAAGGAAAAGGGGACTGTTTGAAAAAAATATAAACTTGATTTATAAAACCATAAAAGTTGGCAGAAATACTCAGAAGCAGGTTGTAGTACCTGAAACTGCTTTTAACTGTTTTTGAAAATGACTAGATATTGGTGTCCCTTTAAGGAATGTTAGTATTTGAATTCTATGGGTGGATTTTACCTGGGTATGGTATAAGAGTGCATTAATCAACTAATGCTGCCTTTGTTTTGCATTTATTGTGTAAAATGCAGCTGCTTTGTGGTGATACTTACTATATGTCAAGCCTGTAAATCCTTTTTTGAAAAGGCTATTGCTAGGCCTGTAGAGTTTACTTGTTAGTAACAATTCTAGGGTTACTTCAAACAAATTAATCTTACAATTTTGTACTTTAGTAGCTTTCTATAAAGAGTGTGTGTGTTTGATATCTTGTTTGCCAAACAGTTAGTTACAGTTACTTTTCCAATACTCTACCACTAACTTTAAATTTGTTTTGTATGTATCTGTTTTCTGAGTGCACCAGGCAGGTTTTTCAGTGACAAAGTTATTTTGAATGTAACTCAAAGGGTGTTAGCTCAATTAAAAAATTAAGGGGGAAATCTCTCTTGATACATTTGTATCTGAATTGCATCTCTAATTAGAAAACGTAACCACTGTGAGTAAATTTTTTTTTTTAGGTTTTGTGAATGTAATAAAACAGGAAGCTGTTTTGATTCACTGAGAGTGAAGGACTTGGTTTCACTATTTGAAATTGAAGTTTTATTGTTTAAATTGTACATCTTACCTGTTAAACCAGCTGTTAAAATTAAACCTCTACTTAAATAGAAATAGAATTTATAACTTTCAGATTTCCAGTGTTTTTCAGATTACTTCAGATGATTTTCATCTTGCTTACCGTATTAGTGTGCTCTTCTCTCCCCCTTTTCCTCCAATTGAGATATTAAAGTAATTGCATAGTGCCCTCCACCCCCAATTTTCCCTATAAATTATAATACAGTGGTATTCTTCATCTCCTGTCCTTAATTGATGTGTAGCATTGCTTTGTGGTGGTAAACAGCTGCTGTGTTCTGCCCCAGAGGTGGCTGCACTTCAAGCTTGGGTGAAATAATCTCTGTGACTCATACTTATGTTCCTGGGGTGTAGTTAATATTTGTAAAGCACTTCATTACATAAAAGATGTTAAAAGTACACATTTTTATAGAGTTCCACATGATGCCATAAAATTATAGTTGTGTGCTCAGTTTTAAGTAGGGAAGTTAATTTTTGGTTTATTTGTGACACTTGATCTTTTGGGTGCCTTTGTTTAAAGTACTGAGGATTTGGATGCTTGTTCTGGTAGTGCTTCGGTTCAAGTATCAAAGTAGTTTGTAATAATAGTAATGATATATTTTTACACATTCAGTCCATGTATTAATTGTTTTTTTTCTGCATCTTTTTCAGACTGAAGTGAGTGAATTCAGATATAATTCAACTTTGTTAGAGGGCTTTTTTAAAAAAAAAAAAAAGTTGTTCCACGGTGCATCAGAGCAAGTTACTACTTTACTGTTGAGTGACTTACAGGTGCTTGCCTGCATTGCAATAAAGGACTCATATATTGAGCAAGACTTATTTATCTCTTCATTTTGGAGAGTCTAATAAACTGTTATTACAGTTTCTGTACTGACTTTCAAAGTTTTGAAGTCTAAAAAGACATCTTTACAAAGAAAAACATGAGCACGGCCAGAACAGAGAACCCTGTTATAATGGGTCTATCCAGTCAGAATGGGCAGCTGAGAGGCCCTGTAAAACCAAGTGGGGGCCCTGGAGGTGGGGGGACACAGACTCAGCAACAGATGAACCAGCTGAAAAACACCAACACAATCAATAATGGCACTCAACAGCAAGCACAGAGTATGACTACCGCTATTAAGTAAGTATTTGCGTAAATGTTAAGCAGCATCTTAAATTCTCTCCAATGTCTGGTAGCTCAAACACTTGTTTAAGATTTCTTGTGTTGATATTTAAGTTTTATGTCCTATTGTTACTTTAAAATTCAGTGTAGGGGGTCAGATGAGGAATATGAACTACTGATAATTCAGAAATAAATGTGAAATTAATAGACTTTCTCTGACAGATCCTGGTTATTGATCAGTTGTGCGAATTAATAGTTAAGGCATTTTCTCAAGTTGTATACTATTGAAAAGCATAGGTTGATGGCTACTTTAATTTCTTTTCTTGATAGCTTTTCCCCTGAGAAACACCTTCTCATCCTGATCACTTGCTAGGGATGAGAGGAAGATGTGGAGTCTATTGTAGTTTAATACAAGTGGCAAGTTGTGACACATAATGGACCTTAAAGTCACTTTGTTCTGAGTATTGTCTTGTCTCTGTCCCCCACCCCCCCACACATACACACAGTTCAATTACATGACATTTAGTAGATATTTCTCAGTAAATGCTAGAACTAGAGCTAAATATTTAAAAACTGGGAATGCCAGTTTTTATTTGACCTAAACCACTCACTTTCTTTCCTGGGTGATTTGCAAAACATGATTTAAAAAATGTCTGATCCCCCAGTTTAACACTTCTTTTGATACCAGTACAGGTTTGAATGAAGTGTACCTGGAACAAGTGCAACACTAAACCCCCTCACTCCTCCTCCCCAATTTAGGAATGTCTGAAAACACATTATAAAATGTGGATTTGGGAGTTGGAAATTGGAGGAAAGAACTGTCCAGATCCAGTTTCAAGTTTTGGTCTGTTCTAAGAACTAGACACTTTTTTGTGTATGGATAATTATTTTTCTTCTGTAGTGTATGAATGAAAATTATAAACCTATTTATGCTTTTAACTGCTTTAGTAATTTTGAAGAAACTGCCTCTCAGATGAAAAGAATGCAATTCATAAAAGTGGTCCAACATATAGTTTTGGTTTAAATAGTCAAAAATCTTATGCGTTGCTGAGAGTCTGGCTAACAGGACATGGTGAATTGATTATCAGCTGCGGGTGAGAAGAAAACTTTTCTCCTTTTTCCCCCTCATGGTTTAGCATTGTACAAATTAGACAAATGAATTATGGGTTCTTACTGTTTTTCAAGACATTAGCTATGAGCACTTACAGGTTATGATGGACCAGTGCTGTGTTGTCATATGACAGGATTATAAGAACTATCTTTTTTTCAAAGATAAGGTTGGCTAATGTTACTTGTCATGTTTTGGTTCTGAAATAGTGAGGGGAACTTGATGAAATGAAAAGTTTTTGATCATATTTGCTAATGGTTATAAGAGTGAGTCGATAACCAGTGCTTGAGAGACTCTTCTCTTACAATTATCTAAGATAAGAGCAGCATTTCTGGGTGAAATAATTAGGCCAGGTTCTTTGGTGCATTTAAATAAATAAATTAATTAATTAATGGAGATATCCTATCTCCTAGAACTGGAAGGGACCTTGAAAGGTCATGAAGTCCAGCCCCCTGCCTTCACTAGCAGGACCAAGTACTGATTTTGCCCCAGATCCCTAAATGGCCCCCTCAAGGATTGAACTCACAACCCTGGGTTTAGCAGGCCAATGCTCAAACCACTGAGCTATCCCTCCCTCTCCAATTTACTACATTGCACCATTTAAGTGAGTGCTGTTTAGAGAGAAGTACAATGCTCTGAGTTTGGGGAATTCAGGGACTTCTGAGTTCAAATTCTTGTTTTGTCGTGGTCCTCCTTGCCTTGGGTAAACGGTTTAATCTCTGTACTTCAGTTTCCACATCTGTAAAACGGGGGAAATAATAACCTCTCAGGCAGGTTAATGTTTTGTTAGTTTGTGCAAAGTACTAATTGTTACTAAAACAGAATAGAATTATTTAGGGATATTAACTAGTGCCTTCACATTGCAGACCTGGTGATGACTGGAAGAAGACTTTAAAACTCCCTCCAAAAGATCTGAGAATCAAAACTTCGGTAAGGATGTTTTAAAGGTAACTGTAAGCATGGGGTTGAGGATGTGAGATAAATTGCAGTGACGGTGTGCTAACAGTGAGAAAATTCATTTCTGATCTATTTTTAAAACTTAATTAAAAGTAGATAGTAATATACATTCTTAGAGATACTTGGCAAATATGTTTCCTTTCTCTCTCAAGTATGTTGAAACTCAAGATATATTTTTACTTACTTTTAAGAATACTACAGGATGAAGTCTTAGTGCTTTTACTGCAAAACAGATACAAAGTTTTAAGTGTGTATGCAGATTACGTTGCTTGGTCCCCAGTAACCAACACTACCTAATTATCTGTGGTTGCACTACACAGATTTTTGTGAACTACTGTATGATGGATGGTTGGAAAGGGCTTATTACTCCATTTTGCCTTGTCTTTGTCCTGGATTATTCCGTCGGACCAGTTTATGGGGATAATTTGTATGAACTGGTCTTACTGTTCTACTTTCTTAACTACTCAGGATGTGACCTCCACAAAAGGAAATGAGTTTGAAGATTACTGTCTGAAACGGGAGTTACTGATGGGAATTTTTGAAATGGGCTGGGAAAAACCATCTCCTATTCAGGTTAGTACGGAGCAGATTCTTTGTGCCACATGCTGATTGCTTCATCTTAACTATCTCATAGTCAGTCATTTACAGGTTTTTGGGCATCCTTGAAGTTTTGACACTAAGGCTTTGATAGTATAATTTCTGAGAAACTCACTTCATACCAAACCAAAAAATACCCAGTAACATAGAAATTAGGCTTTTTTACCTTTTAAAGGCTTGACATATGATTCTTCTGTTCATCATAGAGAGGTTAGGGGGTTGTAGGCCCCAATTCGCTAAGATACTTCCAGTGTGTAAGTAGTCCCATGGACGTCAGCAATCTTCTCTGTTCACTTTTATGGACCAACTTAATAGCTCTGCGTCGATCTAAGCACCACAGAGGTCGTCGTCACAAAAAATCTCTGTAGAATCTTACTGCAGTTCATCTCACCCCTTAGTTGCAACTCTGTGCCAGTCTAATCACAAACGGCTCAGCAGAGGTGGGACAAAAGGTCACTGAGATGCACTTCCATGGAAGCTAGTACAACCTCCCCCCCAGTAAAGTCCCCTCACTCTTGTTCTGATGTTTCTCTTGTTTTGTGATCTGCAAATTTTTTTTTTTTTTTTAAATTGAGCACTGGAGAAGGATTAAAGTACACACAATTGTGCCGTTTCACCTCATCATGGGGAATATGATACAAGGCATTCTGAACACTTATCTTCACCTAGGCTCTAAGTCTTAAAGAATGGCTTTATACTTTTTACTGAACAGCAGAAAGAAGAATACTTCTGGTCTTTGAGTCTGGAGCTGGCACCATAGAGGATGTCTTAAATTTCAAAAGCTAATAAGCCCTTTCTTTTCACAATGTAATGTTAAAATATATACATGGACTTGAAGTCACGCAAGCAGTTTTCCTTACTTCCTACCTAGACCTTTTTCCGGTCTAATTGGTGTCTGGAATGGGGGTTAGGGTGGAGAGCCTTTCTCTCCCCATGGGATAGTTTGATAGCACCTCTCCCCCATCTCCTTCATTGTACCTAATATGTGTACACCCTGCACATTAGGATCATTCCTGTGGTAGCTGTTCCATTCAGTCTGCCTATGACCAGGCTAGACTAGTGGGGCATTGATAAATGGGATACTGGGAGCAGTTTTCTCATAAGTGGGATGCTGAAATGCTTTTGCTTGATCAGTTTGTCATTTTTGTGATGAGGCTGGTGTACTTTCATATATAGGGTCTTATAACTCAGTGTTGCATGGGAAAGTTCTCCTGTCCCTTATCGGGGTCAGTGTTAAACAGGGCCTTTTTTTTTTTTTTTTTTTTTAAGTTGTAGTTGAGGTTGTTTTACTGTTGCATTGCCCTGTGCTTGCTTTTCAGGAGGAGAGTATTCCCATTGCTTTGTCTGGTAGGGATATCTTGGCTAGAGCTAAAAATGGAACGGGCAAGAGCGGAGCCTACCTCATTCCCTTACTTGAACGGCTAGACTTAAAGAAGGACAATATACAAGGTGAGCTGAAGACAGGTTTACATGAAACTTCATCTAGGAACTAACATGAGTAGCCTGGCTGCTGCACATCAGTATTTGTGGGATGAGACATTAGAAGATTGTAGGCATCAGTGTAGCTTGATGGCTTGCAGATTTATACCTAAAATTGGTGGTTGAATTTTTCAAAGCAACCTGGGGATTTGGACACACTTTCAATTAAAATTAATCCCCAACACTGCTTTGAAAATCTCAACTACTACAAATTTCTCCTCATCCTTGCTTATATGCCCTGAAAAGAAGTGTGGTGTAAAGGTGGCTGGGATATAAGTTGTGGCTGGCACTATTTAATAGCACGCAAGGCATGCCAGTTAACTTACAGTGCTTCAACACAGCGATATTTCCTTGTCATGAAGAATACCCATGCAGTTTCCATGATGAGTCATTAAGAATTTTCATAGACCTCCTTAAACCTGCTAAAGTTTAGCCATCATAGCGTTTGAGTGCATGTGTTCATTAGGATAATCATTCTTTAGTGCCTTTTTGAACTGGGAGGAAGGCAGTATTTAAAACATAAAATGCATCCTGTGCTGAGGATTTTGTGTATCTTCTCTTTCAGCAATGGTGATTGTTCCCACTCGAGAACTAGCATTGCAGGTCAGTCAGATCTGTATCCAGGTTAGCAAACACATGGGAGGTGCCAAAGTGATGGCAACAACAGGAGGAACCAATCTGCGTGATGACATAATGAGGCTTGATGATACAGGTTAGGACACTTCCCAATTAAGGTTGCTGCTCTTTAGTGGCTTGCACAGTACTGCAAAGCCTAGCACTAAAATCTCTCCCTTTCAGCTGCTGTTATCCTAGCATTGGCCTTTTATGAGCCAGGCTGAGGTTTTATGCATCCATTCTACATTCATCTCTAAGGACTGGTCTGTTCAAGCATCTAGTTTGCAGGAAACTGGGGTGTAAATATGCTGTGTGCTAACTGTCCAGGTGGACTCTGCATCAGTGCACGATAAGTTCTGTAGTGCACTTTGATCTACACCGCTTTGAAACAGGAATACCTCCGAGCATACTACAGAACTTATAGTGAGCGGGAACGGGGTCCACGTAGATGATTAGTACATGTCAGGCTACCTTGACATAGATTTACACCCCAATTTTCCACAAACTGTTTGTACAAACAGGCCCTTAAAGTTGACTTAGTGTAATTGTCAGCCAAGCCAATGTTGTGTATTTGTACTGTTTCTTATCCAAGCAAAAATCCACTTAAATGTATTTTCTTTTTAAAATTTACAGTGCATGTGGTGATAGCTACCCCTGGGAGAATTCTGGATCTCATCAAGAAAGGAGTAGCAAAGGTTGAACACGTCCAGATGATAGTACTGGATGAGGCAAGTTGCTGTCTTAACGATCTGCAAAACATGGAAAGATATTTAACAGGAAGTTACAACAATGACACATCTCTGCAGGCCTGCTCATTGAGCATTGCTGGCCATTAAAATTGTCAGACTTTCTGTAGACACCATAAAGTTGAGATTGATCCATTTCTGCATTTTTGGGTGGGGAAAGTCATCTGGGAGGGAAGAGTTTTCAACGTGTACTTTTCTCAGAGACTGATAGAAGCAAACTGATAGGGAAAGTTTGCTCTCCCCTTATTTTGTAGGACCCCTGAGCATTAGGTTAACAATCTCTTCTGAAATGGGTAGCTCTTACTCTTCCATTTAAAATGACTGTTGTAATACAAACCTCTCAGTATAAACTGATATACAAAGATCCAGTAGATTCATAGATTTCAAGGGGTCTGACCTCCTGTACAACACATGCCATAGAACTTCCCCAAAATAATTCCTAGAGCATATCTTTTTAAAAAACATCTGATCTTGATTTAAAAAATCCACCACAACCTTTGGTAAACTGTTCAAATGGATATTCTCACCATTAAAAACACTATGCATAATTTTCAGTCTGAATTTGTCTATCTTCAGCTTCCAGCCATTGGATCATGTTCTACCTTTTTCTACTAGATTGAAGAGTCCGTTGTTAAACATTTGTTCTCCAATAGAGTAAAAGCGACGTTCCTTCTAACTTCTCTTGAAACAACTGAATCTGAGTCAGGGCGCTGGGAGAGTGGGGATGTGAGAAATAGCTTGCTACGTCCAATAGACATTGGGTTCATGCTTGATAATCGGCTAAACCTAATCTCCTAGTGTAATGCTGTGGCCAAAAAGGCTAATGCGATCCTTGGATCCATAAACGGGAATCTAGAGTAGGAGTAGAGGTTATTTTACCTCTGTCTGGCACTGGTGGGGCTGCTGCTGGAAAAGTTTGTCTTGTTCTGGTGTCCCCAATTTAAGAGAGATGTTGAAAATTTGGAGAGGGTTCAAAGAGCCATGAGAATTATTAAATGGTTAGAAAACATGCCTTATGGTGATAGACTCAAGGAGCGTAATCTATTTCACTTAACAAATAGCTGACTGCGAAGAGTTACAAAGGGATCTCACAAAATTGGGTGACTGGGCAATGAAACGGTAGATGGATTTAATCAATGTTGAATTTCGAAGTAATGTGCATTGGGAAAACATAATCCCAACTATACATACAAAATGATAGGGTCTAAATTAGCTGTTAACGCTCAGGAAAGTGACCTTGGAGTTATTGTGGATATACCTCTGAAAACATCTGCCCAGTGTACAGTGGCAGTCAAAAAAGCTGCCAATGTTAGGACCAATTAGGAAGGGGATAGATAAGATAAAATTCATAATGTCACTATATAAATTTGATGGTACACCCACACCTTGTATACTGCATGCAGTTCTGGTTGCTCCATCTCAAAAAAGATACATTTAGAATTGGAATAGATGCAGAGAAGGGCAACAAAAATTATTAGTGTGGAACAGCTTCTGTATGAGAAGATAGTGAGACTGGGATTGATCAGCTTAGAAAAGAGATGACGAAGGGGGGAATGTGATAGAGGTCTATAAAATCATGAAAGGTGTGGAGAAAGTGAATAAGACAACATTATTTACCCAAAGGGTAACGTAACACAAGATGAAACTCATAGGCAGCATGTTTAAAACAAAAAAGTATTTCCCAGAATCAACCTGTGTAACTTGTTGCCATGGGATGTTTTGAAGGCCAAAAGTATTACTGGATTCAGAAAGGAATTAGATAACTTAATGGGGGATAAGCCCATCAGTGGCTGTTACAAGATACTCAAGGTCACAACCCTGTGCTCCATGTATCACTAAACCTCCCAACTGTGTGACACTGGGACTGGATGATAGGGATGGATCACTTGAAATTGCCCTGTTCTGTTCATTACCTCTAAAGCATCTGGCACAGGCTACTATCACAGACAGAATACTGGGTTAGATAGACCAGTCATCCAACCTAGTATGGCTGCTCTTCTGTTAAGGTGGGGAATTGATCAGTCTGTAAGTACGTACATGGGGAACAAGTATTAAATAATGGTCTCTTTATTCTAGCTGAGAGAGCTGTAACATAATCCAGTGGATGGATGCTGAAGCAAGTCAAATTCAGAAGGTGTACATTTTAAACAATGAGTAATTAACCATTGGAACAGTTTACCAAGGATGCTGGTAGATTCTCCATCACTGACAATTTTTTAAATCAAGATCAGATGTTTTCTGAAAGATATATAGAGTCTAGGAATTATTTTGTGGAAGTTCTATGGCCTGAGTTGAGGTCCAACTAGATGATCACAAGGGTCCCTTCTGGCCTTAGAATCTATGAATTCCAGTTAAGGAATGGGAAATCTTCTGCTCTTCCTTCTTCAGTCTGATATAGCTCTTAAATTGGAAGAGTTGGAAGTGAGGCAGGATAAATTGCATTTCTCAGTGTTTGCAGTTGAAGTAAAGCTTTTCCCTAGTAGGTAAATAAAGCTGTCCATGAAGCATTATACTCAAAGCAAGCTTTCTACCCCACAAGTTGAGGAGAACATTAGTTATATTTCATGTTCTTCTAACTTAACATTAATCCAAAATATCCAGAATTTGCAGCACTGGTGTGTGTGAGATATATTTTTTTCCTTCTCATTGCAGGCAGATAAATTGCTGTCTCAGGATTTTGTTCAAATAATGGAGGACATTATTCTTACGCTACCTAAAAACAGGCAGATTTTGCTCTACTCAGCCACTTTCCCTCTTAGTGTACAGAAGTTCATGGTAAGTGGCCTCTTGATGCCCATTTGGGTATGGAGTGCATGGATGTGTGGAGACTTTTCCCTCATTCACATAGGTAAATGTGCATCATGTAAACAGTCCCCGTCTCCTCTCCCCCCCCCTCCCCCCCCGATGTGATTTATGCATGGGTATTCTAAGTTGCATTCTGGATTTAGTTTTGTATCCTAAAAACATTAAATGGGAATTTTAAATAAACTTGCATTGTACATAGCCAATATTAATAAGAGAAAATAATTCTCTGCAACTGCAGTCTGGGGATGCACACTCCTGTTTGGCTTTATCTATTGTGGTTGTGCTAGCATAACTATGTTGACAGTTGATGCATCTTTGTGTATTTGATGCATCTCAAATAGTAGGATAGTAGGTTAGGTAAGAAAATACTTTAATTTTTGTGAGTAGACAGGCATGTCTTTTCTACCTTAATTTAATTTGAAATGCCTCTTTATTTCAGAATTCCCATTTGCAGAAACCCTATGAGATTAACCTGATGGAGGAATTGACCTTGAAGGGAGTTACCCAGTACTATGCCTATGTAACTGAGCGGCAGAAAGTACACTGCCTCAATACGCTATTCTCCAGGGTAAGTATGCTACTGGTCAGTGTGATGCAACTAGAACACCAGTCTGAACCACTTCATTTATCCTTCAGAACATAACTTAATGGCAGAGATATGCATTCTGGCAAGAAAAGAGATTTTCCTTAACCTAGTGTTTTTTTGTTGTTTAAAAACTGGCTTTCTTTAAATGAACAGTGATATCTTGGACTATTTACTTTCATGCTGTAGCTTTGAAATTTGAAGGCCAGGATCTTTTCTGAAAATGCATATTCTCTTGCTGTACTATTAAACTGCAGACCTCCTGATCTTCTTTTTGCAGCCAGAAGAGTGAGTGACTTTTTCTAGCTGGAATCCCAGATTCATGTTTTGCATTCCTGAAAAGGATGCATTCCCCTCAGATTTCAAAGCTTTGTAAGTAAAATGCTGCTGCTGTTTAACACCCCCCCCCCCCCCCCCCTCTCTCTTCAGCTCCAGATTAACCAGTCAATCATTTTCTGCAACTCCTCACAACGGGTTGAACTGCTAGCCAAGAAGATTTCCCAGCTGGGCTATTCCTGCTTCTATATCCATGCTAAAATGAGGCAGGTGAGTGTGAAGCTATACCAGTTAGTTTGAAAGCAACTGATAAAAACTTAATACAGGTGTGAATTAGAATTGTAATATTTAGTCCGGATTTGCTAGTCCTTCAAGAACTGTAACTCAAAAGTGTTGTACTGTTTTTTAACGTTGACGTCATTGTCTCAAGATGGGAGCTTGTTTAGTTAAAGAAATCTTGATCATATTTCTTAGCACAGCAACTCAGTCACATGATCAAAAACACCTTAATTAAAACCAGTTTTGATACACATTTCATGTTTTACATTTAAGTTTTCTTATGTGATTCCATTGATATGTTTCACAACTTTAGGTCAGTTCTCATCATGGTTTAGCTCCAGACTTCAATATTGATCTTGTTACTGATATTAAATGTCACGTCTCACCAAACTAGCAAAAATTGGTGGTAGGCTCAGATGCCATTTGTAACTAAATTTCATTTTGAAACCTTGGATTCCAATTTATAAAAAAAACAAATGTATGTTAGAATTTTTTAGCTGCTACTCACTGGTAAGACAAATAATCCAAATACTCCCTGGGCTGTAAACAAACTTTTATATGGTGTTTTCTGGCTGCTCTCAATATTGACTGTTCATTGAAATCTGAATAAAAAGTTGGTTCTTAGTGGCACAAATCAGATTTCCAACTAACTGATCTTCACAGCACAATGCAGTGCATATTTATTTATGCATCTCAGGCCTATCGTTTATTTAAACTGGTTGCCTAAGATTGGTACTACTAAAAAATTTTTTCAGTGCTGCCAAGGTGGTGCCATGGTTATTGATATGTAAAAATAAGAGTAGTGAGTGAAGACTTGAGTTAGCAGAAAGAGACTGATTTTTCTTCATACATTGATTTATAACCTAAATTATGAATCTCTAAGCAATAAAGTAAATTGAATATTTTTACTCAACAAATAACCCATTGTCTTGAAAAAGACTTGATAGTCAAAATATCTGGAATGAAAATAAGTAACTTTGCAAATTTTAGATTTTCTTTAGGATGTCTGTAATCCAAGACCTGATTTCTAATCCCAATTGATTTATTGTGACTTCAGGCAAATCACTTAATCTGTCTGCTTCAGGCCTTCTCTAAATACAATTTTGTGTAGCTTTTCAGTACAGAAGCTGATGTAATTAAATTCATACAAGCCCTTTGGATAGACACTCTTCAGTTAGTGCTTTAAATTCATTTACTTTAAGAGGCACTCTTAAACAGATTGTCCATCCAGCAGGGCCGGCTGCAGGCACCAGCTTATCAAGCAGGTGCTTGGGGCGGCCACTCCGGAGAGGGGTGGCACATCCAGCTATTCGGCGGCAATTCGGCAGACGGTCCCTCACTCCGGCTCGGAGCGAAGGACCTCCCACCGAATTGCCGCCGCAGATCGCGATCGCGGCTTTTATTTTTGGGCTGCTTGGGGCGGCCAAAACCCTGGAGCCGGCCCTGCCATCCAGGGGGATTGCATCAATTAATCTGCATTAGTTTCTGACCAGTTTAGTTAAATATCTATACCCAAAAGTTGTACCAAAAGCCTCTTTTGTGAAGCACTTTATAAAATGGATGAAAGCACAAGAAGTGCTCAGTAGTAGTATTATTGAAGAGTGTGTTCAGTTTTGCATGTTCCAGTGTTTATTCCAGCTCGTGGGGGAGAGGAGTAATAGGATCCATGTTTCAATTTGTAAAAGCTGCTAATATTTTTTTCTGCTTTACCAGGAACACCGTAATCGTGTGTTCCACGATTTCAGAAATGGCTTATGCCGGAATCTTGTTTGCACTGGTAAGTGTTTCCTTTCTTTTTGTTTAATTTTTTTTTTTCTTTTCAGTTTTAGTAGTAAAAACAGACCGTTGGACTTCTAGAGGTTGCAACTGGAACCAGACTATATACACAATCAATTCACCTGCTTTTTATCATAATGAAGAAAACTAATACTTTGCCTTCAGTGATCAGAATCTTTCAAGACTATTAGAAATGTCAGGCTGGAAGGGACCTTGAGGGGTCATGTAGTCCAGCCCCCTAGTGCTAAGCCAGGACCAAGTAAACCTAGACCATCTCCGACAGGTGTTTCTCCAGCCTGTTAACTCTTCAGTGGAGGGAATGCTGGAATCTATTCCTAGAGCTTAACTTCCCTTGTAGTTAGAACGTTTTTCCTGATACCTAACCTAAATCTCCCTTGCTGCAGATTAAGCCTATTACTACTTGTCCTACCTTCAGTGGACGTGGAGAACAGTTGATCACTGTCTTCTTTATAACAGCCCTTAACGTAGTTCAAGACAGTTGTGAAGTCTGAGTGACGACTTCGTTTATCAAGGCTAAACATGTTTAGTTGTGTTAACCTTTCCTTAAAGGTCAGGGTTTTTTTTTCTAAACCTTTCATCACTTTTGTTGCTGTCCTCTGGACTCTCTTCAGTTTGTCCACATCTCTTCTAAAGTTTGGTCTCCTGAATTGGACACTTATCTCCAGCTGAGGCCTCACCAGTGCTAAGCAGAGCAGGACAGCTGCCTCCCATGTCTTAATACGGGGCTCCCCTGTTAACACACTCCAGATTCTTAGCCTTTTTCACAACTGCATCACATTGTTGACTCATTCAATTTGTGATCTACTATAACTCCCAGATCATCTTCAGCAGTACTACCACCTACCCAGTTATTCTGTATTTTGTAGTTGTGCATTTGATGTTTCCTTCCTAAATGTACTACTTCACATTTATCTTTATTGAATTTAATCTTTTTGATTTCAGACCAATTCTCCCATTTGTCAAGATCATGTTGCATTCTAATCATGTTCTCCAAAGTGCTTGCAACCCCTCCAAGCTTGACATCATCTGCAAATTTTATATGCTTACTCTCCTCACCATTACCCAAGTTTTTAATGAAACTACTGAATAGTACCAGGCCTAGGACTGACCCCCTTTGAGACCCCACTAGATTGTCCAAGTTTGACAGTGAACCATTGAACTACTCTTTGAGTACAATCTTTCAACCAGTTATCCACACCCTAATAGTAATTCAATCTAGACCACGTTTCCTTAATTGGTTATGAGAATCATGTGGAACTGTATCAAAAGCCTTATTAAAATCAAGGCCAGTAACCCAGACAAAGAATTAGATATGTTTGACATGATTTGTTGACAAATCCATGCTGGCTATTTCTTATAACACTGTTTTATTCTCCTAGGTGCTTACTTTAACAAATTATTAAACAATCAATTTGTATCTTTATGTAACATTACTATTTAAATGTTACAGTAAGATTGAGAGAGAACTCCTAACAGGAGATTTCAGGCATATATATGCAAACTATGGCTAAATAAGGACAAAAGGCAAATGTTAAATTCTCCTGCCCTCCTCCTCCTCCAACACGGACTTGGAATGTTTTTGAGGCATTCATTATTTGCATATTATCATGAACCATGTAGCATCCTTCCTGTTTATGCTGAGTTTTACTCATGTCCCATCTAAACGATTGTGTAAGAGTAATTTATAAGACTACCCTTTGATTAGTTTTGCATTTGACACATGGACTGCTTTTAAGGCAGTTATGTACATAGGATAATTCTTTACATAGGATAATTTTAGATAAAATTAAGGTAAATTGCTGATTCTTATTTTGAAGAAATCTTTTTAAGTGTTCTGCTTTAAACAAACACTTAAAGAACTGTGTGACACTGGGCAGTCCTGCCTTCATTCAGCCTGTTGTCAGGATTCCCCCACTGCAGTAGTTGCTGACAAGTGGTGTTGCTGACTTCATCGATTCAGTACATGATTGGAAGCTTGTATTCTAAGAATAGTAACTTTTTAACTTCTCCAAAATGCATCAGAAGTAAGGCAGAATAGTTAAATTAGATGGAAAACAAGTTGTATAGGCCTTTAGAGACTCAATTGAAAATGGTGTACTTTCCCTTCAAGGGGAAAGGGTGTTGTGAAATGGATGTTAAGAAGTAAGCAAAATGCTAGAGGAGTTGTTCATATGAAGGATCCTCAATACCAAGTTTGGAAAGCTCGTGTTTTGATCCTTCTTCACAATGTTAGCCATGCCCAAAGTGGGTGAGGGGAAGATTTTTTAACAAAAATTAAATACAAAATAAGCAGTTCTCGCAGGAGACGTTCACCATCCAGTTTCTTAAATATACTAACAATGTTTTAAGGGTATTTTATCATGCTCAAGTAACCTCTCCATCCTGGGTAGCCTTTTTCCCCTAGCTCCTGTTGTACCCTCCCATTCCAGCTAGAGTGGTGTTTTTGGTGAAATAAATCCCATTAATTAAATGGAATTCTGTTTCAGATCTGTTTACCCGAGGTATTGATATCCAAGCTGTGAATGTGGTGATAAACTTTGATTTTCCAAAGCTGGCAGAGACGTATCTCCATCGTATTGGCAGATCAGGTGAGGGAAGGGAAATGTTCTTCAGGGAAGCTATTTATTATTTATTAACACAAACTTCTGCTTTTTATTCTGAAGCACTGTGGGTATCTCTAAAATGGCTTGAAGCGAGTTGGTGGGTTGTTTTCATTTGGCCTGTAGAAAGACAAACTTCATTCCCGTTTCACCAAGGGAAAAGCTGTGTAAAGACCTTCTATTTTAAGGTGTGTTGGAGCATGATACAAAACAGGATTAAATGGTTAGGGTATTGAAATTGGCCCAGATATCTGTTAACTTTTGAATATTTTAATCAAAATAAATTTTCATCCTCCTAAGGGTGACAGGTTCCTTCTCTTTGCAATCTAAGAAAACTACTCAAATAGCTGTGTGCAGGTGCATTTTAAACACGTACTTTTTTTCTGCTGGGAGTGGGAGAGAAGATTTTTGTTGATACTTTGGGTCATTAACAATAAGACATTTACAATTAATGTCTTGACACTGTGTATATGTGTGTATAAATCTTAAT
The DNA here is from genome assembly GCF_002925995.2 of Terrapene triunguis. NCBI lineage: Eukaryota > Metazoa > Chordata > Testudines > Emydidae > Terrapene > Terrapene triunguis. The sequence continues at coordinate 18,057,644 of NW_020664725.1, read as the reverse complement.
ACAGGATCAACAATATTAATCAAAATAGTTTAAACACAACCATAACTTAGTATGAATAGTTACATATATAGACATACCAACTTTTTTGTTTTTTGGGGAGAAGCTGAATGTTTTTGGGGGTTGTGGTGAGAAAGAAGTTTAAAGAGAATAGAAAGAAAGGAAAGCTAAGGGGGGAGAGGCAGGATGATGTAGTTCAGTTATTTACCTCTGGTAAACACACACTTGTAGCCATGACACTTTTTTCCTGTGTATACTCCAGAGATTTTTGTCAGATGCCTGTCAGTGGATTGAAATTTAAAATTATTAATTCCAAGCTAGCAAAGGCACATCAGTGAGGACTCAATCTGTAAAGTTTGAGTTATCAGGGTGAGGGAGAATAGAAAACACTGAATTTTGTGCACATTCTCCCCCCTTTTAAAAAAAAACAAACAAACCAAAACACAACCCCAAAACCATTGCATACAATTATTGGCTTAACTTTTCAATAGAATTTTGTCATTGGGCAGACACCAGACAGGGAACAATAGCCTGAAAGGAGACTGTTCAGAAATCTATACAGTTAATTGATGTACTTGAACATCGTTTTTCTCCTGTGGGGAGCAGAAATGTCACTTTTTTTTTCTTTTCTACAGCAATAAATGGGGATGTGAAACTTGAAATAGCTACTGTACTGATGTGCTTGAGGGTTTGGATTGGTCAGTCTTGTTTGAAACTAGCTTTTTTAATTACTGCATGATCACATGTAATCTGGTCATGTGACAATCTACAGACTTGTGTGGTAAAACTGTCACTACTTTAGTCTTTCTTTTTGTGAAGGTCGCTTTGGTCACCTGGGCCTGGCCATCAACTTGATCACCTATGATGATCGATTCAACCTGAAAAGTATTGAGGAGCAGTTGGGAACTGAAATTAAACCCATCCCAAGCAACATTGACAAGAGCCTGTATGTGGCAGAATACCACACCGAACCCGTAGATGATGAGAAACCTTAACCATGTGCGTATGTGATTGCTCAGAAAGCCACTGAATTGAAGGTTGGGTGTGTGGCAGTGGGGAAATAAACTGAGGCAGATAGAACAAGTTGATTTGTATGGATCACTTCACTTTTCTTACCATTCCTTCTCCTTTGATTTTTGTTTTGTCCATTCCACTCTTCATGGTTGGCTCTTCTGGGTGAGCTGCAGTAAATAAGGAGGTAACCTTCAGACTAGCTGTTTTGACCTAAACAGGTATCTGAACTTGGTCATTCTCCTGCATACCCTCTCGTTCAGTAATGCTGTCCCAAAATGCACAAACAGGTGCTGTGAACTCAGTGGATGAACTAATTAATGAATAAGCATAGCATGCTTACGATTAATTTATTGTATGAAGCAGCCTTTTCCTCACTTGAGAGTTGCTGACATTTGTGTGTGTTTTCAAGGAAAGAAAAGAGTTTATTGCCTGGTCACAAGAAACTCTGAGAAGGGAAGAGGCAATAAACGTGGCTCTCTGCTGGATTTTGGACTCTTATAATCCTCGTTGATTCATTAGTATTGGTAACACCCAAAGGCCCTGATCAAGATACCATTCTATTAGGCTTTGTACAGGCCACTTTTTTAATTTCAGAATTTCAAATGGAGGTGCCAGACCCCTTTGGAAATCTTAGATATAGTCTGCGAACCCCCAGGCGTCTGTGGACCACAGGTTGAAAACCACTGATATAGGCAATACAGTAAGATAGTCTCTGCTCCAAAGAGCTAACAAGGGAGTGTGACACAAGGAATTAAAATAAATATACCTCATTGCATAGACTAGCTATTGCAGAGAATTTATGGGTCTTGATTTCAGTTTCTTTTTAGAAACTGGCTCTTCCCAACTGACACAGCTGCTATTGGTTAACTGAGTTCTTATAGGGGTTTCAGCAGAGGTGGGTGGTGAGGGAGCGGGTAATGGCCTTATGGATCAATTTGAGGAGGCTCTTGCATGCATGAGGTTCAGCAAGAAAGAAAGTGCGGAAATGGCTGTAGGAGAAGCTGAGAAACAAGTGGATGAGGCTAGCATTACTGGAGTGGAGGAAGTTGAAAAGCTGATGCAATAAGGCGATTTAAATGAGTAGGGAGGGGCAGAGTTGTGAAAGGCCTTGAGTGTGAGCACAAAGTTTTAACTTTGAGCCCTTGTGCTGGTACTCCATTTCATACAAAGGGAGTGTGATGGGTAAGAAAAATGTCTGAGCAGCTGTTTTGAATGGATTTGGGAGGAGCAATGCGTGTATTAATTAGGGGTGTAAAAGGTTAACTGGTAAGCATTAGACTTACCGTTAACCAACCTTAACCGTTAACCCTGGTGGCCCTGCACCAGCCAGAGGAACCCCAGCCCCAGTAGTGCCGGGCTGGTGGGAGGGACCCCAGCCCCCGCCACACTGGCAGGGCCCCGGCACTGGCTGGGCCTGAGCAACCTCGGTTAACTGGTTAAATTAAATAATTTTAATTGTTTAACCGGTTCACTTTTTTAACAGATATTTACATCCCTAGTATTAATGAGGTCAAAGGAGGAGGAGGTTAGAGTAGGCAAGATGGAAAATGAGGGCCTGAACTAGAGTTTTAGCAATGTTATGAATGAAGAAATGGCAGGATTTGAACATTATCTGGGATGTATTAGGCGAGGGAGATGCCAAAGATGATCCTTGGGTTATGGAGTAATAGGGAGTTTAGGAAGGATGGGGTGATTTCTGCAATGAGAAAGTGGGGAATGCTAAGGAAAGATGCATTCTGTTTGGGCAACAGTGAGCCGAGCACTTCACCTATTAAAATGAACAGATTCAGGCTCCCAGGAGCCTGCAGTCTTTCCCATTTCCTGATCTATTGGAGATGCAGTATTTGCTTGTGTAGGCTCCTTGAAGGAGAAAAAAGCTGTGTATGTTGAGGATGGTTTATTTCTGTAATTCACCTTGGTTGCCACTAGATGTCTCTCTGAAATGGCTTAAAAAAACAAAAAAAAACCCAACCCCAAAATGCTAGTCTGACTTCCCAGCACCAGAGTGAGATTCTCCTGCTTATGCTTCAGCCAACTCAGCAAAAATGTTTGCAGTTGATGAAGTAAATCCCTCATTTCAGAGTAGCAGCCGTGTTAGTCTGTATCCGCAAAAAGAACAGGAGTACTTGTGGCACCTTAGACTAACAAATTTATTAGAGCATAAGCTTTCGTGGGCTACAGCCCACTTCTTCGGATGCATATAGAGTGAAACATATTGAGGATATATATATATATATATACACACACCACACACACACATACAGAGAGCATGAACAGGTGGGAGTTGTCTTACCAACTCTGAGAGGCCAATTAAGTAAGAGGAAAAAAACTTTTGAAGTGATAATCAAGATAGCTCAGTACAGACAGTTTGATAAGAAGTGTGAGAATACTTTCAAGGGTAGATAGATTCAATGTTTGTAATGGCTCAGCCATTCCCAGTCCTTATTCAATCCTGAGTTGATCGTATCTAGTTTGCATATCAATTCCAGCTCAGCAGTCTCTTGTTGGAGTCTCTTTTTGAAGTTTTTCTCTTGTAAGATAGCCACCTGCAGGTCTGTCATTGAATGACCAGACAGGTTAAAGTGTTCTCCCACTGGTTTTTGAGTATTATGATTCCTGATGTCAGATTTGTGTCCATTAATTCTTTTGCGTAGAGATTGTCCGGTTTGGCCAATGTACATGGCAGAGGGGCATTGCTGGCACATGATGTTTGGAACTGTAGTGCTAGTTAACCTATCCTGAGGTTATAATTCAGCAGCATAGACCTCCAGAGACTTTGTGGACGCTTGACTCCTCATCCTCCGTCATTGTACTATCTTCCCTATAGATGATAGAAAAGGAGAAAGTAAATTCTTCTGTTTCTGGAAGCAGGAACCAAAACATTGATCAAGAATCTTAATGGATCTCTGAAACAATGCATAATCTATTTATTCTAGAAAGAGCTGCACTGTGAAACTAGATATAGGAGGAGACTATTTAACCTCATTAAACTATGCCAAGGAAAAATTAACCATTTGTTTCCTCACTGGAAATATTGAAGGGGAAACTAATAATTCTGGTCAAGACAGGCTAACTTATACCCATTGTGTGGTTGGCGGAGCAGCCTCCTTTTTGAAGGAAAAAGTTGGTGACTAATTGTAATACCGTAACTAAAGATTTAGTGTACGGGAATTGGTTAAAACAAGTTTTAGAATGCCTTCAGAAGGCAGAATGGTGCTAGCATACCTCTTGGAGCTGCCATTGAGAGCCACTGACAGCGGAAAGCCTATATTGTGGGTAGTCTGAGGCATGGAAGTGTAGCCTGCGCTTGTGATTTGGGTGCTTGAGATACAGGAGGCTTTCAGAGTTGTAAATAAATTGTTCTGAAATCTTTGATTAAAGAGCTTAGCCACTTAACCAAATGATGGCTTCTTATTTTTAAAGGAAAGTTCCTTTTTTTCCATGCACTCATCTTTTGGGCTGTTTCCTTTCTATCACCCAGTATGAGTGGCTGCTTCCTATTTTGTTACTTTATTCAACAGTCTTATGTTTGCTATAAAAGCAGTCATCAACATATACCATGCTATATCCTTTCATTTAGTAGGGAATGTTAGGCTTGTGTAACTGATCAAGCAAAGTGACCAGAACTTCAGTTAGCTTTAGCAAAGTGCTAAATCATAAAACTGAATTACTTTTTTGTATTTTCTTCCTTGATTTTGAAAACAATTTTAGAGAAAATTAACTGCAGGATCTTTGTTTTTTTTAGGCTTTGATTACAAACACCAGAAGCTGAAGCCCCTTGATCCAGATCTGTGACGCATTGTTTCTTTGGGGATATCCTTCTCTTTTTGGGTTTTTCATCTTCTTTTCATTTTGGAACTATGAAGACTAAAGCGCTCAGACGTATTTTCTTTTCTTTTTAAATTTGGCAGCAAGGAAGAAAGAAGATAAAAGAAGGAATACTTTTTTGTTTTTTCACTTGTTTGCACTGTGTGCTGATTGAACATTAGTTGCACTAAACTGCTGGTTTTAAAAAATTTTTTCTTTTGGGGGGGGCGCAGGGGCAGCAGCAGCAAGGGAAGAAGAGAAACCCTGAAAAGAGAAGAAACTTGATGAACAGAAGTTTGTCTGCAATTTCAAATTCTCCAACAGCTGACTGAGTGCATTTCAACTTCTCCCTGGTTACTCATCCGTTTTTAAGCTAAACAGCTTGTTACTTATTCGTGCAAAGTGCCTTATGCTATGAGACCATTCAGAATATCACCTTTCAGATACAGCCCGTGGAATCAACAGCTTTTTTTCTTTCCAGGTCAAAAGTTCCCAACCCTTCTCTTGCCCTCCCCCAACAATATTCAAGCCCAGGGCTGCGAGATGAAACTATCAGTAATGTAACACTTTTTTTGTTTAACTTTTTTTTAAATTGGAGGAGTTGATATGCAACTGCAGTTCACCCACACTGTAAATACATGTATTTAAGACAAAAACAACTAAAAATCTGGGCTGATTAGGTGCAACATCATAGCTCTAGAAGGAAAGAGCAGCCTATCATCTTTTGCAGGAGCCATATGAAAAGCTCGTGTGCTCTAGCAGAACACTAAAGACTGGTTTCCATAAGTCTCCATTCGTAGTTACAGCACTTGATATGTAGACTTATTTCAAAACCATGGCCCTCTTTCCTCTGGCACAGTGTCCCATTGAAAATTGGATGTGTATACTTGTATAAACTTGTAAATAAGTTTTTTCTGTTTTGGGTTCATATATCTTTTTTTTTTTTTTAATGAAAGTTGCTGGGGCTAAAGGGATTAGACTGATTATGGGAGCAGCTAACGGTGAGAGGGGCTCAGTTTTCTGCAACACTAAACACCTGAAAAGTGCTCTAACTTCTGTGAAGAGCAGGCCTAGACAAGTGTCCCTTGTCAGGGTGGGTTTGCTCTGGTGCTTGCAATATTGTCCTGTGCCGCTCTTTTTTGGAAAAGATGACTTGTTGGGTTGGAAAAGACTCAAAATCCATAGCTTAACTTGTTTGAGGTACTCTTTGATTTCCCTCTTAAAATTCCAGGAACTTTACAAGCTCTGAGGGCAAAGACCTGTGTTCCACCTTGGCATGAGGGAAATCCAGCAGCTAACGTAGCTAAGCAGAACATAGGTGTGAATTTGGGTTTAAAAGAAACAATAGAAAACCAACTTACATGCATAAACTGACAGTTCTGGAGCTCTATTGGGTGTTTCACCTCCTGCAGCATTGTGCATACTCTGCCCAAAACAACCTTTATATAGATTTGAGCAGGAAAAAGCAAATCCTTTAACTTGTTAACTCTGAAGCCACAGAAAACTGCTTGCCATCTAATATGTTTTGGCATGAATTGCTGTCTGTCATTCTGCGTTGTATATTGCTGGAGAATGCTTTATGGTCAAGTAGTGTTGCTTTAAATTGTGCCCCTCCCAACATGCTTGATGTTTGGCCTGATCTACAGGCAAAAGGAGTGAGACAAATCAAAACCAGTAAACTTTTTTTTTTTTTTAATTTCCTTTTAGCCTGTTCAACTACAGTTTGTCAGGAGGCACCTGGATGAAAGCAATCCCCTTTGGTCAGTTGTACTTTGCATATACTGATGCTGTACTCACACCATGCTTGTTTACCTGAATATGGATATGGGAATTAATAATAATTTCTCCCCATCTTGACTAAAAAAAGTAAAATTGTTTGGGTTATTTGGGGAGGGGAAGGCAGATTTATCCATTAAACTCCTTGAGGATCAGAAATAGAGCCAGGTGCCTCCTGGTGATAACTTTCAAGGTGAAAAGTGTGCCCCCCCCCCCCAATCTACAGTGACACTGTAATAACTGTAGCAAACGCTGCACTAAAGTACAAACTCAAGAGCTTGGTCACAGGCCCTCTGTGAGCCACTTATCAAGTTGGCAGGTACCAAATGTAAACTAGTTTTAGGGTGCTTTTTGGGGGAGGGAGGGAGTTTGTGGGTGGTAAATTTTGACCAAAAGTAAAATCTTGCTCTTGTACTGCAGCCAGCTTATGATTTTTTTCAGTGAGGCAGAAGAGGGATCATTTTAGTGCAACAAAGATAAAAAGAAAAGTGTAAATAAAAATTATCTTATGACAGAGCATGCACATGCAACGAGAACAGGATAGCCATGCTGAGAGTCAAAAGTGCGTGCTCTGCCTGGATTTGTGGTAGGTTAGCCTGGTGCCATGTTCTGATGGTCCCTCTTGAAGCACAGAATTTTTAAATTGAAAGTATTAAAGTCAGCCTCTGAGGATTGGCACTTACCTAGACTATCAGGGGCACCATTTTTAGGTGGCTTTCTCTAGAGGAAGGAAGCGGTCTGATTCTGGTGCTAATAGGCTATCTCTAAAACGTACATGAACTTGCAAAAGGAAAGATGCTCCAAATGACTAGGCAAATCCTAGTCTTTATTTCTCCCTCATCAAGGAGTGTGTAAAACTTGACTGTCAGGTTTCTTCTGGCTCCTTATTTTTACAGACTACTTGCCAACGTTTCCATGTATTCATTAAAAGCAGGTACTTGCTCTGAAATAATAATCCCCAGGTCAAACATTTGTTCTCTGTGGTCAAGTTCTTAGTGGGATATTGAGAATTTTACATGCTTTTCCATATTTTTCCCCCAAGAAGGCAAAAAATCACATTGTTAACCTATAAATCTGATATTAGACCCTGTATCTTAAATCCCACAAGAGAAAGGAGGTGGTAGTGAAATGGGGGCACAAGTCTGTAGCCAGTTGAATTGTGACTAAAAATCTAGACTGGCTTCTCAAAGTGTATTGTACAAATGCACTGCTGAAGCTGGAGGGTTTTGCCAAGGGGAGGGGGGTGGGTTGGTCGTAAATATTTTCATTTTCAGAATGAGATGGGAGCATCTTTCCTTTGCCTTCTGCTTTGTGTCTGTTTATATGGAGCTGGGTGAGAACATGAAAGCTCGACACAAAGACCTTGCGTACATGTTGGCATCAAATCATCTCATTCTGACTAACTTTGTTCTTTATTTTAGTGGTGGGGAGGGGGAGGGTGTCTGGACCAAGGATTTAGAAATGCTTCAGATGGTTGTATTCCATCAGTGACTGACATAATGCTGGCATGAAGAGACCATCATTCAGCCTTTGTGTTTAAAGCCCTTTTCTAGTTAGTTTTTTACAAATATATGAACTTCTGTCTCTTAATGCCAGGAGCCCGATTCTATTGGTGTACTATCCATTGCCGGCAATGGACTTGATAATGCTGCCGGTGCCAAGGAGCTTATTGGTGCACGGGAACAGAGTGAACTCTGCTCTCAGGGACTAAATAATGTTGCTGCCACTGCAAAAGTTTGGTAAAATTAGTCCAAGCCAAGAATATTTGGATGCCATGACCCTTTTTAGTCCAATTTTAAACCAAGATTTCTCTTTACAACAAATACATGATCTCTGGAGTGAAAAGTATGTCAGACAGATGAAAAATGGGTACATGAGGAGGGTAGTATGCCTTATAGCTTTGCTACCTTCACTGTTCTGCAGCTTAAAGTATTCCCCTATTTGAAGCATTATTAAATTCTTGTGTAGACAAAATTGGGGATGGGAGGGGGGGAGGGATAGGGTATACTAAGATACAGGCTTGCTGTATTTTAACCATTAATTGTGGGGAAGGGGTGTCTGGAGAAAAATAGTCACTGTTCCCTTTATTGAAACAAACTGGAACTTATTTAAAAAAATTTTTTTTGTTTGCAATTCAAATGAGTTTATAATCCATTGGTCCCCTGTTAAAAGGGCTGTGTTCCACTGATAAGTGAACAGGGTGGACTAGAATTTGGAACATTCAAGGGAGGGAGGGGAAAAATTGGCTTTTTGTTTAATTGGCAAACTGTCCAGTGGAGCTGAGTTTTCCTTGGGAATGTGTATATCTGTATGTACATGTGTGTGATGGAAGGCTGTGACTATGTGAAAATCTTCACTGAGTTCAGAGTACAGAAAAGATGAATGGTAAAATCCTGATTTTGTTGATTAAGCTCAATAAATGCTCACTGGAACTCCAGATTTGTCTTGGTGTCTGTTTCCTGTTACTTTTATCCTTCAGACAAGTTTTCTGTACTACTGTGCAAGAAGTTTCATTCCTATTTTCCTCCTCCATCCAAATCCTGCATACATGTTCTTGCTGTGAGTGTGTGCACTTCAGGCTGGCCTGAGAAATAAAGCAACAATTGCAGAAGAGGGTGTCAATCTTTCTGTATAGCAGAATTCTACAAGTTCAGCAGCAGTATTACAGCTGAAGCAAATAGCAGAACAGTGCCATCTGCAAGATAACTTCTTACCTGTTAGCAGCGCTGTCTTGTGTACAAACTGGCTTCTGTTGAAGGTGCTAGGCTGGATTTCGTTAGCACTTACTGTGCAGGACACCTATCTCTAACACATTGCTCATCCATGATATGTGTAGGTTTTTTTTTGTTTGTTTTGTTTTTTTTTAAATGAGTAGTTTGAATGATGACCTTGGACTGCAAATTTTAACTAGCCTTCTGAAACCAGTGGAAATGTGCTAGTGATGCATTCAATTACTACAGTGCCTGTTTGTTTAGCTTAAATAAGAGTAAAAAGTCTTGTCTCTGCACAGCTCTGTGGGTTTTTGTGCATATTGCAAAACCACTTCATAACTGACAGGCTGCTTAGGAGAGGCATAGGGCTGGGACAGCACAGGCTGTTGCAAGTCAGGATTTTAGTGTATTGACAGCCATGTGTGGAGGAAATAAAGCACTCCCCGTAACACCAGTCCTCAACAGGAAGGGTACATTACCTTCCAAAGCACCTGCCCACAGTCTTGGCTAATCAGTACATCCTTTGCAAATACCAATTTGATTTGAACAATTGATTCATTGTTAATGAATTATGCCGCACCTTTGTATTCAGGCTGGCCCTACCATACTTATCACAGTTGTTTGCTGAAGCATTTATCAAATGGATATTCTCTGCTGTGATTATATTAACTGAGTAATTATAGGGCGGGTGTATAAGCACTAGCTCTTACATAGCGCTTTTATCAGTAGATTTCAAAACCCCTTACAAAGGTCAGAGGTGAAGTAACTTGCCCAAGGTCACCCAGCAGGCTACTAGCTAATCTGGGAATAGAAACCAGAGCTGTTCACCAGGCAACACTACCTCTTTAGCTGGAAATGTTCTATGCGTGAAATAAGTCCATGAGTCTGACTAGTGTCTTCTGTAAAAAGAATAGTTCTTTCCATTATAATATGGAAGCTCTATAGTTTGGTATTGCTGTGTCCACCTTGCTACAGAAGAGCAGTGTTTTGGTGCCATCTTTTCAAATAACACTTTGCCTTTACCACTCTTCTGTTTTGTTGTAATACTGTACATAGTTTTTGTTTTAAACATCTTTCTAGCAATATAAATGTTGTGACAACTGCCTTGCATAGATAGCATTTGTTAAGAACTCTTTAATTGTGAGTGAAGCTACTGTAGATTAGTAGTGTTGGGAACTGTTTGGTTAAAAGTAAAATAGCCAACAGGAGTGTCTTCTCAAAGAGCAGGATACCTTTCTTTAAGGGATATGAGCACCTGGTTTATCAAGGCCACAAAAGCTAGGCCAGGAATCTTTTATCACCCTTTCTCCAGAAAGACACCTCAGTTTTAACCTTGCACAAAGAATGCTAGACATACTCTAGTTGAAAGGTGGGTGTTTTTGTTTTTTGTTGTTTGTTTTTTAAATAGGCACTCTAAAGTCTGTTTAATGTTAAGGAAATATGTAAAAATGGGAATGATGTTGATTACTTCTACAGGTTTCTACCACAGTGGTTAGAACCTTTCTAATTCCTTAAATGCCTAAGGTGGTATAAGCTCCTTTTGTGATGGTAATTTGCAAACACTGCATTATATATTTGCATATAGATACAATAACTTTCTTATAGCACTGTTACATAACATCTCACTATTCATGTATGAATATAAAATCAAGTAATCTTGTTATAACTGGTTACTACTACAAGAAGCTATTTGACTATAGAATGTTTATATTAATTAGGTATCTGGCAGTGCTTAAGAAACTTTCTTACCAACCTCCGAGAAAAGAACCACATATTTAAGTATTTAGACTATGCTGCCTTTGACCATTTTAAGTTTAGACTCTGTTTAAGAATTACCAAAATTTAAAAAGACTATTTAAAAACAGAGCAAATTTTAAGTAGAAATGGGTTTGGAGTAATTTGAAACAAATTCAGGTATTAAACCTTGATGAATATCTCCAAATGAACTAAATAGTTGACTGTAAATGGCACCGTTTTCCATCAGAGAGACAAGCAATATGACCAGGATGTTGAAGATTTACAACTTTGCTGTGTATGTATTAGCAGGTTGCATATTCATGAACTGAAGATGCTACTAAGACCATCCTATAAAGGTGTTGAGCCAGTAAAAGTGACAGCAGCTGATATTTGAATCCTGCCAAGCCCCTGAAAGAGGGGTCTTCCACCTTCAGTGAGACTATGGAAGAAGAGTGTAAATCTCTCTGAATTGAGATACCAACTCAACACACTCCTGTTCATTTCATCTCCAAACAAGCAAAAGGTAAACAAGCCATCACACACCATCAAGAAGAACCAGCTTGTTATTCCAGCACTGCTTCTGCAATGTGATGACACCACCAAAGACTTCAGCATCATTGGTGAGATGTTTTCAAAAGCACTCCCAAGGAAATAAACTGTTCTTGTAATAATTTTAATGGTATATTGAAATTGTATGTTGTAACTTAAAGTACTAGTAACTTCAGTTAACACTAGATTGTTCAGACTGAAAAGTAAGCTAATTGTGGTAAACTACTAATGGGATTTGCTTTGAATTTAAGATTCCTAATATTCATTCATTATGGGGGGAGGGATAGCTCAGTGGTTTGAGCATTGGCCTGCTAAACTCAGGGTTGCGAGTTTAGTCCTTGAGGGGGCCATTTAGGGATCTGGGGCAAAAATCTGTCTGGGGATTGGTCTTGCTTTGAGCAGGGGTTTGGACTAGATAACCTCCTGAGGACCCTTCCAACCCTGATATTCTATGATTAATTTGCTTGTCTAAGGAGTGGTCCTGAAAGTGATGTGGTGCGTTGATAAGAAACACATTATTTCAGTTGAGTAACTTTTTAAAAGGCTTCTTCTAAATAATTGAATTAAATACTCATTTCAGTTTCATAAGACTTAATTAAGATCACTTACCTCTACTTGTTTAGAAATGATTTTGTGATCCATGATAAACCAAACAGAATCTACCAACCCTTAGATGAAAATCATTTGCCCATCTATAAACTGTTTTATCTCATACACGAAGACAGGGAAATAATATACTTTGGTCTTAAGTTACAAAGAGAAGAGAATCCTGACCCAGGGAGGAATCACTCTCCAGAGATTTACAGAAAAGACCCCTGTTTACTGCTGGCTTGTACAGCTAAAGGAAAAACTCAGAAACATTGTTATAACTTCTTGCTTGTCTTTGATCATGGTGGTAAGAATTTCAGGTGCCTGAAATAGTGTGTGGGAGGTTCCACCCCTAGATCCCACCCCTGGATTGGTATTGGGTCAAATTTTAGTAATGTCTTTGGCTACAGTTCTCTAGACTTTTTTTTGTAATTTTAAGGATTACGTTTTATTTGGCATTTGGCACCAGAACATCTTTTCTATCTCATAAACTAGCTCCTACACCTTACCCATGTGCAATATTTAATTATGAAACTTGATCAACTACACTAGGGGTAGTGTTAGTCTTCTGAAATGGGTACAGGCTTCTGGTAATCTGGAATAGAAAATCTTGTGTTCATGTCAACTGTCCGAAGTGGCTTGATACCACTCAGTGATGTGCTGTTACCTTAAAAAAAAAAAAAGGCAGTTTTACAGGACAGAGGAAAGGTCTTGTCTACAGTGCAGTGAGAGGGTGACTGCCCCAGCTGCAGGCAACCTAGTGGGCTACAAGCCAGCTAGCTCCACTAACAGCAGCAGTAGGCCCTGGGAGCCAGGGCCCGCTCCAGGCACCAGCTTGCCAAGCAGGTGCTTGGGGCGGCCACTCCTGAGAGGGGCGGCACGTCCAGCTCTTCGGCGGACAGTCCCTCACTCCAGCTTGGAGCGAAGGACCTCCCGTCGAATTGCCATCGCGATCTTGGCTTTTTTATTTTTTTGGTTTTTGGCTGCTTGGGGCGGCCAGAACCCTGGAGCCGGCCCGGCTGGTTTCCAAAGGGCTGACCAGCTGGTCTGCCCCCGACCAGTCCTCTAGGGAATGAGCGCCCTCTGATTGGTTATTCGTCCAGGGGCAGCCAGCCAATCAAAACTACGCCAGGTAGAGCGCGCGCTCATTCTCTCTCCGCTCAGCCACGCAACCCGACGCTGGGCGGGGGCGGGGGGGGGGGGGGTGAAGAGGCGCCAGGCTTGCGCGCGCCTCCGAGCAACCGGGATGGCGGATCTGCTCCTCCCCGACTCGCTGCCGCGCCCGGCCCGGGCAGGGCCCGAGGCTCGCGAGGAGCCCCTGCAGCTGCCCCGGAGGCCCGGGAAGAGCTCCCCAAGGAGCGGCGGTGAGGCTGAGGGGGGCTTACCTCAGGGCAGTGAGCGCCTCTGGGGGCGGGCCGGGCTGAGGGGCCAGGCCGGGGCGGGGCGGGGCGGGGGTTGCTTTACTAGCTGGGCTGATGAGGGGGGAGCGCCTGCAGCCGGGCCCGGAATCGCCTCGCCCAGGACGTTTGGGGGGCGGGCGACACTGATTGTGTCTCTCACGCTTACCTGCACTGGGGATGGCAAAGGGAGTTCAACAATCAAAAGTCAGACCAGAAAAACCCACTGTGTGTGTGTGTGTGTGTGTGTGTGTGTGTGTGTGAAAATAAACCAACAAACCTCAGACTTTTTGGTGTCCAACTCATGAGTTCGGTGCCCCGAGGCTGGGAATACTGGGTATGTTTGCGCATGCTGCAGTCATGGCTCTGACTGGAGTAGAGACACCCAAAGGCTTGTCTAGAGCACGGAAAGCACGGGGGTGCTAAACTCGCTGGAGTATTTTAGAGGTTTTGGGAAGAGGATGTTCTTTGCATTCAAGCATTTCCTGAATACTGCAAGGCACGGGTCGTTGTGTTTTTACTGTGTGTTTGTATCGTTCTGAAGAGGACTGTGAGTAGCAGCCTGCCTCAGAATAGCTTGATGCAGAGTATTGTGCTCAGTTAAAGAAAAAATCTCAGTGCAGCACAGGTTTAAAAGAAACATTCCCCATTCTATTGAAATGCATCTCTCTCTCTACAAGTAGCTGCCAGAATTTGTGGGAGGACCAGAAGGGAAGTGACTTTTGTCTTCATATATCACTGATATAAAATCTCTCCTGACTGTTAGTGAAATAAAATGAAGCAGCAGTGATCTTAAAATGCCATTCTAAATGTAGGGTGGGAGGGGAAAAGAAAGGGATTACTACATGCCAAATGGAAAATATCAAGAGGGAGGGAGTGAGATTTGTATCTTCTAGTGATATTGGCAAAAGTGATAATTTAAAATAATGGACTTAATGGGTAAAGAGTTTGGGGGTGGCACAGACACACCAGCACTGGAGCCTTTGTTGCCAAAATCCAGGGCAAGGATGTTAAGGACCAAAAATTGTCCCCATCTGAGGCTGTTTGGTAGCTTTTATGAAACAAATTGGTAGGTCTCAATCAAGTTGCTAGGAGACAGGTCTCCATTTTGTCCCTCTTGTACTAACTGGCCCCTTGTGAGGGCAATGCCTAGCTGGGCCTAGGAGATGGAACTCCCTTATTGGGGGTTCCTCCAGGTCAAGCTGGAGGCATGCTGGCAGTGCATAGGGTGGAAGCCTGACTTACTGCCCCTGCTGTGTGGAGTGGGTGAATAGTAAAGTCAGTCTCCAGGGTTGGTAAGCTGGCATCTTTAATCAGCACTAAACTCAGATCTTTAAAACAAACAGGACTCTTGGAGGAGCTTGTTGCAAAATGAAGTTGCTCCCTGCATATTCATAGAACCTGAGAGGAAATGTGAGAGACCCACATGGTAAAAGGACTTAGTTCGATTGTTGCCTGGGCTATGGAGAACATTGATGGTTCTTGGGGTACCCAGGATTGAGAATCACCTTGTTACTTCCCTGGCTCTAGCATGAGGGACATTTCTTGTGCTTAACTGATTGTCAGCTCCCTGATACCACTAGTCTATTAGCCACCCAAGCACACACCTCTGGGCTATGCCAACCATTACTTTGCCTTGCAGGTTAACAATAGGTGCATCCCAGTCCCTGAGCCCCTTTGAAGCATTCACTGCAGTATCCAGCCCCTTATCCACTGAAGACTCTCAGAAATACCAGGTCTGCTATCCTCAATGGAACAATATACATATCACAGCTCTTGTATATCTTTATAGTGAAAACAAGAATAAGTTTATTATCAAGGACTACAGATTCAGGAGACAGTAAAGATATTGGGAACAAAAGGTTACATATAAATACAAATTACATGATTTCTAGAGACTAAACTTAAGTATAAGTTAACCTGCAGTCTAAAGAAGTTTCACACCCAAAGACTTTTGCAACATTTTCAACCAATGGTGATAGTGAGTCTGTAAACGCAATTCCTGTTTACTTCCTAGGTGCAGGATAAGGGAGGTATAACCATCCCATGGATTGTTTTTCAAGTGTGCTGCAGCCCTGTTGACTGCACATTTCTTCAAAAGTTTGTATGTAAAGGGACATCATTGTGTTAGTTTACAATGCTTAATTTACATCCAGCGGAGAGCAACAGAGGGTCCTGTGGCACCTTTAAGACTAACAGAAGTATAGTCTTAAGGGTGCCACAGGACCCTCTGTTGCTTTTTACAGATTCAGACTAACACGGCTACCCCTCTGATATCCAACAGAGAGAGATTGATAAACATCTTTTGTCTGAAAGAAAACTTGTTTCTCTCCCGTGACTCCTGCATTCTTAGATCATGTATCAAGGTATTTCCAGTATATATACATGACTCCATATATGGAGTTATCTGTACATACATTTCACAATGATTTTAATGATCAGTGTGACCCTGGCTTTTATTTAAGATTTCACATGACGTTCTTTGGTGAATCAGAATTAGGACATTTCTATAACCTCCTTGCCAGTTGGCTTTAAGAGGTTCTTGGGTCTTGTCCCTCCCTTCTCACATTTATCTCCAGACTTCTCCTTGTCCAGATCTATTCTGCCCCCAACAATCTTCTGTTCATTGAACTTTTTGAAATTTTGCACTTTTAGAGAGAGGTAAGGGATTGACTCTGTGTATACAAATTTGCAGAGGGACAGTAGAGTTGAGGTCTGTTATTTCTCCCCTCTATATATTATTTATCTTAACATGCTTGTTAACAGCAAAAATGTTTTATCTCTGGAGACACAAATCCACAGTTTGAGAACTGCAAAACTAAGCATCTCTGATGGTATCTTCTAGACTGAGCACTGAGTCCCATTGGGTAGATAGAAAGATTAACCTAAATAATCTATACAGAAGCCCCTGGAACCCCATCAGATTGGGTCCCTAATCCATGAACTATTGGAACTCTTTTACAAAACTTTTCTTAAACATTACATGAATATATTGTCTCATACTATAGAATTAGAATTTATAATTTGTTCCATGATGAGATACATTATAGCTCAAAGATATCTTAATTAAAATTATCTTTAGATAGATTTTTTTCCTCAAAAAGCATTTTATCAAAAAATCCAATTTAAATAAAAAAAAATCTGATTGATTTTTTTTAAATCATTGATTTTTATCTACCCTGGTTCCTTCTGTTTCCTCTATCCATCCATG